>NC_089240.1:67268206-67868206 GCF_963924675.1 Phocoena phocoena | reverse complement strand
TCTTTCTTTCTTTCTTTCTTTCTTTCATTCTTCCTTCCCTCCCTCCTTCCCTCCCTCCCTCCCTTCCTTCCTTCCTTCCTCTCTTCCTTCCTCCCTTCTTTCCTGCTTATTTCTTTCCTTCTGCCTTGCTCCAGCCAGTGGCTGCAACATTAAAAAAAATTTTTTTTAACTCTAGGAGGTTATTTCCTTTCTTTGTCTTTCCTTTTTCCTGGCAGATGCAATCTTGACAATTTTCCTTTGCCTTGTTCCAGCCAGTGGGTGCCATATTTGTACTCTCCCTCTACTATGCTCCAGAGTGTCAGTAACTCACAGAGGGGAAATTTTACATGCAGCTGGTGCCTAGGTTTTATATCTGCAATCCCAATTTTTGTGGTTTCTGTCAGGGGACACTTCAGTATCACCTGGCTCCAATGGCCAGTGGGGCTTTCACTCATGGGTCCCACAGCACTGTGATCAACAGGAAAAGAGTTTTTAAATTGCTACTACCTCCAGTGCACAGCAAAAAAAGCAATAGACCCCAGATCCCAGTCTTTCTATGATGAAGCCTGTTAACTTATCATCATAGTTGCAGCCTGAGGGACAGGATTCTAACTAAACATGCATCTAAGGGCTGAATGTATTCTTTTCCAGAGGCCTTGTATTGTGGGCCCTATCTTTGCACTATCCCTATGCCTTAATCTAAAACACCAGTATCTCTTGAGGGGAGATTTTACATGCATCTGGTGCTCCAGTTTTTACTTCTGGTTCTCTGATCTTTGAGGCTGAAGTCTAGGGGATGCCTCTTGATTTTCTGGCTCTGGTAGACAAAGGGACTTGCAATCTTGGGTCCCATGGGGCTATAACAATCAGAGAGATAGTTCTTGGCATGATACCACTCACAGGGCTCTGCATAGACAGCATACTGAAACACACTCCAAGTCTTTTTGTGAAAGAGGTCTATTTGCTTGTCCTAGAACATTGACCTGAGGGTAGGCATCAGGTTTGGCACACATCTAGAGATCTATGGACGTGTTCTCAGAGAAACATAAGCCAGTGCACACTAGCTTTGTGCTCTCCATCTGCCTCACTACAGCTTGCTTGTATCTCCCAGACAGAAGCTTATACATTTGTTTGGAGACCTGAATTTTGCAGCTGCTTCCCAGGGCACACTTTTAGATCACCTGGCACTGGTGGTCAGTGGGGCTGACACTTGCAGTCCATAGGACTGTATACATTTGCATACTCTAGAAGCTGCTACTGGAGGGTCTGGCTTCCAATCAGCCTAAATATAGGTGCTGATTGAGGTCCTCCCCTTTGGAGCACTGAGGTCTCATCATACTCTCAACTACTGGAAACCATTAAAAATAAAATAAGCTGCTTGAACAATCACAAAGGTTTGAGAGACAGCCAAGAGTTAGGGCAGGGTTGAACAATAAGGGTCATTTCCTACATGAAATCACTCACTGAAGACTGGGAGAGGTGGTTGTTTTATCTGATAAGTAGATACTAACACAGGGAATCAAGCAAAATTAATAAACAGAGGAATATGTTCCAAACAAAAGAACAAGGTAATACTTAAGAAAACAAACTTAATGAAATGGAGATAAGTGATTTACCTGACAAAGAGTTAAAAGTAATGTTCATGGAGGTCACTGAACTTAGGAAAAGAATGGATGGACACAGTGAGAACTTCAATGAAGTGGTAGAAAATATGAGAAAGAACCAAATAGAAATCACAGAGCTGTAGGATACAATAATTGAATTGAAAAGTACAATAGAGGGTTTCAACAACAGACTAGATGGAGAAGGAGAAAGGATCAGTGAACTCGAAGTTAGGGCAGTAAAACTCACCCAGTCAGAACAGCATAAAAAAAATGAAAAAAAAATGAAGATAGCTTAAGGGACTTAGGGAACAACATTAAGCAGACAAACATTTGCATGATAAGGGCTCCAAAGGGAGAAGAGTGCAAGAAAAGGGCATAAAATTTATTTGAAGTTATAATGGCTGAAAACTTCCCTAACCTGGGGAAGGAAACAGACATCCAGATCCAGGAAGCAAAGAGATTTCCAAACACGAAGAACCCAAAAACACCCATATCAAAACACATTATAATCAACATGTCAAAATTAAAGACAAGGAAAAATATCTTAAAACAACAAGAGAAAAATAACTTGTTGCACACAAGGAACCCTCATAAGACTGTCAACAGATTTTTCAGCAGAAACTTTTCAGGCCAGAAAGGAGCAGCACAATATAGTCAAAGTGCTGAATGAAAAACTACCAACAAAGAATACTATACACAGAAAAGTTATCATTCAGAACTGAGAGTTAAAGAGTTTTCCAAACAAGCAAAAGCTAAAGGATTCATCACTCCTAAACTGGCTATACAAGAAATGCTAAAAGAACTTCTTTAAGCTAAAAAGAAAGGGTGTTAATTAGTAACAAGAAAACATATGAAAGTGTAAATCTTACTGGTAGTTATATAGTAAAGGTAGCGGAGTAATCACATAAAGCTAGTATAAACATTAAAACACAGAAGTAGTTAAAATAATTATAACTACAATAAATAGTAAAGGGATACAAAGATAAAGGATGTAAAATGTAACATCAAAAACATAACATGGGGGGCAAATAGAAATACAGAACTACAGAATGTGTTCAAACTTAATTTAATATCAACTCATAATAGAGTATTATAACTAAAGAAAGTCATCAAGCCACAAAGGAAGAGAGCAAGAGAAGAAAGAAACAGAAACTACAAAAGAGCCAGAATAACTAACAAAATGGCAAAAATACATGCCTATCAATAATTTAAATATAAATGGATGAAATTCTCCAATCAAAAGATAGAGTGTGATTGAATGGATAAAAATACAAGACCCATGTATATGTTGCCAACAAGAGGCTCACTTCAGATGTAAGGACACACACAGGCTGAAAGTGAAGGGATAGAAAACAATATCACATCCACATGGAAACCAAAGGAAAGCTGGAGTAGCTATACTTATATCAGACAAAATAGTCTCAGACCAAATAGTCTTTAAAACAAAGACTATAATATGAGATACAGAAGGTCATTACAAAATGATAAAGGGGACAACCGAACAAAAGGATATACCATTTGTAAATGTTTATGCACCCAATATAAAGCACATAAATATATAATGCAAATATTAACATACCTACAGGAAGAAATAGACAGCAATACAATGATACTAGGGGATTGTAATATCCCACTTACATCAATGGATAGATAATCCAGAAAAATGATAAGGAAGCATCAGCCTTACATGTTACACCAAATGGACTTAACAGAAATATAAAGATCGTTCTATCCACAAACAATAGAATACACGTTCTTTTCAAGTGTGGATAGAACATTCTCTGAGATAGATCACATGAGTGGTTGCAAAACAAGTCTTAATAGATTTGAGAGGGTTGAAATTATATCAAGCATCTTTTCCGACCACAATGGTATAAAACTAGAAATCAGTTACAAGAAAAAAACTGGAAAATTAACAAATATGTGTTGATTGAACACCATGCTACTAGACAAACAATGGGTCAATGAATAGATGAAAAAAGAAATTAAAAAAATACCTTGAGACAATGGAAAATAGAAATGGAACATACTAAAACTTATGGGATGGAGCAAAAGCAGTTCTGAGAGGGAAATTTATAGCAATAAATGCCTATAGCAAGAAAAAAGAAAATCTCAAATAAACAAGCTAATTTTATACATCAAGCATGAGAGAAAAATAAGAACAAATGAAACGCAAAGTTGGAAGGAAGGAAATAATGAAGATCAAAGTGGAAATAAATAATAGAGATCTAAAAAGACAATAGAAAAGATCAATGAAACCAAGAGCTGGTTCTTTGAAAAGACAGACAAAATTGACAAACCTTTAGGTAGACTCACCAAGAAAAAAAAGAGAGCAGACCCAAATAAAATCAGAAATTAAAAAGATGTTTTAACTGATACTGCAAAAACACAAAGGATCATAAGAGACTAATGTGAACAATCCTATGCCAACAAATTTGCTAAAAAAGAATTGTATAAATTTCTAGAAACATATGACTTACCAAGAGTAAATAATGAAGAAATAAGAAAATCTGAACATACTGATTACCAGTAGGGAGTTGACTCAGTAATTGAAAACCTCCGAACAAACAGAAGTCCAAGACCAGTGAGCTTCACTGATGAATTCTACCAAACATTCAAAGAAGACTTACAACCATTACTTCTGAAATTTTCCAAAAAAAAGAAGAGGAGGGAACACTTCCAAACTCATTTTTTGAGGCCAGAATTACCCTGATACCAAAACCAGAAAAGGACTCTACAAAAAAAAAAAAAATTACATGCCACTGTCACTGATGTACATAGATGCAAAAATTCTCAAAAAAATATTAGCAAACCAAATTCAACAATATATTAAAAAGAGTATATACCATGATCAAGTGGGATTTATTCCAGGGATGCAATGATGGCTCAATATCCATAAATCAATCAATGTGACACACCACATTAACAAAGTAAAGGATAAAATAATATGAGCATCTTAATAGATGCATTAAAAATATTTGACATAATACAGCATCCATTTATGATAAAAACTCAACAATGTGGATATAGAGGGAATGTACAACAACATGATAAATACCATGTGTGACAAGCCCAGAGGTAACATACTCAATGGTGAAAAACTGAAACTTTTCCTCTAAAATTAGGAACAAGAAAAGGATTCCATTTCTGGCCACTTTTATTCAGCATAGAATTGAATGTATTAATGAGAGCAATTAGTCAATAAAAAGAAATAAAAGATATCTCAATTGTAAAGAAAGAAGTAAAACTGTGCTATTTGCAGATGACATAGAATTATATGTTGAAAACCATAAAGACTCCACCAAAGAACTGTTAGAACTAATAAACAAATTTAGTAAAGTTTTAAAATTATTATATAAGAATCAGTTAGTTTTTTATACCTTAATATGAAACTCTCAGAAAGTGAAATTAAGAAAACATCCCAGGGTTTCCCTGGTGGTGCAGTGGTTGAGATTCCGCCTGCCGATGCAGGGGTCATGGGTTTGTACCCCAGTCTGGGGAGATCCCACATACCGTGGAGTGGCTGGGACTGTGAGCCATGGCTGCTGAGCCTACGCATCTGGAGCCTGTGCTCTGCAATGGGAAAGGCCACAACAGTGAGAGGCCGGCGTACTGCAAAAAAAAAAGCCAAAAAAACAAAAAAAAAAAAACCCATCCCATTTACAATTGTATCAAAAAGAATTAAATATCTGGAAATACATTTAGCCAAGGAGGTTAATGACCTATTATTCATAGAAAATTATAAGACATTGAAAAATAAATTGAATGTGACAGAAATAAATGGAAAGATACTTTGTGTTCATGGACTGGAAGAATTAATATTGTTAAAATGTCCATATTACTCAAAGTAATCTACAGATTCAATGTAATCCCTATCAAATTCCAACAGCATTTTTCACAGAACTAGATAAAACAATCCTAAAATTTGTGTGGAACAACAAAAGACCCTGAATACCTAAAACAATTCTAAGAAAGAAGAACAAACTGGCGGCATCGCTCCCTGCTTTCAAACTACATCACAAAGCTATAGTAATCAAAACAGTATGGTATTGGCATTAAGACAGAAACATAGATCAATGGAACAGGAGAGAGAGCCCAGAAATGAACCCAAACATGTATAGTCAATTTATGACAAAGGAGCCAAGAATGTACAATTGGGAAAAAGAGTGTCTTCAATAAATGATGTTGGGAAAACTGGACAGTCACATGCAAAAGAATGAAACTGGACCACTGTCTTGCTCTACCACAAAATCAACTCAAAATAGGTTAAAGACTTGAATGTAATACCTGAAACCATAAAACTCTTAGAAGAAAACATAAGCCATATGCTCCTTGGCATCAGTCTTGGCAATAAATTTTTGGATTTGACACCAAAAACAAAGGCAACAATAGTAAAAATAAACAAGTGGGACTACATCAAACTAAAAAATGTCTGCACAGCAGAGGAAACCATCAACGGAATGAAAAGGCAACCTACTGGATGGGAGAAAATATGTGAAAATTATATATCTCACAAGGGGTTAATATCTAATATATATAAAAGACTCATAGAACTTAATATCAAAAAATCAAACAACTCAAAAAATTGGCAGAGGATAGCAATAGATTATTTTTCCAAAGAAGACATATAGATGACCAACAGGTACAAGAAAAGATGCTCAACATCACTAATTATCAGGGAAATGCAAATCAAAACCACAATGAGATTACCTCACACTTGTTAGGATGGCTATTATCAAAAAAATAAGCATTGGTGAGGATGTGGAGAAAAGGGAAACCTTGTGCACTGTAGGAGGGAATGTAAATCGGTGCAGACACTATGGAAAATAGAATAGGGGTTTTAAAAATATTTTAAAATAGAACTGGCATATGATCCAGCAATCCCACTTCTTAGTATAAATCTGCAGGAAATGAAATCAGTATCTCAAAGAGATATTTGAACTCCCATGTTCATTGCAACATGATTTAAATGGCCTAGATATGGAAACAACCTAAATGTCCTAAATGTTGTTTGACGAATGGATAAAGAAAATGTTATAATTCATTTTCACATTCAGCCATAAAAAGAAGGAAATGCTGCTATTTGTAAGAACATGGATGAACGTGGAGGGCATTATGCTAAGTGAAATAAAACAGAGAAAGACAAATACTGTATGGTATCACATATATATGAAATCTAAAAATTAAAGCTGATTTCATAGAAACAGATAATAGAATGGTGGTTGCCAGGGACTGTGGGAAGGAGGAAATGGGAAGAAGTAGGTTAAAGAGTACATACTTTCAGTTATAAGATAAGTAAGCTCTGAGGATCTAATATATAGCATCGTGACTAAGCTTAATAATATGGTATTGTGCACTCGACTGTTTGTGAGGGTACATCTTAAGAATTCTCACCACACACAAAAGTGTTACCTATTTGAGATGATTGATGTGTTAATTGTCTTGATCTTGGTACTAATTCTACATTGTATAGGTGTATCAAATTATCATATACATTATAAATATACACTATTACATTTGTCACTACTCAATAAAGTTGAAAAATAAAGATATTTCATTGTGAGGCTTGTTGCCATTTTGAAAGTTAATTACTTTCTCTCTCTTTTTTTTTCTTACTGCTTTAAAAGTGTTTCTCTTTGTCTTTCATTTCATTTTGATCAGTTTTACTATGATGTCTCCAGTGTGACTTTTGAATTTATCCTGCCTGGTGTTCTTAGAGTTTCATGATCCGAGAGCTTCCTGACTTTCATCAGTTCTGTAAAAATTTAACCAGGTCTCTCCAAATAATTTTTTTGCCCTATTCTCTCTTTTCTCCTTACAGGATGTCAATTACACATATTCTAGATATTTTTTTACTGTACCATACATCCCATGTTCTTTTCTATATTTTCCATCCTATTTTCCCTTCATACTCTCCGTTCAAATGACCTGTCTTTCAACCTGCTAATCTTCCTTTCTGTTTTGTTTAATATGTTGTTAAGTCCACATATTAAGATATTGATTTTAAATATTTCATTATTTGGTTCTATAATCTTCATTATATTTTTAATATAAATTCCAGTTTTCTAGTGAGATTTTCCATGTTTTCCTCTGTATTCTTGATCATAATAATCATAGTTATTTTATTTGCTTTACTTCTTTATTGAGGTTTAGCATTCATATATTAAATACATAAAGTGCACATACAGTTTATGTGATTGACATACAGTTTATTTCTAGTTTGTGTTATGACGAATGACTGCTATGAACATTTTTGTGCATGTCTTTTGTTAGATGTATACACTTAAATCTCTCTGTATATCCATAGGAGTTGGATTAGGTTCATGGGGTATGCATAGTCAAAGTTATTTTAAAGTGTCTGTCAGTAACTCCAATATTTAGATCACTTGTTTATGTGTTTCTATTGTGTTTTTTTTAACATCTTTATTGGAGTATAATTACTTTACAATGTTGTGTTAGTTTCTGCTGTATAACAATGTGAATCAGCTATATATATATATATATATATATATATATATATATATATCACCCCATATCCCCTCCCTCTTGAGTCTCCCTCCCTATCCCACCCCTCCAGATGGTCACAAAGCACAGAGCTGATCTCCCCATGTGTTGCAGCTGCTTCCCACTTGCTATCTGTTTTATACTTGGTAGTGTATATATGTCAATGGTACTTTCTCACTTTGCCCTAGCTTACCATTCCCCCTCCCCGTGTCATCAAGTCCATTCTCTACGTCTGCGTCTTTATTCCTGTCCTGCCCCTAGATTTATCAGAACCAATTTTTTTTTTTAGATTCCATATATGTGTGTTAGCATATGGTATTTGTTTTTCTGTTTCTGACTTACTTCACTCTGTATGACAGACTCTAGGTTCATCCACCTCACTACAAATAACTCAATTTCATTCCTTTTTATGGCTGAGTAATATTCCACTGTGTATATGTGCCATATTTTTTTTACCTTAGATTTTTTAATAACATCTTTATTGGGGTATAATAGCTCCACAATGGTATGTTAGTTTCTGTTTTACAACAGAGTGAATCAGTTATACATATACATATGTTCCCATATCTCTCCCCTCTTGCATCTCCCTTCTTCCCACCCTCCCTATCCCACACCCCCAGGCGGTCACAAAGCACCAAGCTGATCTCCCTGTGCTATGCGGCTGCTTCCCACCAGCTATCTACCTTACATTTGTTGGTGTATATATGTCCATGTCTCTCTCTTGCATTGTAACAGCTCACCCTTCCCCCTCCCCATATCCTCAAGTCCGTTCTCCAGTAGGTCTGTGTCTTTATTACTGTCTTAACCCTAGGTTCTTCATGACATTTCTTTTCTTAAATTCCATATATATGTGTTAGCATATGGTATTTGTCTTTCTCTTTCTGACTTACTTCACTCTGTATGACAGACTCTAGGTCTATCCACCTCATTACAAATAGCTCAATTTCATTTCTTTTTATGGCTGAGTAATATTCCATTGTATATATGTGCCACATCTTCTTTATCCATTCATCCGATGATGGACACTTAGGTTGCTTCCATCTCTGGCTATTGTAAATAGAGCTGCAATGAACATTTTGGTACATGACTCTTTTTGAATTTTGTTTTTCTCAGGGTATATGCCCAGTAGTGGGATTGCTGGGTCATATGGTAGTTCTATTTGTAGTTTTTTAAGGAACCTCCATACTGTTCTCCATAGTGGCTGAACCAACTCTCATTCCCACCAGCAGTGAAAGAGTGTTCCCTTTTCTCCACACCCTCTGAGCATTTATTGTTTCTAGGTTTTTTGATGTTGCCCATTCTGACTGGTGTGAGCTGACATCTCATAGTAGTTTTGATTTGCATTTCTCTAATGATTAATGATGTTGAGCATTCTTTCATGTGTTTGTTGCCAGTCTGTATATCTTCTTTGGAGAAATGTCTATTTAGGTCTTCTGCCCATTTTTGGATTGGGTTGTTTGATATTTGTTATTGAGCTGCATGAGTTGCTTGTAAGTTTTGGAAATTAATCCTTTGTCAGTTGCTTAATTTGCAAATATTTTCTCCCATTCTGAAGGCTGTCTTTTGGTCTTGTTTATGGTTTCCTTTGCTGTGCAAAAGCTTTGAAGTTTCATTAGGTCCCACTTTTTTTTGTTTTTATGTCCATTTCTCTAGGAGGTGGGTCAAAAAGGACCTTGCTGTGATTTATGTCATAGAGTGTTCTGCTATGTTTTCCTCTAAGAGTTTGATAGTTTCTGACCTTATATTTAGGTCTTTAATCCATTTTGAGCTTATTTTTGTGTATGGTGTTAGGGAGTGATCTAATCTCATACTTTTACATGTGCCTATCCAGTTTTCCAAGCACCACTTATTGAAGAGGCTGTCCTTTCTCCACTGTACATTCCTGCCTCCTTTATCAAAGATAAGGTGACCATATGGTATGGGTTTATCTCTGGGCCTTCTATCCTGTTCCATTGATCTATCTTTCTGTTTTTGTGCCACTACCATACTGTCTTGATTACTGTAGTACTGTAGTGCAGTCTGAAGTCAGGGAGCCTGATTCCTCGAGCTCCATTTTTCGTTCTCAAGATTGCTTTGGCTATTCGGAGTCTTTTGTGTTTCCATAAAAATTGTGAAATCTTTTGTTCTAGTTCTGTGAAAAACGCAGTGGTAATTTGATAGGGATTGCATTCAATCTATAGATTGCTTTGGGTAATAGAGTCATTTTCACAGTGTGGCTTCTTCCAATCCAAGAACATGGTATATCTCTCCATCTATTTGCATCATCTTTAATTTCTTTCATCAGTGTCTTATAATTTTCTGCATAAAGGTCTTTTGTCTCCTTAGCTAGGTTTATTCCTAGATATTTTATTCTTTTTGTTACAATGGCAAATGGGAGTGTTTTCTTGATATCATTTTCAAATATTTCAACATTAGTGTATAGGAATGCCAGAGATTTCTGTGCATTAATTTTGTATCCTGCTATTTTACCCAATTCATTGATTAGCTCTAGTAGTTTTCTGTTAGCATTTTCAGGATTCTCTATGTATAGTATCATGTCATCTGCAAACAGTGACAGCTTTACTTCTTCTTTTCCAATTTGGATTCTGTTTATTTCCTTTTCTTCTCTGATTGCTGTGGCTAAAACTTCCAAAACTATGTTGAATAAGAGTGGTGAGAGTGGGCAACCTTGTCTTGTTCTTGATCTTAGTGGAAATTCTTTCAGTTTTTCACCATTGAGGATGATGTTGGCTGTGGGCTTGTCATATATGGCCTTTATTATGTTGAGGAAAGTTCCCTCTAGGCCTACTTTCTGCAGGGTTTATATCATAAATGGGTGTTGAATTTTGTCAAAAGCTTTCTCTGCATCTATTGCGATGATCATATGGTTTTTCTCGTTCAGTTTGTTAACATGGTTTATCACATTGATAGATTTGCGTATTTTGAAGAATCCTTGCATTCCTGGAATAAGCCCCACTTGATCATGGTGTATGATCCTTTTAATGTGCTGTTGGATTCTGTTTGCTAGTATTTTGTTGAGGATTTTTGCATCTATGTTCATCAGTGATATTGGCCTGTAGTTTTCTTTCTTTGTGACATCCTTGTCTGGTTTTGGTATCAAGGTGATGGTGGCCTCGTAGAAGGAATTTGGGAGTGCTCCTCCCTCTGCTATATTTTGGAAGAGTTTCAGTAGGTTAGGTGTTAGCGCTTCTCTAAATATTTGATAGAATTCGCCTGTGAAGCCATCTGGTCCTGGGCTTTTGTTTGTTGGAAGATTCTTAATCAGAGTTTCAATTTCAGTGCTTGTGATTGGTCTGTTCATATTTTCTATTTCTTCCTGATTCTGTCTTGGCAGGTTGTGCATTTCTAAGAATTTGTCCATTTCTTCCAGGTTGTCCATTTTATTGGCATAGTGTTGTTTGTAGTAATCTCTCATGATCCTTTGTATTACTGCAGTGTCAGTTGTTACTTCTCCTTTTTCATTTCTAATTCTACTGATTAGAGTCTTCTCCCTTTTTTCTTTTTTTTTTTTTTTAAACATCTTTATTGGGGTATAATTGCTTTACAATGGTGTGTTAGTTTCTGCTTTATAACAAAATGAATCAGCTATACATATACATATGTTCCCATATGCCTTCCCTCTTGTGTCTCCCTCCCTCCCACTCTCCCCATCCCACCCCTCCAGGCTGTCACAAAGCACCGAGCTAATATCCCTGTGCCTTGCGGCTGCTTTCCTCCAGCTATCTACCTTACTACGTTTATTACTGTGTATATGTCCATGACTCTCTCTCGCCCTGTCAAAACTCACCCTTCCCCCTCCCCATATCCCCAAGTCCGTTCTCCAGTCGGTCTGCGTCTTTATTCCTGTCTTACCCCTAGGTTCTTCATGACATTTTTTTCCCTTAAATTCCATATATATGTGTTAGCATACGGTATTTGTCTTTTTCTTTCTGACTTACTTCACTCTGTATGACAGACCATAGGTCTATCCAACTCATTACAAATAACTCAATTTCATTTCTTTTTAAGGCTGAGTAATATTCCATTGTGTATATGTGCCACATCTTCTTTATCCATTCATCTGATGATGGGTGCTTAGGTTGTTTCCATCTCCAGGCTACTGTAAATAGAGCTGCAATGAACATTTTGGTACATGGCTCTTACTGAATTATGGTTTTCTCAGGGTATATGCTCAGTAGTGGGATTGCTGGGTCATATGGTAGTTCTATTTGTAGTTTTTTAAGGAACTTCCATACTGTTCTCCATAGTGGCTGAACCAATTCACATTCCCACCAGCAGTGCAAGAGTGTCCCCTTTTCTCCACACCCTCTGAGCATTTATTGTTTCTAGATTTTTTGATGATGGCCATTCTGACTGGTGTGAGATGATATCTCATTGTAGTTTTGATTTGCATTTCTCTAATGATTAATGATGTTGAGCATTCTTTCATGTGTTTGTTGGCATTCTGTATATCTTCTTTGGAGAAATGTCTGTTTAGGTCTTCTGCCCATTTTTGGATGGGGTTGTTTGTTTTTTTGTTATTGAGCTGCATGAGCTGCTTGTAAATTTTGGAGATTAATCCTTTGTCAGTTGCTTCATTTGCAAATGTTTTCTCCCATTCTGAGGGCTGTCTTTTGGTCTTGGTTATGGTTTCCTTTGCTGTGCAAAAGCTTTGAAGTTTCATTAGGTCCCATTTGTTTATTTTTGTTTTTATTTCCATTACTCTAGGAGGTGGGTCAGAAAGGATCTTGCTGTGATTTATGTCATAGAGTGTTCTTCCTATGTTTTCCTCTAAGAGTTTGATAGTTTCTGGCCTTACATTTAGGTCTTTAATCCATTTTAAGCTTATTTTTGTGTATGGTGTTAGGGAGCGATCTAATCTCATACTTTTACATGTGCCTGTCCAGTTTTCGCAGCACCATTTATTGAAGAGGCTGTCCTTTCTCCACTGTACATTCCTGCCTCCTTTATCAAAGATAAGGTGTCCATATGTGCGTGGGTTTATCTCTGGGCTTTCCATCCTGTTCCACTGATCTATCTTTCTGTTTTTGTGCCAGTACCATACTGTCTTGATTACTGTTGCTTTGTAATATAGTCTGAAGTCAGGGAGCCTGATTCCTCCAGCTCCTTTTTTCATTCTCAAGATTGCTTTGGCTATTCGGGGTCTCTTGTGTTTCCATACAAATTGCGAAATTTTTTGTTCTAGTTCTGTGAAAAATGCCAGTGGTAGTTCGATAGGCATTGCATTGAATCTGTAGATTGCTTTGGGTAGTAGAGTCATTTTCACAATGTTGATTCTTCCCATCCAAGAACATGGTACATCTCTCCATCTATTTGTATCATCTTTAATTTCTTTCATCAGTGTCTTATAATTTTCTGCATACAGGTCTTTCGTCTCCTTAGGTAGGTTTATTCCTAGATATTTTATTCTTTTTGTTGCAATGGTAAATGGGAGTGTTTTCTTGATTTCACTTTCAGATTTTTCATCATTAGTATATAGGAATGCCAGAGATTTCTGTGCATTAATTTTGTATCCCGCTACTTTACCAAATTCATTGATTAGCTCTAGTAGTTTTCTGGTAGCATCTTTAGGATTCTCTAAGTATAGTATCATGTCATCTGCAAACAGTGACAGCTTTACTTCTTTTCGGATATGGATTCCTTTTATTTCCTTTTCTTCTCTGATTGCTGTGGCTAAAACTTCCAAAACTATGTTGAATAAGAGTGGTGAGAGTGGGCAACCTTGTCTTGTTCCTGATCTTAGTGGAAATGCTTTCAGTTTTTCACCATTGAGGATGATGTTGGCTGTGGGCTTGTCATATATGGCCTTTATTATGTTGAGGAAACTTCCCTCTAGGCCTACTCTCTGGAGGGTTTTTATCATAAATGGGTTTTGAATTTTGTCGAAAGCTTTCTTTGCATCTATTGAGATGATCATATGGTTTTTCTCCTTCAATTTGTTAACATGGTTTATCACATTGATAGATTTGCGTATTTTGAAGAATCCTTGCATTCCTGGAATAAGCCCCACTTGATCATGGTGTATGATCCTTTTAATGTGCTGTTGGATTCTGTTTGCTAGTATTTTGTTGAGGATTTTTGCATCTATGTTCATCAGTGATATTGGCCTGTAGTTTTCTTTCTTTGTGACATCCTTGTCTGGTTTTGGTATCAAGGTGATGGTGGCCTCGTAGAAAGAATTTGGGAGT
This sequence comes from Phocoena phocoena, assembly GCF_963924675.1. Lineage (NCBI taxonomy): Eukaryota > Metazoa > Chordata > Mammalia > Artiodactyla > Phocoenidae > Phocoena > Phocoena phocoena. The sequence goes on along the minus strand of NC_089240.1, from coordinate 67,853,931 downwards.
GTTCCTCCCTCTGCTATATTTTGGAAGAGTTTGAGAAGGATAGGTGTTAGCTCTTCTCTAAATAATTGATAGAATTCGCCTGTGAAGCCATCTGGTCCTGGGCTTTTGTTTGTTGGAAGATTCTTAATCACAGTTTCAATTTCAGTGCTTGTGATTGGTCTGTTCATATTTTCTATTTCTTCCTGATTCTGTCTTGGCAGGTTGTACATTTCTAAGAATTTGTCCATTTCTTCCAGGTTGTCCATTTTATTGGTATAGTGTTGCTTGTAGTAATCTCTCATGATCTTTTGTATTACTGCAGTGTCAGTTGTTACTTCTCCTTTTTCATTTCTAATTCTATTGATTTGAGTCTTCTTCCTTTTTTTCTTGATGAGTCTGGCTAATGGTTTATCTATTTTGTTTATCTTCTCAAAAAACCAACTTTTAGTTTTATTGATGTTTGCTATTGTTTCCTTCATTTCTTTTTCATTTATTTCTGATCTGATTTTTACGATTTCTTTCCTTCTACTAACTTTGGAGTGTTTTTTGTTCTTCTTTCTCTAATTGCTTTCGGTGTAAGGTTAGGTTGCTTATTCGAGATGTTTCCTGTTTCTAAGGTGGCCTTGTATTGCTATAAACTTCTCTCTTACAGCTGCTTTTGCTGCATCCCTTAGGTTTTGGGTCGTCGTGTCTCCATTGTCATTTGTTTCTAGGTATTTTTTGATTTCCTCTTTGATTTCTTCAGTGATCATTTCGTTATTAAGTAGTGCATTGTTTAGCCTCCATGTGTTTGTATTTTTTACAGATCTTTTCCTGTAATTGATGTCTAGTCTCATGGCGTTGTGGTCAGAAAAGATACTTGATACAATTTCAGTTTTCTTAAATTTACCAAGGCTTGATTTGTGACCCAAGATATGATCTCTCCTGGAGAATGTTCCCTAAGCACTTGAGACAGTGTGTATTTTGTTGTTTTTGGATGGAGTGTCCCATAAATATCAATTAAGTCCTCTTGTTTAATGTATCATTTGAAGCTTTTGTTTCCTTATTTGTTTTCATTTTGGATGATCTGTCCATGGGTGAAAGTGGGGTGTTAAAGTCCCCTAATATGAATGTGTTACTGTCGATTTCCCCTTTTATGGCTGTTAGTATTTGCCTTATGTATTGAGGTGCTCCTATGTTGGGTGCATAAATATTTACAATTGTTATATCTTCTTCTTGGATCGATTCCTCAATCATGTAGTATCCTTCTTTGTCTCTTGTAATAGTCTTATTTTAAAGTCTATTTTGTCCGATATGAGAATTGCTACTCTAGCTCTCTTTTGGTTACCATTTGCATGGAATATCTTTTTCCATCCCCTTACTTTCAGTCTGTATGTGTCTCTAGGTCTGAAGTGGGTGTATTGTAGACAGCAAATATATGGATCTTGTTTTTGTATCCATTCAGCCAATCCGTGTCTTTTGGTGGTAGCATTTAATCCATTTACATTTAAGGTAATTATCGATATGTATGTTCCTGTTCCCATTTTCTAAATTGTTTTGGGTTCATTATTATAGGTCTGTTCCTTCTCTTGTGTTTCTTGTCAAGAGAAGTTCCTTTAGCATTTGTTGTAAAGCTGGTTTGGTGGTGCTGAACTCTCTCAGCTTTTGCTTGTCTGTAAAGGTTTTAAATTCTCCATCAAATCTGAATGAGGTCCTTGCTGGGTAGAGTAATCTTGGTTGCAGATTTTTCTCCTTCATCACTTTCAGTATGTCCTACCACTCCCTTCTGGCTTGCAGAGTTTCTGCTGAGAGATCAGCTGTTAACCTTATGGGGATTCCCTTGTGTGTTATTCCATATATGTGTGTTAGCATATGGTATTTGTTTTTTCTCTTTCTGACTTACTTCACTCTGTATGACAGACTCTAGGTCCATCCACCTCACTACAAATAACTCAATTTCATTTCTTTTTATGGCTGAGTAATATTCCACTGTATATATGTGCCACATTTTCTTTATCCATTCATCTGTTGATGGACACTTAGGTTGCTTCCATGTCCTGTCTATTGTAAATAGTGTTTCAATGAACTTTGTGGTACATGGTTCCTTTTGAATTATGGTGTTCTCAAGGTATATGCCCAGTAGTGGTATTACTTAGTCATATGGTAGTTCTATTTTTAGTGTTTTAAGGAACCTCCATACTGTTCTCCATAGTGGCTGTATCAACTTACATTCCCACAAACAGTGCAAGGGGCTTCCGTTTTCCCCACACCCTCTCCAGCATTTATTGTTTGTAGATTTTTTGATGATGGCCCTTCTGACAGGTGTGAGGTGATACCTCATTGTAGTTTTGATTTGCATTTCTCTGTTGATTAGTGATGTTGTGCATCTTTACATGTGTTTGTTAGCAATCTGTATATCTTCTTTGTAGAAATGTCTATTTAGATATTCTGCCCATTTTGGGTTTTGGTTGAGTCCTATTGTATGCTTTTACCTTTGTTTTTCTCTCATTTGGTCCTAAGTTCTTGAAATATGAATGCTTTTAAGTTATATGTTGAGCATTGTGTATAAAAACTTGCTAGGGATCTGGATGTTATCTCATTCTATGCAGAATTTAGTTTTCTTGTCACCTGCAGTTAGGGTGAGGACAGAACACCTTGGTTAGATAAGAGATTGAGATGGTTCTAGGCTTGTTATCAGACATTTTAAAGGCTGTTTTATTTCTGATTTGTTCTTACTCATGGTCCAGCACTTCAAGTGTTTCAACTGCAATCCTAGGGGTTTTCCAAGGTCTCTCCCCTATTGGCAATCCCTGAATGTTAATTTTGGCCTCTCCTGCTTTGTGAAAATGCTGAAAGCTCTGTATAATTTCTTAGCATATGCTTTTTGCTTGATTTCTCAGACTCCTGCCATTTCCCATTCCCATTTCACTGGCAACACAACTAACTTATCTGTAGTTTTCTGAAGTTTTTAACTCTGATTTTTGACCCCCTAGTCTCTGGAGACTACAGAGAACTTTGCACTTGCTAATTTCTGTTCAACCTTCATGCCCCATATCAGGTATAAGCAAATGTCCACAAAGAAAATAGTATCAGTTATGGTTTGCCTCAATTCATTTGTTTCTCTCTCTCTGGGATTTTGGCCTCTCAAGTCCTGAATGCTTGATTGCTCTAAGATGCTTTCAAACAAGCAAGTTTTAAAATAAAATATTAATCCAACATTTACAATTGTTCCTAGCAGAAGGGTTGATCTGATGCAAATTGTGTCATCATAGCCAGAAGTGGCAGTCCTTAACTTATATTTAATTTTTCCTTCTGCTATTTTAATTTGACTCTCCCTCTATGTTACATTTAATTATCCAGGTGATGAAAAGTCCAAGATGTGACCATAGTAATGAATAAAATTGAGAGGTTTACATCTGGACATGTAACATTAACAAACAGCCATTACACCTTCCCATTTTGCACTCCAGAGTTCTAGCACCATACAAGGGTATGAGTAATATCACTTAACCATTATTTGGACCAAATATTAGCGGAGTCTGTTTTAAAACGTGTTTACCCAAGGGATTCCATTGTTTTTCTTTCCCAAGTTTTACTAGCTTGGCTAAAGAAGTAGGGATTAAAAGAAACTCTTGATAGGGTGAGTAGGACTCTGGTTTCTCACATCATATTGCAGTAATTGAGAGCACAGGCTCTTGCTTCAGATTGCCAAGGTTAGAATCTAAGCTTTTAAAAAATCTAAGCTTTTCAACTTACTGGTTGTACGACCTTGGCAAAGATATTTAACAGTACAGTGTCTCATTTTCCTTACTCTGCACCTATAAAATGGGGATAATAATCGTACCAACCTCTTTGAAGATTACTTGAGTTAGTGTATTTAAATTACTTTGTACCCAGCACATTGAAAAAGGTCAATAAATGTCAGCTATTATTATTTTGTGTCCTGTAGCCCCCCTGGAATGGAATAATTTATAGACTACTAATCTCTTTCCATTTTTACTCTTCAACTTGTTTTTCCTTCTCAGTTTTTGATGTCTTCTTATGTTTATTTCCATTATTTTACTCAAATATAATTTTCTTTTCTTCCACAACAATTTTGGGCAATTTTCATTTTCGTATATTCTTTTACCATCTTAGTTATACACACAGATGTTCAAGCTGTGATTAATTTGTTCTTATAGCTCTTGCTACAAAAAGAAAAAAATCCTGCCACTAAATTAAAAATATTATAGACACAGATATTTCAAATAATTCTTCAGATTGATAAATCACAAGCTCTTGTTCTTTTAAAAATGTGTGTTTTGATCAAATCATGTACATTTATTCTTTTATATGAATGAAGAAAATTTATCCAAACTCCACCCTCCCACTATGCTTGCAATGTAATTAAATAAAAATAAAGTACAAATAAGACTGATTCTGACCTGCCAATCCCAAGGGACAAGATAAGCTTCCATACAAACAAGTTGTTAACATGTTTTCCCTCCAGCCCAAGAACAATATAGTTCCCTGTTCATTTAGTTATTCCCAGAAAGCAGGAGGGAATTAAAATTCCTGTCCTCCTCCCCAAACAAGTATATGGACTCAGCAGCAGAGAACAGGAACAATGGCTAGAACATCTTTACTGTTGTGGGAACCATCAGTAACTATTATCTTTTACTTTCTTTTCATCATTCTCCTCTAACATTCCATTCTGTAGAATAAACACATATCTCTACTCTCAAGTGAAAAAAGTAAAATTCACAGCTCAAATTATATACAGGTAGAAAAGATAATACTTCCAGGTAGGTGAGGGGCTCTCAGATAAATTTTGTACCCAAATAGCTCCCTTGTGTCCCCTAATAAGATGTCTGGGATTGCTCCTTTCTGGATTCATTCTTTTGAGTTTATATTCTCTGTAATTGAAATTCCCCTGTTAAACTACAACTCCCTCTTCTTTCTCTAGGAAGCTAGCTAAGCTATTTTCAGCCAATAACACTCTCTTGTGACTCAGTACTGAAGATTAGTAAATTTTTTGTTGGAATTGAGGGAGTGGGATAACAGATGGGAGCGTGACAATTTCAGACAGGAGAAGCTATGAAAGCAAGGGCAGCCTGGCTGCATAATGGAGCCTTGGGTCCTTAGGAAGGAGGTGGAAGGGGATATAGGCAATTTTACAGTATTTTCAAAGTCTAGGGCTGGGGATTGAAACCCCTTCCTGCTCCACCACCAAATTCTGATTTAATTGGTCTGGAGAAGGGCCCAGCCACCTACAGTGTTTAATCACTCTACATGTGATTCAAAATGTAGTCATGCTTGAGAATTATTGCTCTAAATAGGACTTCAGAGGAGCTTTAGTGCATTAATGTGAAGTTTGTCTGCAGAATTCTGTGATATTTTTCAACATGCAGCTTAAAACTCTGTGCAGGACACAGTGGTCCAAAGCATTCTATTCTTATTCATCCAGCTCTAAGAGGTTGTAGAAAACCAGCATCAGGACATTGATGGTTATCCAGATGTTTGAAAGCAGTCATCACCTCGTAGAATTGTAGTTAGTTAAGTAATTTTTGTGTCTATTAAAGAATCATAAAAAGACAATGGTACTTTACCAATTATAGACTAGAAAGTTTTTCAGTCCAAAAAGCTACATTGACCTGGAAGAGTCCACCAAAGTTCAGCTTTCAAACACTCTGGATTCTGATAACTTAATTTTTCTATCATCTGTTTTAAAATTTATACATTCTATTTTTATTATACACCCTTGAAATTTTACTATGTGTACCTAAATTAAAATATCTAAAAGTAGTATGTTAATTCACTTTGCAAAAATCTTAAACACTTTTACTTAAAACAATTTTACTACAATTGCACACTTTCCAAATTATTGATTTGCTGTCATTTTAAAATCCCACAAATTAGACATTATATTTAATTTCACAAACTGCTTATTTACATTTATCTACATATTTGCCAGATTCCTTGATCCTCCTTCCTTCTTGCACTACTAATCCAATTCTGGGATTGCTTTTTTCCTATCTGGGCTATATTCTTCAGAAGTTATTTTAGTAAAGGCATATTAGGGTAAATTATTCAGAGGTGGAGTGCACAGCAACAGGGGTGTGGAGGGCAAAGCGGGGAGATTCCCACACAGAGGATAGGTGCTGACCGGCACTCACCAGCCCGAGAGGCTTGTCTGCTCACCCGCCGGGGCGGGCGGAGCTGCGAGGTGAGGCTCAGGTTTCGGTTTCAGTCGGAGCACAGGGAGAGGACTGGGGTTGGCGGCTTGAACATAGCCTGAAGGGGTTAGTGCACCACAGCTAGCCGGGAGGGAGTCCGGGGGGGAAAAGTCTGCACCTGCCGAGGAGGCAAGAGACTTTTTCTTCCCTCTTTGTTTCCTGGTGCACGAGGAGAGGGGTTTAAGAGTGCTGCTTAAAGGAACTCCAAAGATGGGCGTCGAGCCGTGGCTAAAAGTGCGAACCCCAGAGACAGGCGCGAGCCGCGGCTAAAAGCACGGACCCCAGGGACGGGAGGGAGATGCTAAGGCTGCTGCTGCCACAACCAAGAGGTCTGTGTGTGAGCACAGGTCACTATCCACACCCCACTTCCACGGAGGCTGTGCAGCCCACGACTGACATGTTCCCGGGATCCAGGGACAACTTCCCCGGGAGAACGCACAGCGGGCCGCAGGCTGGTGCAACGTCACGCTGGCCTCTGCCGCCGCAGGCCTACCCCTCACGCAGTGCCCCTCCCTCCCCCCTGGCCTGAGTGCTCCAGAGCCCCCGAATCAGCAGCTCCTTTAACCCCATTCTGTCTGAGCAAAAAACAGACGTCCCCCAGCGACCTACACGCAGAGGCAGGGCCAAATCCAAAGCTGAGCCCCTGTGAGCTGTGAGAACAAAGAAGAGAAAGGGGAATCTCTCCCAGCAGCCTCAGAAACAGCGGATTAAAGCTCCACAATCAACTTGATGTACCCTGCATCTGTGGAATACATGAATAGTCAACGAGTCATCCCAAATTGAGGAGGTGGGCTTTGAGAGCAAGATCTATGATTTTTTCCCCTTTTCCTCTTTTTGTGAATGTGTATGTGTATGCTTCTGTGTGATATCTTTTCTGTACAGTTTTTCTTCCACCATTTGTTCTAGGGTTCTATCCGTCCATGTTTTTTTAAAAATTTTTTTTCTTAATAATTAATTTTAATAACTTTATTATACTTTTTTCTTTTTTTTTTAAGAAGTTCAGGTTTTATTCTATTTTATTTTATTTTTGTTTTTTTTTGTTTTTTTTTTAAAACATCTTTATTGGGGTATAATTGCTTTACAATGGTGTCTTAGTTTCTGCTTTATAACAAAGTGAATCAGCTATACATATACATATGTTCCCATATGTCTTCCCTCTTGCATCTCCCTCCCTCCCACTCTCCCCATCCCACCCTTCCAGGCTGTCACAAAGCACCGAGCTAATATCCCTGTGCCTTGCGGCTGCTTCCCCCCAGCTATCTACCTTACTACGTTTGTTAGTGTGTATATGTCCATGACTCTCTCTCGCCCTGTCAAAACTCACCCTTCCCCCTCCCAATATCCTCAAGTCCGTTCTCCAGTAGGTCTGCGTCTTTATTCCTGTCTTACCCCTAGGTTCTTCATGACATTTTTTTTCCCTTAAATTCCATATATATGTGTTAGCATACGGTATTTGTCTTTTTCTTTCTGACTTACTTCACTCTGTATGACAGACTCTAGGTCTATCCATCTCATTACAAATAACTCAATTTCATTTCTTTTTAAGGCTGAGTAATATTCCATTGTGTATATGTGCCACATGTTCTTTATCCATTCATCTGATGATGCGCGCTTAGGTTGTTTCCATCTCCGGGCTATTGTAAATAGAGCTGCAGTGAACATTTTGGTACATGACTCTTTTTGAATTTTGGTTTTCTCAGGGTATATGCCAAGTAGTGGGATTGCTGGGTCATATGGTAATTCTATTTGTAGTTTTTTAAGGAACCTCCATACTGTTCTCCATAGTGGCTGAACCATTTCACATTCCCACCAGCAGTGCAAGAGTGTCCCCTTTTCTCCACACCCTCTTCAGCATTTATTGTTTATAGATTTTTTGATGATGGCCATTCTGACTGGTGTGAGATGATATCTCATTGTAGTTTTGATTTGCATTTCTCTAATGATTAATGATGTTGAGCATTCTTTCATGTGTTTGTTGGCATTCTGTATATCTTCTTTGGAGAAATGTCTATTTAGGTCTTCTGCCCATTTTTGGATGGGGTTGTTTGTTTTTTTGTTATTGAGCTGCATGAGCTGCTTGTAAATTTTGGAGATTAATCCTTTGTCAGTTGCTTCATTTGCAAATGTTTTCTCCCATTCTGAGGGTTGTCTTTTGGTCTTGGTTATGGTTTCCTTTGCTGTGCAAAAGCTTTGAAGTTTCATTAGGTCCCATTTGTTTATTTTTCTTTTTATTTCCATTACTCTAGGAGGTGGGTCAGAAAGGATCTTGCTGTGATTTATGTCATAGAGTGTTCTTCCTATGTTTTCTTCTAAGAGTTTGATAGTTTCTGGCCTTACATTTAGGTCTTTAATCCATTTTGAGCTTATTTTTGTGTATGGTGCTAGGGAGTGATCTAATCTCATACTTTTACATGTACCTGTCCAGTTTGCCCAGCACCACTTATTGAAGAGGCTGTCCTTTCTCCACTGTACATTCCTGCCTCCTTTATCAAAGATAAGGTGTCCATATGTGCGTGGGTTTATCTCTGGGCTTTCTATCCTGTTCCACTGATCTATCTTTCTGTTTTTGTGCCAGTACCATACTGTCTTGATTACTGTTGCTTTGTAATATAGTCTGAAGTCAGGGAGCCTGATTCCTCCAGCTCCTTTTTTCGTTCTCAAGATTGCTTTGGCTCTTCGGGGTCTTTTGTGTTTCCATACAAATTGCGAAATTTTTTGTTCTAGTTGTGTGAAAAATGCCAGTGGTAGTTTGATAGGCATTGCATTGAATCTGTAGATTGCTTTGGGTAGTAGAGTCATTTTCACAATGTTGATTCTTCCAATCCAAGAACATGGTATATCTCTCCATCTATTTGTATCATCTTTAATTTCTTTCATCAGTGTCTTATAATTTTCTGCATACAGGTCTTTCGTCTCCTTAGGTAGGTTTATTCCTAGATGTTTTATTCTTTTTGTTGCAATGGTAAATGGGAGTGTTTTCTTGATTTCACTTTCAGATTTTTCATCATTAGTATATAGGAATGCCAGAGATTTTTGTGCATTAATTTTGTATCCTGCTACTTTACCAAATTCATTGATTAGCTCTAGTAGTTTTCTGGTAGCATCTTTAGGATTCTCTATGTATAGTATCATGTCATCTGCAAACAGGGGCAGCTTTACTTCTTCTTTTCCGATTTGGATTCCTTTTATTTCCTTTTCTTCTCTGATTGCTGTGGATAAAACTTCCAAAACTATCTTGAATAACAGTGGTGAGGGTGTGCAACCTTGTCTTTTTCCTGATCTTAGTGGAAATGCTTTCAGTTTTTCACCATTGAGGATGATGTTGGCTGTGGGCTTGTCATATATGGCCTTTATTATGTTGAGGAAAGTTCCCTCTATGCCTACTTTCTGGAGGGTTTTTATCATAAATGGGTGTTGAATTTTGTCAAAAGCTTTCTCTGCATCTATTGAGATGATCATATGGTTTTTCTCCTTCAATTTGTTAATATGGTTTATCACATTGATAGATTTGCGTATATTGAAGAATCCTTGCATTCCTGGAATAAACCCCACTTGATCATGGTGTATGATCCTTTTAATGTGCTGTTGGATTCTGTTTGCTAGTATTTTGTTGAGGATTTTTGCATCTATGTTCACCAGTGATATTGGCCTGTAGTTTTCTTTCTTTGTGACATCCTTGTCTGGTTTTGGTATCAAGGTGATGGTGGCCTCGTAGAAGGGATTTGGGAGTGTTCCTCCCTCTGCTATATTTTGGAAGAGTTCGAGAAGGATAGGTGTTAGCTCTTCTCTAAACGTTTGATAGAATTCACCTGTGAAGCCATCTGGTCCTGGGCTTTTGTTTGTTGGAAGGTTTTTAATCACAGTTTCAATTTCAGTGCTTGTGATTGGTCTGTTCATATTTTCTATTTCTTCCTGATTCAGTCTTGGCAGGTTGTGCATTTCTAAGAATTTGTCCACCTCTTCTAGATTGTCCATTTTATTGGCATAGAGTTGCTTGTAGTAATCTCTCATGATTTTTTTTATTTCTGCAGTGTCAGTTGTTACTTCTCCTTTTTCATTTCTAATTCTATTGATTTGAGTCTTCTCCCTTTTTTTCTTGATGAGTCTGGCTAGCGGTTTATCTATTTTGTTTATCTTCTCAAAGAACCAGCTTTTAGTTTTATTGATCTTTGCTATCGTCTCCTTCATTTCTTTTTCATTTATTTCTGATCTGATTTTTATGATTTCTTTCCTTCTGCCAGCTTTGGGGTTTTTTTGTTCTTCTTTCTCTAATTGCTTGAGGTGCAAGGTTAGGTTGTTTATTCGAGATGTTTCCTGCTTCTTAAGGTGGGCTTGTATTGCTATAAACTTCCCCCTTAGAACTGCTTTTGCTGCATCCCATAGGTTTTGGGTCGTTGTGTCTCCATTGTCAGTTGTTTCTAGGTATTTTTTTATTTCCTCTTTGATTTCTTCAGTGATCACTTCATTATTAAGTAGTGTATTGTTTAGCCTCCATGTGTTTGTATTTTTTACAGATCTTTTCCTGTAATTGATATCTAGTCTCATGGCGTTGTGGTCAGAAAAGATACTTGATACAATTTCAGTTTTCTTAAATTTACCAAGGCTTGATTTGTGACCCAAGATATGATCTCTCCTGGAGAATGTTCCATGAGCACTTGAGAAAAATGTGTATTCTGTTGTTTTTGGATGGAGTGTCCTATAAATATCAATTAAGTCCATCTTGTTTAATGTATCATTTAAAGCTTGTGTTTCCTTATTTATTTTCATTTTGGATGATCTGTCCATGGGTGAAAGTGGGGTGTTAAAGTCCCCTACTATGAATGTGTTACTGTTGATCTCCCCTTTTATGGTTGTTAGTATTTACCTTATGTATTGAGGTGCTCCTATGTTGGGTGCATAAATATTTACAATTGTTATATCTTCTTCTTGGATCGATCCCTTGATCATTATGTAGTGTCCTTCTTTGTCCCTTTGAATAGTCCTTATTTTAAAGTCTATTTTGTCTGATATGAGAATTGCTACTCCAGCTTTCTTTTGGTTTCCATTTGCATGGAATATCTTTTTCCATCCCCTTACTTTCAGTCTGTATGTGTCTCTAGGTCTGAAGTGGGTCTCTTGTAGACAGCATATATAAGGGTCTTGTTTTTGTATCCATTCAGCCAATCTGTGTCTTTTGGTGGGAGCATTTAGTCCATTTACATTTAAGGTAATTATCGATATGTATGTTCCTATTCCCATTTTCTATATTGTTTTGGGTTCGCTACTATAGGTCGTTTCCTTCTCTTGTGTTTCGTGTCTAGAGAAGTTCCTTTAGCATTTGTTGTAAAGCTGGTTTGGTGGTGCTGAACTCTCTCAGCTTTTGCTTGTCTGTAAAGGTTTTAATTTCTCCATCAAATGTGAATCTGATCCTTGCTGGTTAGAGTAGTCTTGGTTGCAGGCTTTTCTCCTTCATCACTTTCAGTATGTCCTGCCACTCCCTTCTGGCTTGTAGGGTTTCTGCTGAGAGATCAGCTGTTAACCTTATGGGGATTCCCTTGTGTGTTATTTGTTGTTTTTCCCTTGCTGCTTTTAATATGCTTTCTTTGTATTTAATTTTTGACAGTTTGATTAATATGTGTCTTGGCGTGTTTCTCCCTGTATTTATCCTGTATGGGACTCTCTGTGCTTCCTGGACTTGATTAACTATTTCCTTTCCCATATTAGGGAAGTTTTCAACTATAATCTCTTCAAATATTTTCTCAGACCCTTTCTTTCTTTCTTCTTCTTCTGGAACCCCTATAATTCGAATGTTGGTGCGTTTCATGTTGTCCCAGAGGTCTCTGAGACTGTCCTCAGTTCTTTTCATTCTTTTTTCTTTATTCTGCTCTGCAGTAGTTATTTCCACTACTTTATCTTCCAGGTCACTTATCCGTTCTTCTGCCTCAGTTATTCTGCTATTGCTCCTATCTAGAGTGGTTTTAATTTCATTTATTGCATTGTTCATCGTTGCTTGTTTCATCTTTAGTTCTTGTAGGTCCTTGTTAACTGTTTCTTGCATTTTGTCCATTCTACTTCCAAGATTTCGGATCATCCTTACTATCATTATTCTGAATTCTTTTTCAGGTAGATTGCCTATTTCCTCTTCATTTGTTAGGTCTGGTGGGTTTTTATCTTGCTCCTTCATCTGCTGTGTGTTTTTCTGTCTTCTCATTTTGCTTATCTTACTGTGTTTGGGGTCTCCTTTTTGCAGGCTGCACTTTCGTAGTTCCCGTTGTTTTTGATGTCTGTCTCCAGTGGCTAAGGTTGTTTCAGTGGGTTGTGTAGGCTTCCTGGTGGAGGGGACTAGTGCCTGTGTTTTGCTGGATGAGGCTGGATCTTGTCTCTCTAGTGGGCAGGTTCACGTCTGGTGGTGTGTTTTGGGGTGTCTGTGGCCTTATTATGATTTTAGGCAGCCTCTCTGCTAATGGGTGGGGTTGTGTTCCTGTTTTGCTAGTTGTTTGGCATAGGTTGTCCAGCACTGTGGCTTGCTTGTCGTTGAGTGAAGCCCGGTGCTGGTGTTAAGATGGAGGTCTCTGGGAGATTTCCACCGTTTAATATTATGTGGAGCTGGGAGGTCTCTTGTTGACCAGTGTCCTGAAGTTGGCTCTCCTACCTCAGAGGCAGAGCCCTGACTCCTGGCTGGAGCACCAAGAGCCTTTCATCCACACGGCTCAGAATAAAAGGGAGAAAAAGTAGAGAGAATTAGTAGAAGTATGAGTAAAGAAAGAAGGAAAGGAGGAAAGGAAGGAAGGAAGAAAGAAGCAAAGAAGGAAAGAAAGGAGGGAGGGAGGGAGGGAGGAAGGAAGGAAGGAGGGAAAGAAGGAAAAATGACAGAAAGAAAGATGATACAGTAAAAATAAAATAAAGTATAATATAGTTATTGAATTAAAAAATATTTAGAAAAAAAAAGGGGGGACGGATAGAACCTTAGGACAAATGTTGGAAGCAAAGCTATACAGAGAAAATCTTACACAGAAGCATACACATACACCTTCACAAAAAGAGGTAAAGGGGGAAAAATCATAAATCCTGCTCCCAGAGACCACCTCCTCAATTTGGGGTGATTCGTTGTCTAAAGGAGGGAAGGAAGGAAGGAAAGAAAGAAAGAACGAAGGTAAAGTATAATAAAGTTATTACAATTAAACTTAATTATTAAGAAAAAGAATTTTTTAAAAAAAATCATGGACGGATAGAGCCCTAGGACAAATGGTGGAAGCAGGAGTATACAGACAAGATCTCACACAAAAGCATACACGTACACATTCACAAAAAGAGGAAAAGGGAAAAAAATCATAGATCTCGCTCCTAAATTCCCCCTCTTCAATTTGGGATCACTCCCTGTCTATTCAGTTATTCCACAATGCAGGGTATATCAAGTTGATTGTAGAGATTTAATCCGCTGCTTCTGAGGCTGCTGGGAGAGATTTCCCTTTCTCTTCTTCGTTCTCACAGCTCACAGGAGCTCAGCTTTGGATTTGGCCCTGCCTCTGCGTGTAGGTCGCTGGAGGGCGTCTGTTTTTTCGCTCAGAGAGGACGGGGTTAAAGGAGCCGCTGATTCGGGGCCTCCGGCTCACTCAGGCCGGGGGTTGGGGGATGGGGGAAGGAGGGGCACTGCGTGCGGGTCGGGCCTGCGGCAGCAGAGGCAGCGTGGCGTTGCGGCAGAGGCCGGCGTGACGTTGCACCAGCCTGAGGCCCGCCGTGCGTTGTCCCGGGGAAGTTGTCCCTGTATCCCGGGAACCTGGCAGTGGCGGGCTGCACAGGCTCCGCGGAAGAGGGGTGTGGAGAGTGACCTGTGCTCGCACACAGGCCCCTTGGTGGCGGCAGCAGCAGCCTTAGCGTCTCCCGCCCGTCTCTGGGGTCCGCAGTTTTAGCCACGGCTCGTGCCCGTCTCTGGAGATCCTTTAAGCAGCGCTCTTAAACCCCTCTCCTCGCGCACCAGGAAACAAAGAGGGAAGAAAAAGTCTCTTGCCTCTTCAGCAGGTGCAGGCTTTTCCCCGAACTCCCTCCCGGCTAGTCGTGGTGCACTAACCCCTTCAGGCTATGTTCAAGCCGCCAACCCCAGTCCTCTCCCTGAGGTCCGTCCAAAACCAAAACCCGAGCCTCAGCTCGCAGCCCCGCCCGCCCTGGCGGATGAGCAGACAAGCCTCTCGGGTTGGTGAGTGCTGGTCGGCACCGATCGTCTGTGCAGGAATCTCCCCGCTTTGCCCTCCGCACCCGTCGCTGTGCACTACTCCGCGGTCCCGAAATTCCCCCCTCTGCCTCCCGCAGTCTCCGCCCGCGGAGGGGCTTCCTAGTGTGTGGAAATTTTTCCTCCTTCACAGCTCCCTCCCACTGGTGCAGGTGCCGTCTTTATTATTTTGTCTCTGTTTTTTCCTTTTTTCTCTTGCCCTACCCAGATACGTGGGGAGTTTCTTGCCTTTTGGGAGGTCTGAGGTCTTCTGCCAGCCTTCAGTAGGAGTTCTGTAGGAGTTGTTCCACGTGTGGATGTATTTCTGGTGTATCCGTGGGGAGGAAGGTGATCTCCGCGTCTTACTCTTCCGCCATCTTCAAGGTCCCCCCCATTATACTTTTTTCTTTTCTTTCTTTCTTTCTTTCTTTCTTTCTTTCTTTCTTTCTTTCTTTCTTTCTTTCTTTCTTTCTTTCTTTCTTCTTTCTTTCTTTCTTTCTTTCTTTCTTTCTTTCTTTCTTTCTTTCTTCCTTTCTTTCTTTCTTCCTTCCTTTCTTTCTTTCTTTCCTTCCTTCCCTCCTTTAGACAACGAATCATCCCAAATTGAGGAGGTGGTCTCTGAGAGCAAGATTTATGATTTTTTTCCCCTTTACCTCTTTTTGTGAGGGTGTATGTTTATGCTTCTGTGTAAGATTTTGTCTGTACACCTTTGCTTCCAACATTTGGCCTAAGGTTCTATCTGTCCCTTTTTTTTTCTAAATAAGAATTTTTTAATTCAATAACTTTATTTTATTTTACTGTATCTTCTTCTTTCTGTCTTTTCTCCTTCTTTCCCTCCTTCCTTCCTTCCTCGTTCCCTCCCTCTCTCCTTTCTTTCATTCTTGCCTTCTTTCATTCTTTGCTTCTTCCTTCCTGTCTTTCTTTATTCCTTCCTTCCTTCCTTTCCTTCCCTCCTTTCTTTCTTTCTTCATACTTCTACTAAATCTCTCTACTTTTTCTCCCTTTTATTCTGAGCCGTGTGGATGAAAGGCTCCTGGTGCTCCAGCCAGGAGTCAGGGCTCTGCCTCTGAGGTAGGAGAGCCAACTTCAGGACACTGGTCAACAAGAGACCTCCCAGCTCCACATAATATCAAATGGCGAAAATCTCCCAGAGACCTCCATCTTAACACCAGCACCCAGCTTCACTCAACGACCAGCAAGCTACAGTGCTGGACAACATATGCCAAACAACTAGCAAAACAGGAACACAACCCCACCCATTAGCAGAGAGGCTGCCTAAAATCATAATAAAGCCACAGACACCCCAAAAACACCACCAGACGTGAAACTGCCCACTACAGAGACAAGATCCAACTCATCCAGCAAAACACAGGCACTAGTCCCCTCCACCAGGAAGCCTACACAACCCACAGAACCAACCTTAGCCACTGGAGACAGACATCAAAAACAGCGGGAACTACAAACCTGCAGCCTGCAAAAAGGAGACCCCAAACACAGTAAGATAAGGAAAATGAGAAGACAGAAAAACACACAGCAAATAAAGGAGCAAGAAAAAAATGCACCAGACCTAACAAATGAAGAGGAAATAAGCAGTCTACCTGAAAAATAATTCAGAATAATGATAGTAAGGATGATCCAAAATCTTGGAAATAGAATGGACAAAATGCAAGAAACAGTTAACAAGGACCTGGAAGAGATAAAGATGAAACAAGCAATGATGAAGAACACAATAAATGAAATTAAAAGTACTCTACATGGGATCAATAGCAGAATAACTGAGGCAGAAGAACGGATAAGTGACCTGGAAGATAAAATAGTGGAAATAACTACTGCAGAGAAGAATAAAGAAAAAGAAAACATGAAAAGAACTGAGGACAGTCTCAGAGACCTCTGGGACAACATTAAATGCAGCAACATTCGAATTATAGGGGTTCCAGAAGAAGAAGAGAAAAGGAAAGGGACTGAGAAAATATTTGAAGAGATTATAGTTGAAAACTTCCCTAATATGGGAAAGGAAATAGTTAATCAAGTCCAGGAAGCCCAGAGAGTCCCATATAGGATAAATCCAAGGAGTAATACGCCAAGACACATATTAATCAAACTGTCAAAATTTAAATACAAAGGAAGCATATTAACAGCAGCAAGGGAAAAACAACAAATAACACACAAGGGAATCCCCATAAGGTTAACAGCTGCTCTCTGAAGCAGAAACCCTACAAGCCAGGAGGGAGTGGCAGGACATACTGAAAGTGATGAAGGAGAAAAACCTGCAACCAAGACTACTCTACCCCGCAAGGATCTCATTCAGATTTGATGGAGAAATTAAAACTTTACAGCAAGCAAAAGCTGAGAGAGTTCAGCACCACCAAACCAGCTTTACAACAAATGCTAAAGGAACTTCTCTAGGCAAGAAACTCAAGAGAAGGAAAAGGACTATAATAACGAACCCAAAACAATTTTGAAAATAGGAATAGGAACATTCATATCAATAATTACCTTAAATGTAAATGGACTAAATGCCCCCAGCAAAAGTTACAGATTGGCTGAATGGATACAAAAACAAGACCCTTATATATGCTGTCTACAAGAGACCCACTTCAGACCTAGAGACACATACAGACTGAAAGTAAGGGGATGGAAAAAGATATTCCATGCAAATGGAAACCAAAAGAAAGCTGGAATAGCAGTTCTCCTATCAGAGAAAATATACTTTAAAATATAGACTATTAGAAGAGACAAAGAAGGACACTACATAATGATCAAGGTATCGATCAAAGAAGAAGATATAACAATTGCAAATATTTATGTATCCAACATAGGAGCACCTCAATACATAAGGCAAATACTAACAGCCATAAAAGGGGAAATCGACAGTAACACATTCATAGTAGAGGACTTTAACACCCCACTTTCACCCATGGACAGATCATCCAAAATGAAAATAAATAAGGAAACACAAGCTTTCAATGATACATTAAACAAGATGGACTTAATTGATATTTATAGGACATTCCATCAAAAATAACAGGATACACGTTTTTCTCAAGTGCTCATGGAACCTTCTCCAGGATAGATCATATCTTGGGTCACAAATCAAGCCTTGGTAAATTTAAGAAAACTGAAATTGTATCAAGTATCTTTTCTGACCACAATGCCATGAGACTAGATATCAATTACAGGAAAAGATCTGTAAAGAATACAAACACATTGAGGCTAAACAACACACTACTTAATAATAAAGTGATCACTGAAGCAATCAAAGAGGTAATAAAAAATACCTAGAAACAAATGACAATGGAGACACAATGACCCAAAACCTATGGGACGCAGGAAAAACACTTCTAAAGGGGAAGTTTATAGCAATACAAGCCCAACTTAAGAAGCAGGAAACATCTTGAATAAACAACCTAACCTTGCACCTCAAGCAATTAGAGAAAGAAGAACAAAAAAGCCCCAAATCCAGCAGAAGGAAAGAAATCATAAAAATCAGATCAGAAATAAATGAAAAAGAAATCAAGGAAACAATAGCAAAGATCAATAAAACGAAAAGCTGGTTCTTAGAGAAGATAAACAAAATAGATAAACCACTAGCCAGATTCATCAAGAGAAAAGGGAGAATACTCAAATCAATAGAATTAGAAATGAAAAAGGAGAAGTAACAACTGACACTGCAGAAATAAAAAAGATCATGAGAGATTACTACAAGCAACTCTATGCCAATAAAATGGACAATCTGGAAGAGGTGGACAAATTCTTAGAAATGCACAACATGCCAAGACTGAATGAGGAAGAAACAGAAAACATGAAAAGACCAATCATAAGCACTGAAATTGAAACTGTGATTAAAAATCTTCCAACAAACAAAAGTCCAGGACCAGATGACTTCACAGGCGAATTCTATCAAACATTTAGAGAAGAGCTAACACCTATCCTTCTCAAACTCTTCCAAAATATAGCAGAGGGAGGAGCACTTCCAAATTCCTTCTACGAGGCCACCATCACCTTGATACCAAAACCAGACAAGGATGTCACAAAGAAAGAAAACTACAGGCCAATATCAGTGATGAACGTAGATACAAAAATCCTCAACAAAATACTAGCAAACAGAATCCAACAGCACATTAAAAGGATCATACACCATGATCAAGTGGGGCTTATTCCAGGAATGCAAGGATTCTTCAATATATACAAATCTATCAATGTGATAAACCATATTAACAAATTGAAGGAGAAAACCATATGATCATCTCAATAGATGCAGAGAAAGCTTTTGAGAAAATTCAACACCCAGTTATGATATAAGCCCTGCAGAAAGTAGGCATAGAGGGAACTTTCCTCAACATAATAAAGGCCATATATGACAAGCCCACAGCCAACATCATCCTCAATGGTGAAAAACTGAAAGCATTTCCACTAAGATCAGGAAAAAGACAAGGTTGCCCACTCCCACCATGGTTATTCAACATAATTTTGGAAGTTTTATCCACAGCAATCAGAGAAGAAAAGGAAATAAAAGGAATCCAAATCGGAAAAGAAGAAGTAAAGCTGCCCCTGTTTGCAGATGACATGATACTATACATAGAGAATCCTAAAGATGCTACCAGAAAACTACTAGAGCTAATAAATGAATTTGGTAAAGTAGTAGGATACAATATTAATGCACAGAAATCTCTGGCATTCCAAATACTAATGATGAAATATTTGAAAGTGAAATCAAGAAAACACTCCCATTTGCCATTGCAAAAAAAAAAAAAGAATAAAATATCTAGGAATAAACCTACCTAAGGATACAAAAGACCTGTATGCAGAGAATTATAAGACACTGATGAAAGAAATTAAAGATGATACAATAGATGGAGAGATATGCCATGTTCTTGGATTGGAAGAATCAGCATTGTGAAAATGACTCTACTACCCAAAGCAATCTACAGATTCAATGCAATCCCTATCAAGCTACCACTGGCATTTTTCACAGAACTAGAACAAATATTTCACAATTTGTATGGAAACACAAAAGACCCCGAATAACCAAAGCAATCTTGAGAATGAAAACAGGAGCTGGAGGAATCAGGCTCCCTGATTTCAGACTATACTACAAAGCGACAGTAATCAAGGCAATATGGTAGTGGCACAAAATAGAAAGATAGATCAATGGAACAGGATAGAAAGCCCAGAGATAAACCCACGCACATATGGACACCTTATCTTTGATAAAGGTGGCAGGAATGTACAGTGGAGAAAGGACAGCCTCTTCAATAAGTGGTGCTGGGAAAACTGGACAGATACATGTAAAAGTATGAGATTAGATCACTCCCTAACACCATACACAAAAATAAGCTCAAAATGGATTAAAGACCTAAATGTAAGGTCAGAAACTATCAAACTCTTAGAGGAAAACATAGGCAGAACACTCTATGACATAAATCACAGCAAGATCCTTTCTGACCCACCTCCTACAGTAATGGAAATAAAACAAAAATAAACAAGTGGGACCTAATGAAACTTCAAAGCTTTTGCACAGCAAAGGACACTATAAACAAGACCAAATGACAACCCTCAGAATGGGAGAAAACATTTGCAAATGAAGCAACTGACAAAGGATTAATCTCCAAAATTTACGAGCAACTCATGCAGCTCAATCCCAAAAATCAAACAACCCAATCCAAAAATGGGCAGAAGACCTAAATAGACATTTCTCCAAAGAAGATATACAGACTGGCAATAAACACATGAAAGAATGCTCAACATCATTAATCATTAGAGAAATGCAAATCAAAACTACTATGAGATATCATCTCACACCAGTCAGAATGGCCATCATCAAAAAATCTAGAAACAATAAATGCTGGAGAGGTTGTGGACAAAAGGGAACACTCTTGCACTGCTGGTGGGAATGTGAATTGGTTCAGCCGCTATGGAGAGCAGTATGGAGGTTCCTTAAAAAACTACAAATAGAAGTACCATATGACCCAGCAATCCCACTACTGGGCATATACCCTGTGAAAACCAAAATTCAAAAAGAGTCATGTACCAAAATGTTCATTGCAGCTCTATTTACAATAGCCCGGAGATAGAAACAACCTAAGTGCCCATCATCGTATGAATGGATAAAGAAGATGTGGCACATATATGCAATGGAATATTACTCAGCCATAAAAAGAAATGAAATTGAGCTAATTGTAATGAGGTCGATAGACCTAGAGTCTGTCATATAGAGTGAAGTAAGTCAGAAAGAAAAAGACAAATACCATATGCTAACACATATATATGGAATTTAAGAAGAGAAAAAAATGTCATGAAGAGCCTAGGGGTAAGACAGGAGTAAAGACACAGACCTACTGGAGAACGGACTTGAGGATATGGGGAGGGGGAAGGGTGAGCTGTGACAGGGCAAGAGAGAGTCATGGACATATACACACTAACAAACGTAAGTTAGATAGCTAGTGGGAAGCAGCCACCTGGCAGAGGGATATCAGCCCGGTGCTTTGTGACCACCTGGAGGGGTGGGATAGGGAGGGTGGGAGGGAGGAAGACACAAGAGGGAAGCGATATGAGAACACATGTATATGTATAACTGATTCACTTTGTTATAAAGCAGAAACTAACACACCATTGTAAAGCAATTATACTCTAATAAACATGTTTAAATAATTATTCAGAGGTCTTTATTTGACACTTGTGATAAAAAGATAATTTCGTTAGCTACACAGTACTATGTGGAAAGTCATCTTTTCTCATCACTTTGAATATATATATTTTTTTCAGTTTTACTTGTTGCTTTAAGAGGTTGTCTGTTAGTTTAATTGCTTTCCATTGTACATAATCTATTCTTTCTCTCTGATTCTTTTTTTCTAAAAAGAGATTTTCTTTATTTTTTGGAGTATGGTCAGGCCCACTTGATCCATAAACCAACCCCTATTTTAAAAATAATTTTATTGGAATATAGTTCATGTACAATGCTGTGTTCGTTTTTGCTACACAGAAAAATGAATCAGTTATACACATACATATGTCCACTCTTTTTTAGATTCTTTTCCCATATAGGCCATTAGAGAGTATTGAGTAGAGTTTCCTGTGCTATACAAAGGTCTGTATTAGTTATCAATTTTATATATAGTCGTGTATATGTCAATCCCAATCTCCCAATTTATCCCTCCATTGCTTTCCCCCATGGTAACCATAAATTTGTTTCCTACATCTGTGACTCTATTTCTGTGTTGTAAATAAGTTGACTTGCAGCCTTTTTTTAGATCTACATAAAACTGATATCATATGATATTTGATATCTGTCTGACTCTCTATCTGACTTACTTCACTCATTATGACCATCAATAGGTCCATCCATGTTGCTACAAATGGCATTATTTTGTTCTGTTTTATAGCTGAGTAATATTTCACTGTACATGTATAACATATCTTCTTTATCCACTCTTCTGTTGATGGGCATTTAGGTTGTTTCCATATCTTGGCTATTGTAAATAGTGCTGCAATGAATATTGGGGTGCATGTATCTTTTTGAATTATGATTTTCTCTGAATATATGCCCAGGAGTATTACTGCTGGAAAATATGGTAGTTCTATATTAATTTATTTATTTTAACATCTTTATTGGAGTATAATTGCTTTACAGTGGTGTGTTAGTTTCTGCTTTATAACAAAGTTAATCGGCTATACATATACATATATCCCCATATCTCTTCCATCTTGTGTCTCCCTCCCACACTCCCTATCCCACCCCTCTAGATGGTCATAAAACACTGAGCTGATCTCCCTGTGCTACTTGGCTGCTTCCCACTAGCTATCTATTTTATATTTGCTAGTATATCTAAGTCCATGCCACTCTCTCACTTCATCCCAGCTTACCCGTCCCACTCCCTGTGTCCTCAAGTCCATTCTCTATATCTGCATCTTTTATTCCTGTCCTGACCCTAGGTGCTGCAGAACAGTTTTGGTTTTTATTGTTTTTTTTTTTTGTTTTAGATTCCATATATATGTGTTAGCATACAGTATTTGTTTTTCTCTTTCTGAGTTACTTCACTCTGTATGACAGACTCTAGGTCCATCCACCTCACTCCAAATAATTCAATTTCATTTATTTTTATGGCTGAGTAATATTCCATTGTATATGTGTGCCACATCTTCTTTATCCATTCATCTGTCAGTGGACACTTAGGTTGCTTCCATGTCCTGGCTATTGTAAATAGAGCTACAATGAACATTGTGGTACATGACTCTTTATTTATTTATTTTGTTTTATCATCTTGGAGTATAATTACTTTACAATGGTGTGTCAGTTTCTGCTTTATAACAAAATGAGTCAGCTATACATATACATATATCCCCATATCTCTTCTCTCTTGTGTATCCCTCCCTCCCACCCTCCCTATCCCACCCCTTTAGGTGGTCACAAAGCACTGGGATGATCTCCTTGTGCTATGGGGCTGCTTCCCACTAGCTAACGGTTTTACATTTGGTAGTGTATGTATGTCCACGCCACTCTCTCATGTCATCCTAGCTTACACTTTCTCCTCCTGTGTCGTCAAGTCCATACTCTACATCTGCATCTTTATTCTTGTCTTGCCCTTGGTACTTCAGAAAGATATTTTTTCTTTAGATTCCATATATATGTGTTAACATACGGTAATTATTTTTCTCTTTCTGACTTACTTCAATCTGTATGACAGACTCTAGGTCCATCCTCCTCACTAAAAATGACTCAGTTTCATTTCTTTTTATGGCTGAGTAATATTCCATTGTATATATGCACCACATCTTCTTCATCCATTTATCTGTCAATGGACACTTAGGTTGCTTCCATGTCCTGGCTACTGTAAATAGAGCTGCAATGAACATTGTGGTACATGACTCTTTTTGAATTATGGTTTTCTCAGGGTATATGTCCAGTAGTGGTATTGCTGTGTTGTATGGTAGTTCTATTTTTAGTCTTTTAAGGAACCTCCATACTGTTTTCCATAGTGGCTGTATCAGTTTACATTCTCATGAACAGTGCAAGAATGTTCCCTCTTCTCCACACCCTCTCCAGCATTTATTGTTTGTACATTTTTTGATGATGACCATTCTGACTAGTGTGAGGTGATACCTCATTGTAGTTTTGATTTGCATTTCTCTAATGATTAGTGATGTTGAGCATCCTTTCATGTGTTTCTTGGCAATCTGTATATCTTCTCTGGAGAAATGTCTCTTTAGTTATTCCATCTGTTTTTGGTTTGGGTTGTCTTTGTTTGATATTGAGCTGCATGAGCTGCTTGTACATTTTGGAGATTGGTCCTATGTCAGTTGCGTCATTGGCAAATATTTTCTCCCATTCTGAGAGTTTTCTTTTCATCTTCTTTATGGTTTCCTGTGCTGTGCAAAAGATTTTAAGTTTCATTAGGTCCCATTTTTATTTGTGTTTTAATTTCCAGTTCTCTAGCAGGTGGGTCACAAAGGATTTATGTCAAAGAGTGTTTTTCCTATGTTTTCCTCTTAGAGTTGTATAGTGTCTGCCCTTACATTTAGGTCTTTAATCCATTTTGAGTTTATCTTTGTGTATGGTTTTAGGAAGTGTTCTAATTTCATTCTTTTACATGTAGCTTTCTAGTTTTCCCAGTACCACTTATTGAAGAGACTGTCTTTTCTACGTTGTATATTCTTACCTCCTTTATCAAAGATAAGGTGACTGCGTGTGCATGGGTTATCTCTGGGCTTTCTATCCTGTTCCACTGATCTATATTTCTGTTTTTGTGCCAGTACCATACTGTCTTGATTACTGTAGCTTTGTAGTATAGCTTGAAGTCAGAGAGCCTGATTCCTCCAGCTTCATTTTTCTTTCTCAAGATTTCTCTTGCTATTCGGGGTCTTTCGTGCTTCCATTCAAATTGTGAAAATTTTGTTCTAATTCTGTGAAAAATGCCATTGGTTGTTTGATAGGGATGATTGCGTTGAATCGTAGATTTCTTTGGGTAGTGTAGTCATTTTCACAATATTGATTCTTACAATCCAAGAACGTGGCATATCTTTCCATCTGTGTGTGTCTTCTTTGATTTCTTTCATCAGTGTCTTATAGTTTTATGCATACAGGCCTTTTTTTCTCCTTAGATAGCTGTATTCCTAGGTATTTTATTCTTTTTGATGCAGTGGTAAATGGGATAGTTTCCTTAATTTATGGTTCTGATTTTTCATTGTTAGTGTGTAGGAATGCAAGAGATTTCTGTGTATTAATTTTGTATCCTGCAACTTTACCAAATTCATTGATTAGCTCTAGTAGTTTTCTGGTAGCATCTTCAGGATTTTGTATGTATAGAATCATGTTATCTGCAAACAGTGATAGTTTTACTTGTTCTTTGCCAATTTAGATTCCTTTTATTTATTTTTCTTCTCTGATCCTGTGGCTAAAACTTCCAAAGTTATGTTGAATAAAAGTGGCAAAAGTGGACATCCTTGTCTTATTCCTGATATTGGAGAAAATGCTTTCAGTTTTTCATTGTTGAGAATGATGTTAGCTGTGGGTTTGTCATGTGTGGTCTTTATTATGTTGAGGTAGGTTCCCTCTATGCCTAGTTTCTGGAGAGTTTTTTTTTTTTAAATCATAAATGGGTGTTGAATTTTGTGAAAAGTTTTCTGGGCATCTATTCAGATGATTATATGGTTTTTATCCTTCAATTCGTTAAACAGAGATGATGAAGACAGTAAAAAAGATCAATGCAACCAAAAGCTGGTTCTTTCAAAAGATTAAAAAAAAAAAGATAAACCTTCAGCTACACTCATCAAGAGAAAATGAGACAGGGCTCAAATCAATAAAATTAGAAATGAAAAATGAGAAGTTACAATGGGCACCACAGAAATACAAAGGATCCTAAGCGAATGCTACAAATAACAATGCTCCAATAAAATGGACAATCTACAAGAAATGGTAAATTCTTAGAAAGGTACAACCTTCCTATACTGAACCAGGAAGAAATAGAAAATATGAACAGACCAGTCACGAGCACTGAAATTAAAACTGTGATCAAAAAATTCCACATTGATTGATTTGTGTATATTGAAGAATCCTTCCATCCCTGGGATAAGTGCCACTTCATCATGGTGTATGATCCTTTTAATGTGTTGTTGGATTCGGTTTGCTAGTATTTTGTAGGGGATTTCTGTATCTATGTTCATCAGTGATATTGGGCTGTAAATTTTTTTGTGGTGTTTTTGTCTGGTTTTCATATTAGAATACTGTGGGCCTCATAGAATAAGCTTGATAGTGTTCATTCCTTTGAAATTTTTTGGAATAGTTTGAGAAGGATAAGTGTTAACTTTTCTCTAAATGTTTGATAGAATTAGCCTGTGAAGTCATCTGGTCCTGGACTTCTGCTTGTTGGAAATTTTTTTATTACATTTTCAATTTCAGTACTTGTGTTGGTCTGTTCATATTTTCAATTTCTTCCTGGTTCAGTCTTGGTAGATTGTAACTTTCTAAGAATTTATCCATTTCTTCTACATTGTCCATTTTATTGGCATATTGTTACATGTAGTAGTCTCTTATGATCCTTTGTATTTCTGTGGTGTCCATTTTAACTTCTCTTTTTTCATTTCTAATTTTATTGATTTGAATCCTCTCCCTTTTTTCTTCATGGGTCTGGCTATAGGTTTATCAATTTTGTTTATCTTCTCAAAGAACCAGCGTTTAGTTTCATTGATCTTTGCTATTGTTTTCTTCATCTCTATTTCAGTTATTTTTGCTCTGATTGTTATGATTTCTTTCCTTCTATTAACTTTGGATTTTGATCTTCTTTCTCTAGTTGCTGTAGATATAAGGTTAGGTTGTGTATTTGAGGTTTTTCTTGTTCTCTGATGTAAGATTATATTGCTATAAACTTCACTCTTAGGACTACTTTTGCTATGTCCAATAGGTTTTGGATCATCATGTTTTCATTTTCATTTTTCTCTATTTTTTTTTAATTTCATCTTTGATTTCTTCCGTGATCCATTGGTTGTTTAATAGCATATTGTTTAGCTTCCATGTGTTTTGTGTTTTTTCAATTTTTTCTGTAACTTATTTGTAATAACATAATGTTGAGGTCAGAAAAGATGCTTATATGATTTCAATTTTCTTAAATTTAATGTGACTTGATTTGTGACCCAAGATGTGATCTATCCTGGAGAATGTTCCATTTGCACTTAAGAAGAAAATGTATTCTGCTACTTTCAGATGGAATACCCTATAAATATCAATTCAGTCCTTCTGATTTAATGTGTCATTTATGGCTTGTGTTTCTTATTGATTTTCTGTCTGGATGATTTGTCTGCTGGTGTAAGTGAGGTGATGAAGTTCCCCACTATTATTGTGTCACTGTCGATTTCCCTTTTTATGGCTGTTTGCATTTGCCTTATATATTGAGGTGCTCTTATATTGGGTGTATACATAGTTACAATTGTTATATCTTCTTCTTGGATTGATCCCTTGTTCATTATGTAGTGTTCTTCCTTGTCCTTTGTAATAGTCTTTATATTAAAATCTATTTGTCTCATATGATTATTGTTACTCCAGTTTTCTTTAGACTTCCATTTTCACGGAATATCTTTTTCCAAACCCTCACTTTCAGTCTGCATGTGTCCCTAGGTCTGAATAGGGTGTCTTGTAGACAACATATATACAGAACTTGTTTTTGTATCCATTCATTCAGTCTGTCTTTTGGTTGGAGCATTTAATCCCTTTACACTTAAAGTAGTTATCAGTATGTATGTTCTTACTGCCATTTTGTTAATTGTTTAGGATTTCTTTTTGTTGGTCTTTCTTCCCTACTTTTGTTCTCTTCTCTTGTGGTTTGATGACTATCTTTAGTTTTGTGTTTGGGTTGCTTTTTCTCTTTTTTGTGTGTATCTATTGTCAATTATTTGATTTGCAGTTCCCATGAGATTTTGATATAGCAGTCTATATATGTATGTGATTGTTTTAATTGCTGGTCTCAATTTCAAATGCAATTCTCATTTCCTGCATTTGTACTCTCCTCTTCTCATGGTTGCTTGTCTTGATATCATATTTTTGTGTGGATGATTTCCTACTTTTACCATATGTTTACCTTCACCAGTGAGCTTTCTCATTTGTAATTTTCTTGTTTCTAGTTGTGGCTTCTTCCTCCCACCCCCCACTCATGAGACATTTCTTTAGCCTTTGTTGTAAGCCTAGTTTGGTGGTGTTGAATTCTCTTAGCTTTTGTTTGTCTGTAAAGCTTTTTTTTTTTTGGCTGAGCTATGCAGCTTGTGGGATCTTAGTTCCCTGACCAGGGATTCAACATGGGCCCTTGGCAGTGAGTGTGTAGAGTCCTAACCACTGGAACCCCAGGGAATTCCCATGGTTGTCTGTAGGCTTTTTATTTCCCAACTGATTCTGAATGAGAGCCTAGCTGGGTACAGTATACTTGGTTGTAGGTTTTTCCCTTTCATCAATTAAATATATCCTGCCATTTCCTTTTGGCCTGCAGAGTTTCTGCTGAAAAGTCAGCCGATAACCTTATGGAAATTCCCTTGTATGTAATTTGTTGCTTTTCCCTTGTTGCTTTTAATATTTTTCATTTGTATTTAATTTTTGTTAGTTTGATTGCTATATGTCTTGGTGTGTTGCTCCTTGAGTTTATCCTATATGGAGGGACTCTCTGTGCTTCCTGAAATTGGGTGACTGTTTCCTTTCCCATGTTAGGGAAGTTTGTGGCTACAATCTCTTCAAATATTTCCTCAAGCCCATTCCCTTTCTCTTCTTCTTCTGGGACCCCTATAATGTGAATGTTGGCATGTGTATTTATTTATTTATTTATTTATTTATATTTTGGCCACATTACACAGCTTGCAGGATCTCTGTTCCCTGACCAGAAACTGAACCCAGGCCACAGCAGTTGAAGCACTGACACCTAACCACTATCCCACAATGGAATTCTCAGGTTGGTGTGTTTAATATTTAAGTCTCAGAAGTGTCTGAGACTGTCCTCATTTCTTTTCATTCTTTTTTCTTTATTCTGTTCTATGGCAGTGATTTCCGCCATCCTGTCTTCCAGCTCACTTATTTGTTCTTCTGCCATAGTTATTCTGCTATTGATTCTTCTAGGTTATTTGTCAATTCAGTTATTGTGTTGTTCATCTCTGTTTGTTTGTTCTTTAGCTCTTCTAGGTCTTTTTAAAACATTCCTTGTATCTCCTTGATCTATGCCTCTACTCTTTTTCTGAGATCTTGGATCATCTTTACTAACATTACTCTGAATTGTTTTTCAGGTAGATTGCCTATATCCACTTCACTTAGTTATTTTTTCTGGGGTTTTACCTTGTTCCTTCATCTGGAACATATTCCTCTACTCTCTCATTTTGTCTAACGTTCTTTGATTGCAATTTCCATTCCACAGGCTGCAGGCTTGTAGTTCTTCTTGCTTCTGCTGTCTGCCCCCTGCTGGATAATGCTGTCTAAGAGGCTAGTGTAGGCTTCTTGGTGGGAGAGACTGGTCCAGCCCACTGGTGGCTGGAGCTGGGTCTGGTCCCTCTGGTGGGCAGGGCCATGTCATGGGGCATGTTTAGCAGATAACTGCTCTCAGTATGACTTTAAGCAGCTAGTATGCTGTTGTGTGGGGCTTTGTTCCTGCCCTGTTGGTTGTTTGACTGAGGCATCCCAGGACTGGAGCCTGCAGGCTGTTGGGTGGGGCTGGTCCTGATGCTGAAATGGGGTCCTCTGGGAGAGCTCACACTGATCAACATTCCCTGTGGCTTCTGCTACCAGTGTCCTTGCTCCCACAGTGAGCTACTATTGACCCTCACCTCCCCATGAGACCCTCCAAGACCCCTAGGTAGGTATAGCCTAGGTTCTATGGAAGTACTGCTTTGTGCTAGGGCCCAGTGCATGTGAGATCTTGTGTGCACCTTCCAAGTGTGGAGTCTCTGTTTCCCCAGTCTGTGGATTTCCTACACTAAACTCCTGCTGGCCTTCAAAGCTAAATGTTTTGAGGTTTCTTCCTTCTGATGCCAGACCCTCACACTGTCTTGGAGGGTTATTTTTATCTGGGAACATTCCTGTGTAGCCTGCATAGGTTTAATCATTTTTGATGAGAGGGCTGTTTTTAGTATGGATGTCTGCCATCTCTTTCCTTAGTGTATGCTGGCCGTTATCCCCTTGATAGGAGGTGTGACTTATGTTGTGGCAACTAGACCCTGCACTGGATGTTAAGCAGAGCCTCCCCTCTGCTCTGTGGTTGTCAATGCCCTGTCGGGGCAAGGTCTTCTCCCTAGATGTTGGAATAGAGGCTTTGAGATCTGTCTCTTCATTGTGTTTCTGATCTGTGATGTGAGGTAGGCAGGATTGGAACACTCCCACTGGAGAGAAGGTACTGAGTATTCCATCTCTGGAGATGTTGATCTGTGGGTGTGCTCTGTTGTGTCACCTTTCACACATTGTGTGAGCTCTCAGATTACACTGTTGTTGGCACTGCTCTAAGCCCCACCTTAATCGTGGCTATGCCAGCAATTGGTCCTGATGTCTCTCATGCATTGTTTTCACAAGGCCACAGCATAGATCCACTGAAGTCAGGTCCCATGATTGCAGTAATCATGGATCTGGACCTGCTGTGCGTGTTATGGAGGCAGCTCAGACTCTGGCTGGGCCCAACTCCCACATGTACATGCCCACAAATTCCACAGCTTCTAAAGCTAGACCCATCTTGGTTGTGGGAGCACTTGTCCATTCAGATGTTCTGCAGGTGCTGAGTTTACAAATCCAGTTGCAGGGGTATAAATCCATGGTTCTCCCAGCAATGAGGAGAGATTTTAGCCCTTCTCCTCAGTTGCATGGGCCCTGGGCTTCAGCTGTGGTTTCAGCCCCACCTCTGCTTGTGGGACACCCACAGAAATCTGCTCCCAAGGCTGCCTCAACACACATAAACCTGCCCAGGTGTGAGGGTGTGGGGGAGGCAGCAGCAGCCAGGGGCACAGGACCTTGTCCCAGTGGGGAGGGGATTGAGGAGGTGGTGGCAGCTGGGGGCACATGATCCTGCTCCAGTTGGAGCCTTTCCTAGTACCCAAGGAGGCAGGGGTCTGCACATGGGGAGAAAGGTTTTAATGGTGGCCCCACCCTTTGTGTGTCATTCAACAATGGTGCTTCACTTCTATGGTGGTTGGATCTTCCTCCATGAGAATTCCTGGTTGTGGAGCTCCTCACTCCTATCCCCTCAAGCTGTTTCTTCACAGCCAATAGTAGTCCTCTCCCCATGTCTGCTCTCCAAACCCCACGTTCCAGCACCAAGCCCCCATCTGCACTGGTGGATACACATTTCAGGCTGGGGTATAGAAGGTTGTGTCACAGACCACCTGTGTAGGTCTCACTTTGTCTTGCCTGCCACAGACCAGGTGCTGCACTCTCCTCCTGGCCCCTGAAGCTCCCCTTCTGTCCCACCTGATCTCCCCACGAGTGAGATATTATTACTATTCTTCAATACTATTTATTGAAGAGATTATATTTCCCCATTGTGTGGTCTTGTCATCCTTTTCAAAAACTGTTGACTGTATGTGCTTTCATTTATATCTGGACTCTCTATTTTGTTTCACTTTTCTATGTGCCTATTTTTATGCCAGTACTGTTTTGATCACTATAACTTTGTTATACAGTTTGAAATCAGGATGGGTAATGCCTCCTACCTTGTTGGTCTTTAAGAGGATTGTTTTGACTATTCAGGTGTTTTTGTGGTTCCATACAAATTTCAGTATAGTTTTTCTTTTTTCTGTTCCTTTGAAAAATGCCTTTGGAATTTTAATAGGGATTGCATTGATACTGCAGATCACTTTGGTTCGTATGGACATTTTAACACATTAATTCTTCTAATCCATAAGCATAGAATATTTTTTCCATTTATTTGAGTTTTCTTGAATTTCTTTAAATAATGTCCTATGGTTTTTAGTGTATAGATGTTTTATCACCTTAGTTAAATTGTGAATGACAGTTTTAAAGTGCTTTAAAAATGCAGCTAATTTGGAAATCTATACTCTTCAAAACATTATTTAAAAAACGAATGTAAGTGAAACTTCTGCTTCTATGCATGAAGGAGTAAGGAAGTCTGGAATAATCCTTTTGCAGTTAAAAACTAAAAAAGTTAACCAAATATAGGAAAAAGTTATTTTTCAGACAAAAGGGAGAACAAGACAATAATCACTTGGAAAACACAAACAAATGTAATGAACCCTAAAATCACCAAAGATTTCTGCTTTGAGGTAATCCCTAGACTATCTCATATGTAGAGACAAACTAAAGAGAATTTGGGAATCACATTGAGTTGAGGAGAAATAGAAAAGATCAGGGAAGTGAGAAATTACAGGATCCAGTGTCTGAGGGAAGGAAGCTACATAGACTACAGACTACAATTAGCATGGGGAATCCCTTAGGTCTTTGGCTGAATTCCAATCTTTACATACAGAGGATAAAGCCCCACAGATCAGGCAAAAACAACTTATGAGGAAAATTAATTACCAAGGATCTGTCAAAAAATTTCCTTAGCTCACAGAGGGCTGAAAATAATTTATCTTACTTCCAGCTAAAGGAGAAAGATCTTGTTGAATACATGCAACATCAGTAGAGACCCCAGAAAGGCTATTCTTAAGAAGCAGAGACAAATTAGAACTAGAATAAAGCTAACTCTAAGCCTTCCATAGAGAGCTAAGTATTAAAATTATCAAATTAAGTCCCAAGTTATTTAACTGCCTGCCAGAAAAAGTTCAATAGTATTAGAAAGATGATAACAAAATCCAGCACTCAGCAACATAAAATTCACAATGACTGGCATTGAATCAGTATTTCCTAGCTATTTAAAGAAGCCAAAAAGTATAATCAATAAGAAGGAGTTAAATCAGTCAGTTGAATCAGAAATTGCAGGGAAGATAAAATTACAAGACAAGAACACTAAAACAGCTATTATAACTATACTTTATATTCTCATACTTGTAAAAGAAAACATGAGCATAATGAGAAAAGAAAGAATAGATATAAAAAAACAAAATGCATCTTCTAGAGAATACAATCTCAGAAATGAAAAAAAAAATGGGATTAACAGCATGTCTAGAGTTTAGCTAAACTCTTCCATGATATTGATGTCTTGGCATCCATTTTGTACGCCCAAGCAGCCTATAGTGATGTTAAACTGATGTTAGCCCCCTCACAAAAGTGCATGCTCTAAATGGCAGCACACAGAATCACAAGCAAATGCAAGTTCCTGATGTGATTTCTCCAAAAGCTCTTGTAATCAAGCAGTCTCGCCTGCCTCCTAGTGTCTTTTATTTTGTGCCCCTTAGAAAGAACCTTGTAGAACTTATTAAACACTGCTCTTTTGGTTTGAATTGACCAATCTGGTCTTAGGCCAAGAACCCCAAAACATTTTACCCACACACCCTAATAAAAGCATGTGTCCCGGGTCCTTTTTCTCTGTGCACTTTGCCTTGACTTCTCTATGTAACCTCTTGATGCATGACAGACACTTCCTCCAGGACCTGTGAATAATGAAATTCTCTATTTCAATTTCTCTTGTCTATTTTTGAACCATGTCTCACCATCCAAACCCTGTGCTCCAATTTAGAATTGATAATTTGACAAATTCATAAGAGAAGATTAGACATTTCTAAAGAAAAGATTAGTGAACTTGAAGATATAGCAAAAGAAATAATCCAAAATGAGGCACAGAAGTAAAAAAGAAGAAAAAAATGAACAGAAATTTAGTGAGCTGTGGGACAATATCAAGCTGTCTAAATATGTGTAATTGGAGTCCCAAAAGGAAGATGTGATGTATAGACAATTAATTTGAAAAAGTAATGGCCAAATGTTTCCAAATTTGAAACAAATTATAATCCAGGAGAATTAAGAATTTATACAAACCAGAGACAGAAGAAATATTGGAAATGTTGCATTGCTACACACAGCACACACGAAAAATGGAAAATAACAGTAAAAAAGGGAAAATCTTAAATGCCACCACCCTGGCAGTCCAGAGGTTAACACTCAGTGCTTTCAATGCCATGCGTCCAGGTTTGATACACAGTTGGGGAGCTAAGATCCCACAGGCCATGCAGTGTGGCCAAAAATGAAAAAAAAAATAAGGCAGCCAGAGAAAAAAGTCATATTAAGGGAACAAAATGAGAATGACAACTGCCTTTATTTTGACACTGTGAAAGCCAGAAGGCAATGGAGTAACATCTTTAAACGTACTGAAAGAAAAATATCAAACTGGAGCATGATACCCAGTAAAATTCTTTTTAAAAATAAAAGTAAAATAGTGGCATTTTCATACAATGGCTGAAAGAATTAATTACCAGATGATTTGAACTACAAGAAATGTTAAAACAAGTTCTTCAGGGAGAAGGAAAAGGATTCTAGATGGAAATTTGGATCTCCACAGAGAAATGAAGAGGGTCAGAAATGGTAAATACGTAAGTAAATAATAAAAAAAAATTAGTAAAAATGTTTGAATATCTGTATTGTTTGTTTACTGAGTAAACTGTTAAAGTTTGATTTTCAGAAAGTTTAGCTCACTATTTTTATACAAATATAAAAGGAACAGGTGTCAAAGATTGTATTTAATTCATCAATTAATGAGGGAACCAGAAAGATTGTAAAACCAGTTAATTGGAGAAGCTAATTATGTATAGACAATCAGAAAAACTTTTAGGATAAAATTGCTATTTTATTTATTTATTTATTTTAACTATTTATTTTATATTGGAGTATAGCCAATTAACAATGCTGTGATAGTTTCAGGTGCACAGAAAAGTGACTCAGCCATACATATTCATGCATCCATTCTCCCCCAGACTCCCATCCCATCCAGGCCGCCACATAACATTGAGCAGTGTTCCCTGTGCTATATAGCAGTTCCTTGTTGGTTATCCTATTTAAATAAAGCAGTGTGTACTTGTCAATCCCAAACTCCTTAACTGTGCCTTCCCTCCATCCTGCCCAACCTGGTGACCATAAGTTCATTCTCTAAGTCTGTGAGTCCATTTCTGTTTTGTAAATATGTTCATTTGTATCATTTCATTTTAGATTCTGCATACAAGCAATACCATATCATATTTCTCTTTCTCTGTCTGACTTACTTCACTGAGTATGACAATCTCTAGGTCCATCCATGTTCCTGCAAATGGCATTATTTCATTCCTTTTATGGCTGAGTAATATTCCACTGTATGTATACACCACATCTTCTTTATTCATTCCTCTGTCAATAGACATTTAGGTTGCTTCCATGTCTTGGCTATTATAAGCAGTGCTGTAATGAACATTAGGGTGCATGTATCCTTTCGGACCATGTTTTTCTTCAGATATACACTCAGGAGTGGAATTGCAAGGTCATATGGTAGCTCTATTTTTAGTTTTTTAAGGAACATCCATACTGTTCTCCACAGTGGCTGTACCAATTTACATTCCCACCAACAGTATAGGAGGGTTCCCTTCTCTCCACACCCTCTCCAGAATTTATTATTTGTGGATTTTTTGATGATAGCCACTTTGACTGGTATGAGGTAATATCTCGTAGTTTTGATTTGTATTTCTGTAATTGTTGGCAATGTTGAACATCTTTTCATGAGCCTCTTGGCCATTCATATGTCTTTCTTGGAAAAATGTCTATTTAGGTCTTCTGTCCAGTTTTTGATTGGGTTGTTTGTTTTGATGATATTAGGCCTCATGAGTTGTTTGTAAATTTTTGAGACTAATCCCTTGTCAGTTACATCACTTGCAAATATTTTCTCCCAATCTGTAGGTTGTCTTTTCGTTTTGTTTATGGTTTCCTTTGCTGTGCAAAAGCTTTTGAGTATAATTAGGTCGCATTTGTTTTTATTTCCATTTCTCTGGGATATGGATCAGAAAAGATATTACTGTGATTTATGTCACAGAGTGCTCTGCCTATGTTTCCCTTGAGGAGTTTTATAGTGTCTGGTTTCAAATTTAGATCTTTAATATATTTGGAGCTTATTTTTGTGTATGGTGTTAAAGAATGATCTAATTTCACTTTTTTTTACATGTAGCTGTCAGTTTTCCCAGCACCATTTGTTGAAGAGACTGTCTTTCCACCATTGTTTAGTCTTGCGTCCTTTGTCATACATTAATTGACCAGAGGTGCTTGGGTTAATTTCTGGGGTTTCTATCCTGTTCACTTGATCTATACTTCTATTTTTGTGCCAGTACCATACTGTTTTGATGACTCTAGCTTTGTAGTATAGTCTGAAGTCAGGGAGCCTGATTCCTCCAGTTCCAATTTTCTTTCTCAAGATTGCTTTGGCTATTCGGGGTCTTTTGTGTCTCCATACAAATTTTAAGATTTTTTTCGTTCCAGTTCTCTGACAAATGCCATTGGTAATTTGATTGGGAGTGCATTGAATCTGGAGATTACCTTGGGTAGTATAGTCATTTTGAAAATATTTGTTCTTCTAATCCAAGAACATGGTATATCTTTCCATCTGTTGTGTCTTCAATTTCTTTCATCAGCATCTTATATTTTTCAGAATACAGGTCTTTTTTCTCCTTATGTAGGTTTATTCCTAGGTATTTTATTCTTTTTGATGCAATGGTAAATGGGATTGGTTCTTGAATTTCTCTTTCTGATCTTTCATTGTTAGTGTATAGAAATGCAACAGATTTCTGTGTATTAATTTTGTATCCTGCAACTTTGTGAAAATTCATTGATGAGCTCAAGTAATTTTCTGGTAGCATCTTTAGGATTTTCTATGTATAGTATCATGTCTTCCGAAACAGTGACAGTTTAGCTTCTTCTTTTCCTATTTGGATTCCTTTTATTTCTTTTTCTTCTCTGATTTCCATAACTAGGACTTCCAAAACTATGTTGAATAAAAGTGATGAGAGTGGACATCCCTTTCTTCTTCCTGATCTTAGAGGAAATGCTTTCATGTTTTCACCATTGAATATGATGTTAGCTGTAGGTTTGTCATATATGGCTTTATTATGTTGAGGTAGGTTCCCTCTATGCCCACTTTCTGGAGAGTTTTTATTATAAATCAGTGTTTAATTTTGTCAAGAGCTTTTTCTGCATCTCTTGAGATGATCATAAGGTTTTTATTCTTCAATTCGTTGACGTGGTGTATCACATTGATTGATTTGCAGATATTGAAAATTTCCTTGCATCCCTGGGATAAATCCCACTTGATCATGGTGTATGAGCCTTTTAATGTATTGTTGGATTCAAATTGCTAGTATCTTTTGAGGATTTTTGTGTCTGTTTTCATCAATGATATTGGTCTGTAATTTTCTTTTTTAGTGGTGTCTTTGCCTGGTTTTGGTATCAGGGTGATGGTGGCCTCATAGAATGAGTTTGGGAGTTTTCCTCCCTCTGCACAAAATTTCTGTTTTAGTTACAAAACATGTTAATTCTTACAAGGCCATACAATGTAACCTTTGGAATTATCTGTTTCAACAGACAGAAATTATTTGCACCTCCACTACACCAAATCTGTATGTTACAATGTAACTTTACTAATTTTGGGACTTTTAACCAATATCAGTGACTTAAACTAGGTTAATTTTTCTAAAAAATCTTTGAGTGGAATTTGCCCTGTATAACATTAAAAGACATAATGCCCATATG
Organism: Phocoena phocoena; assembly: GCF_963924675.1. NCBI lineage: Eukaryota > Metazoa > Chordata > Mammalia > Artiodactyla > Phocoenidae > Phocoena > Phocoena phocoena. The sequence continues at coordinate 67,816,979 of NC_089240.1, read as the reverse complement.
TTTATTTTACTTTCAAGTTTTGGATAATATTTCATAGTAAATGAATGGATAAATATAATTTTCTTCTAGGATAAAAGTAGACTTTTTAATATCTGTCTGAATGAGACTTGGATTGATGAGCTAATAAAAAAGGCCAATATTGAAAACCAGAGGAATCGTGGGGTATCTCACCAAACAAAAGAAAATATAGAATTACTATATGATTTGAGAGAATGGTAGATTTTAGGTGAAATTCAAATGAAGTAGTGCTTCATGGGTAAATCAGGATAGCATGTAAAGAGACCAACATCTGATCTGGATTTCAAAGTGGAGCCAAGATCCTGTGTCCTTGGGAAGAGATAGTTAGTATAGATGTGGGATGTTATACCCAGAAATCTTTTATCAATCAGAGTACATTAGATGGAAATCAAGGTCTCTTATCTGGGTCAAAGTAATTTAGATCCTCCAGGTAAAATTAAGTTATTTTATTCTTCCTGATAGTGGCTCAAACAGTGATGTTTCTGATAGTCTATGATTTTAGAGAGAGCAGTAGTCACTCAAAGAAAGGGATTGTTATGATACTTTACAGCTGCAATGGGACTTGGGAAAGCATATTGTTTCCTGTTAACTTTTGACTGGCTTTATCTTTGTCTCTTATTTCAGTCAGATAAATAGCAACAGCAGACTTCTACAGTCCAAATTGATTTTAAATTCCTCAAGTCAATTTGGACAGTCTCATTTCAGAATCTAGGTATTAGTATTAAAATAGTGCTTGACTTTCCACAGCTCCTTTAGTCAACTGAATTTCCCAATTATGACCTAAGTTGCTACCCCTTTTCCCTCTGCCAAGAATGATGAACTCTTGTGATTTTATGTCTGGATTGGTATCTGGAACATGGTGCTTTCAGACATCTCTATGTAGATATATGCTTCCCTCTTAAGAGGATATCAGTATGCTGAGGAAGAGTGAGTGAGAGTCAGAGACTTGTTTATAAATAGGGTGGGGCCCCAGGTAGCAATAGTTGATAAGTGGTAAGCAAGTGCAGAGGGTACCCTTGCCTACCTGGCATGAGGTTTGAAATAGATAAGGTTGTTTACTAGGAAGCTGTTTTAGGGGGCCATGTTTGCATATATTCTGAGACACAGTGCAAATTTATACCAGAATATAAATGTTTGCAATAGTGATTGAGCGAGGACTTGTGCATCAGTATCACCTGGAGAACTTTTTCTCACTTGCCTGCCACTGACCATTACTCATTTATCTTGTCCTTAAGTAAGCCCCTAATTGAGAAAAATTGATTGAGAGAAAATGATGAATAATTTCAGAATTGCAAATGTGACTAATATATAAATAAGCTTTTAATTTGTATTTGATTGCAAATATTAGAATGCTGGAATATTGAACTTATGAGCCCATTGAACTGTCGTGGAAGAAAATTTCTTCTTCTACCCTCTTATGTATGTAGCTGGAACATGCAAGTTAAATTGACAAAAGACAGATTAACAGGAGAAAAGATATATTAATGTCTTTAATTTTCACGTAGGGGAGGGGGCTTCACACACACAAAAATAGTAAAAACCAAAGAGGCAGTTATACCAGGGAGATTATATATCATTTTAACAAAGGATGATAAACTGTGAAGAAGGGACTAGACAAAGGAAAAGTGGGTTTGGGATCCTAAGGGTGGTAAATAGTGAGATGTTAACTAGGAAAATATAGTAGATAGGGTTGTTTAGTAAGATTTGTTGTGAAGATTCAAGCCATTCTCTCTTTTTTTTTTTTTTTTTTTTTTTTGCGGTACGCGGGCCTCTCACTGATGTGGCCTCTCCCGTTGTGGAGCACAGGCTCTGGATGTGCAGGCTCAGCGGCCGTGGCTCACAGACCCATCCGCTCCATGGCATGTGGGATCTTCCTGGACTGGGGCACGAACCCGTGTCCCCTGCATTGGCAGGCAGACTCTCAACCACTGCACCACCAGGGAAGCCCAAGCCATTTTCTTTTGATAAGAGTTGTTCACTTCCTGGAAAGGGAGAGGGGAACACTTTTACAAATGGAAATGTATGCCCTGCTTTTTGGTAGATAAGGGCAAGGCAGAGAACTCCTCCTGTGTTTGCTCTTTCTTAATTGCCTTTAACTCAAAATAATCCTCATGTCAAAGTGGTATATTTTGAGGTGGCATATTCTGACCCACTTCAGTAACTTCCAAATAGTTCACTTTCAAGTAGCTCTTTAAATATTTTTGGAATGCATTCCCTTATAGAAAAAATGTCTTAAATGATAGTGATGTTTCTTGTAGCTCATGAAGTTGAGTTATCACATTAAGTGCCTGAAATAATGTGTATTTGTAGCATAAAATAATATAAACCCAAACTCCAAGAATATACAAATGAAATGAAACAGAAAAAAACTCCTCTCTTGCTCCTCAGAAAACAATGGTAAATCCTTTATTTTGAACTCTTGTGCTTGTGCTTGAGGTAAAGAAGATTTAGAGGAGTATGAGGCCTGGGATACTATACTACTGTTGAGCTTCTATAATATAAATTGTTAAATTTATATTATAAATTTTGGTCACTTTTAAGTGCCTTAAAGTAGAACATGATGTTGTCAATGAAAAATTAATCAGTCAATCTAAGATAAATGGAAAATTTTATTTGAGCCAAATTAAGGATTATAACCCGGGAACAACATCTCAGAAAACTCTGAGAACTGTTCTGCCCATTAGAAGTCAAGGCACAGTTATATAAGTTTTTTGAGACAAAGGCCTGGACATTAAATTATGTATTATTGACTGTGTACACAAGCCAGACATAAGCATCATTGTGGCCCCTTACAAGAGCAAGAAGGAATGTTATCTTTTAAGGAGTTGTCTTTTTGGTGCTAGGAGAATGTTGCTCTTTATGGTGGAGCAAGTATTTCTGCCAGTGGTGTTGGGGGTCTGCTTGATGCATAATGCAGATCCACAGTGCAGAGTAGGGGGGAAAGAAGAGGCCAAAGGGTGGAGAAAATTGTTTATGTTTAAATTTTTCTGGCCTTGCCATAAGATATGAATTTTATTTCACAATTTCCCCCTTTTGATCATTAATCTTTCAATAGAAAGCATTAGGTGATCAAATATTTGGCCCCTTAATGCTCGGGTGGATGCTTGCCTGTCCAGGTCAATCATGTTCCTCAATGCCAAGTCCTAATAACACAGTTCTCTCTTTTGGGGGGCAATGCTAGCAGAATGTTCAGCAAGGTCCTACAGTAAATTCCCAGTAGAATAGAAAATATGAACAGACCAATCACAAGTACTGAAATTTAAACAGTGATAAAAATCTTCCAGCAAACAAAAGTACAGGACCAGGTAGCTTTATAGGTGAACTCTGTCAAACATTTAGAGAAGAATTAACACCTATACTTCTCAAAATATTCCAAAAAAATTGCAGAGGAATCAATGCTCCCAAGCTCATTCTACGAAGCCACCATCACCTGATACCAAAACCAGACAAAGACATCACCAATAAAAGAAAATTACAAGTTAATATCACTGATGAACACAGACTCAGAAATTCTCAACAAAATAAGAGCAAATCAAAACCAACAACAAATTAAAAAGAACATACACCATGATCAAGTGAGATTTATGCCAGGGATGCAAGTCTTCAATATACATAAATAAATCAATGAGATACACCACATTAACAAACTGAAGAATAAAAAACATATGATCATCTCAATAGAGGCAGAAAAAGCTTTTGACAAAATTCAACACACATTTATGATAAAAACTCCAGAATGTCAGCATAGAGGGAACCTACCTCAACATAAAAATGACCATATATGAAAAAGTCACAGGTAACATCATTTTCAACAGTGAAAAGCTGAAAGTATTTCCTCTAAGATCAGGAAAAAGACAAGGGTGTCCTCTCACTACTTTTATTCAACATAGTTTTGGAAGTTTTAGCCGCAGCAATCAGAGAAGAAAAAGAAATAAAAGGAATCCAAATCAGAAAAGAAAAAGTAAAGCTGTCACTGTTTCCAGATGACATGATACTATACATAGAGTATCCTAAAGATGCTACTAGAAAACTACTAGAACTCATCAATGAATTTGGTAAACTTGCAGGATAAAAATTAATGTACAAAAATATTTTGCATTTCTATACACTAAAATGAAAGATCACAAAGGGAAATCAAGGAAAATATCCCATTTACCATCACATCAAAAAGAATAAAAAACCAAGGAATAAACCTACCTAAGGAGGTAAAAGACCTGTACGCAGAAAATTATAAGACACTGATGAAAAAATCAAAGATGACACAAACAGATGGAAAGATATGATATATTCATGGATTGGAAGAATCAATATTTTCAAAATAACTATACTACCCAAATCAATCTACACATTCAATGCAATCCTTATGAAATTACCAATAGCATTTTTCACAGAAGTAGAACAAAAAATTTTACAATTTGTATAGAAGCACAAAAAAATCCCAAAGAGCCACAGCAGTATTGAGAAAGAAAAATGGAGCAGAAGGAATCAGTCTCCCTGACTTCAGACTATACTACAAAGCTACAGTAATCAAGACAGTATGGTACTGGCACAAAAACAGACATATAGATCAATGGAACAGAATAGAAAGCCCAGAGATAAACCCACGCACATATGGTCACCTAATCTATGAAAAACGAGGCAAGAATATGCAGTGGAGAAAAGACAGCCTCTTCAATAACTGGTGTTGTGAAAACTGGTTATCTACATGTAAAAGAATAAAATTAGAACACTCCCTAACACCATAGACAAAAATAAACTCAAAATGGATTAAGGACCTAAATGTAAGGTCAGATAATATAAAACTCTTAGAGGAAAAAATTGGCAGAGCACTCTTTGACATAAATCACAGCAAGACCGTTTTTGACCCACCTCCTAAAGCAATGAAAATAAAAACAAAAATAAACAAATGGGACCTAATTAAACTTAAAAGCTTTTGCACAACAAAGGAAACCATAAATAAGATGAAAAGACAACCCTCAGAATGGGAGAAAATATTTGCCAACTAAGCACCTGACAAGGGATTAATCTCCAAAATATACAAACCACTCATGTAGCTCATATCAAAAACAAACAAACAAACAACCCAATTAAAAAATGGGCAGAGGACTTAAATAGACATTCCTTCAAAGAAGACATACAGATGGCCAAGAAACACATGAAAGGATGCTCCACATCACTAGTTATTAGAGAAACACAAACCAAAACTACAAGGAGGTACCACCTTACACCAGTCAGAATGGCCATCATTAAAAAATGTACAAACAATAAATGCTGGAGAGGGTTTGTAGAAAAGGGAACCCTCTTACACTCTTGGAGGGCTTGTAAATTGATATAGCTAGTATGGAGAACAGTATGGAGGTTCCTTAGAAAGCTAAAAATAAAACTACCATGTAACCCAGCAATCCCGGTCCTGGGTATGTACCCAGAGAAAACCATAATTCAAAGAGGTACATGCACCCTATTGTTCATTGCAGCAATATTTACAATAGCCAGGACATGGAAGCAACCTAAATGTCCATCAACAGAAGAATAAAGTAGATGTACATATATACAATGGAATGTTACTCAGCCATAAAAAGGAACTAAACTGTGCAATTTGCAGAGTCGCGAATGGACCTAGAGACTGTCATACAGAGTGAAGTAAGTGAGAAGGAGAAAAACAAATTTTGTATAATATTGCTTATATGTGGAATCTAGAAAAATGATACAGAAAAACTTTTTTGCAAAGCAGAAATAGAGACACAGACAAAGAGAACGGATGTGTGGATACCAGAGGTGGATGGGGGATGGGATGAATTGGGAGATTGGGTTTGACATATATGCACTACTATGCATAAAATAAATAACCTGTAAGAGCCTACTGTATAACACAGGGAACTCAACTCAGTTCTCTGTGGTGACGTAAATGGGAAGGAAATCCAAAAAAGAGGGGATATATGTATATGTATATCTGATTCACTTTGCTGTACAGCAGAAACTAACACAACATTGTAAAGCAACTATACTCCAATAAATATTAATTAAAAAAATAAACACATGGGGCCTAATTAAACTTAAAAGCTTTTGCACCACAAAGGAAACCATATACAAAATGAAAAGACAACCATCAGAATGGGAGAAAATATTTGTTAATGAAGTGACCAACAGGGATTAATCTCCAAAATATACTAACAGCATATGTGGTTCAATATAAAAAAAAAAAAACCCAATCAAAAAATGGGCCCAATATCTAAATAGACATTTCTCCAAAGAAGACATATAGATGGCCAAAAAGCTCATGAAAGGATGCTCAACATCACTAATTACTTGAGAAATGCAAATCAAAACTACAATGAGTTATCACATCACACTGCTTAGAATGGCAATCATCAAAAAAATCTACAAAAAGTAAATGCTGGAGAGGGTGTGGAGAAAAGGGAACCCTCCTACACTGTTGGTGGATTGTAAATTTGTACAACCACTATGGAGAACAGTATGAGGTTCCTTAAAAAACTAAAAATAGAACTATCATACAATACAGCAATCCCTCTCCTGCACATATATCTGGAGGAAACCATAATTCAGAAGGATACATGCACCCCAATATTCACTGCAGCATTATTTACAATAGTCAGGACATGGAAGCAACCTAAATGTCCATCAATGGATAAATGGATAAAGAAGATGAGGTACATATATACAATGGAATATTACTCAGCCGTAAAAAGAATGAAAGAATGCCATTTGCAATGACACTGATGGACCTAGAAATTGCCATACTGAGTGAATTCAGTTAGAAATAGAAAGACAGTATCATATGTTTTCACTTATATGTACAGTCTAAAAAAGTTGTGCAGGTGAACTTATTTACAAAACAAATCAAGTCACAGATGTAGAACACAAAACTTATGGTCACGAAGGGAGAAAGGCAGGGAGTGATAAATTGGGAGATTGGGATTGACATATACATATTACTATATATAAAAGAGATAGTTTATAAGGACCTACTGTATAGCACAGGTAACTCAATACTCTGTAATGGCCTATATGGGAAAAGATTCTAAAAAAGAGTGGATATATGTATAACTGGTTCACTTTCCTGTACAGCAGAAACTAAGACAGCATTGTAAATCAACTATCCTACAATAACAATTAATTTCAAGAAAAACAAAAAGAATATTGTCTTGCTATAAAATGTGAATTTTATTTCTCCATTTCCCCCTTTTGATCATTAATCTTTCAATAGGAAGCATTAGGTGAGCAAATATTTGGTCCCTCAATGCCAGGGTGGTTGCTTTCCTGCCCTGAGTTCATCATGGTCTTCAGTGCCCAGTCTTAGTCACCCAGTTTTCATTTTTTGGTGGATTATACTAGTAGAATCTTCAGCAAGGTCCTACAGTCAATTCCAAGTGGTCCAATAAGATTTAAGCCAATTTTCCTAATATGTAAACTGTGTATGTCCATTATGTTAGACACTCTAAATGTGATCAAAATTTCAAGTGTTTTAGAAATCATTATCTTAGTACCAGTAGGTGACACAAAGCACAAAATGCAAGAAACTATCACCTTATAAGCTCCACAAACTAATTAAAATTGCCAGTAGGACCAACAACATAATTAGCAAAGATTTAAGCCAGGATCCTCCTGACACGAACCATTTTCCTAGTATTTCCCCAAAAACTGGGAAGAGAAGTGTTCACAGCTGAAGTCTGACTCTTTATATGGGTCATAAGTTGGTTACATTTGAATACTCAATGGGTATAAAGTTGCAGCATTCAGTATGTATTATAGCACAAATTCTCCCTTGTAAAGCAGTTAAAATATTAAGGCCCAGGCGATTCTGTAAGACTACATTTCTTATCATGGAGACATCTGAATTAAGCAAGTTAATGGCTTGATTACCACCATTCAAAACTTGCTGAGTAAATTTAGTTAAATTATGTATGTGACTAATGATACCATCTATTCCAAGTGAAGGAACAAATATTGAGATCAAATGATCATACCATTGGAAAACTGATTGAGACCAGTGTGCCCATATTAAAGACAGATTGACAGGGGTTGTTTCCAAGACGATCTTGGTGACCTTGAGCCTAAGGGAAACCAATTATGTATCTTCCTAACCAACCTGGGGGGAGAGTCACGGTCATAAACTTGTTCCATAAATCTATTGTGCCCTGTTAGGAGCTACCCAATACTCCACATGTAATGAAAAGGAGTATTTATGGTCACATTCAGAACTGGCATTATCAGTTGGCCAGGTAAGGGGGTCTCACTTAGTGATATTAGTGGTAACATTAGCTTGCATGCTACTAGAGTTTCTTTCTTTTAAAATAAAATTTCTAAGGGCTATCTAATTAGAGCCTTGGAGAGGAGAATTCCAACAAGGCAACCTGGGAACACTGGACATAGGTAATTGGCCACAAATCCAGAAATTTGATGGATTTTTGAAACTTATATGCAATTGAGCCAAGAAATACATTTATTCATAAGCAAAAGGGTGAGCAATTGTCAAAGAAATCAGTATACAGGCCTGGTCCAGCATCTTGGGTCAGCTCTCTACTTCAGATGTCATCTTCTTCTCCTGGTTTGGTAGTGTTGGTCTTAGTTGAAGTCAGGTGTCAGAAACAGGAATTGCAGTTCATTCAGGAGAGGTCTGATGTGGTCCTTTCCAATGTGGCTGTAAATAGTCCTTTATCTGATGTCTTTTCCAGTATGCATGATCACCTGGTTGTAGGTCACAGAGAATCCAACCTTAATCAAAAGTTAGATTACCGTGATAACTTGAGAAAGAGGCTTAGACTGTCCTTCTAACAACTAAGTTTTAAAAGGAGCTATCTGGGAAGTGAGTTTTAACCAGTAAATACAGACCTTAATTAACAAAATTAAAATTCAACATCTACTGAAACATAATCCTTTTCTTTCTATAATTATCTTCATTTCTACAAAATATAGCTAAATTAAGACTAATTTGGTTGCAAAAAGGTTCTGGTTAATTGATCACATAGGCTCTTTTAAATTGGCTTTGCTGGAACTTTTCATAATAAATCTCAGATTGAACTTTAAAAAACCTTAATGCTAGGAAAGACACACCAAGAGTATGTCACAGATTCCAACTGTAATATCTATAGATTTAGGTGATAGATTTTGATGAATTCCTCTCTTCTCAAGGTCCCCAAATAGAGATTCCTGTACCTGTTAGGAGGTGACCTTCCATATATATCTGAGAAAGCTGATGGGAACTTAAGAGTTTCCGAATTCTGGAGGGATCAGGTAGAAAGAAAAGATAAATATTTAACTTCTACTTACAGAGGTGTAATTTAAAGATTTCCTTATACCTGGAAAACACAGGTTACAAACCAGTAATATTTCAGACAAAAACCAAAAATTATAACCATACCTATAGTTTTGCTCATTCTGATGAGAGTAATCCTTGATCTTAATCTTCTGTTAACAATTTTATGAAGCCATCATGTTTTCCATTAGAATATTTAATTTTACCCAGTTCAGTGGTATGATCTGAAAGTTATTAGAAACCTGTACTATGAATCTTCTTAAAGATGAAGCATACTTTTGTAAAAACATCAGCGTAAAATAACTGTTTATAAATGATAAAACAGTTAAACAATGCAAGGATAAATAAACTCAGTTACTTTTTTTTTTTCTGGAATGTGGGCCTCTTTCTGTTGTGACCTCTCCTGTTGCAGAGCACAGGCTCCAGATGTGCAGGCCCAGCGGCCATGGCTCACAGGCCCAGCTGCTCCACAGCATGTGGGATCTTCCCAGAATGGGGCACGAACCCGTGTCCCCTGCATCAGCAGGCGGACTCTCAACAGCTGCGCCACCAGGGAAGCCCCTCAGTTACTTCTGTGACACACAATTTAAGATAATAAGTAGAATTGTGGCTGATATCATTTACCAGAACATACCAAAATTTTAGGAGTTCCATATAATTTCTAGAATATCTATATTAATAACATTTACCCATATGATACAGCCTAAGAAGTTCTATCACCAGTCATTTGACAATGCTTCCCATGCCTAATTTGTTTAATATTCCTCTCTCTGAGGATGGAGAGAAATCAAATATTTTGAGGTGTTCCAGGAACCCTTTAGAAAACTCAATAGTTAGCTAGAGGTCAAATGAACTTCATTTAGAATTTGATGTTTGGGAAGTTTGTCAAAAATATCAAAAAGTTTCAAAACATCTGGTCAAATAGGATCATAGTTCACTGTGAAACAATATCCATTCATTTAACCAATGGGACAATAAAAGATCTCAAAGGTTGTAATGAATCAATTAACTGCACAGAAACTCACACAATCTATTACCAAAAGCAGTTAAACATTTTAAGAAAATTTGTCCTCCTAGAGAGAAAACTAAATTCAGGTTTTGGACCATTTTAACTTTAAAATTCATTTTCTTAATTAAATTCAATCTTATCTTAGCCAGTCTGAACATGCACAAAACTCTCTCAGTGTTCTTCCTCCACAACTTTCTGTTCCTTATTTTCTTTTCCATTCAAAAACACCCAACTTTAGGACAAAAGTACCCTTTTTCCCTTTAACAGAATGCATTTCCATTCCTCACACCTTCTTTTACTGAAAACATGCATCTTACATTCCTGGCATACTGAAATGTTTCCCATTTTATTTTAGTAGCTTTAATTACATATATTATAATTTTAACACTTAAAAGCCTTAATTGCTAGCAAAAACCAAGAAGCACGTAATTGGGAACTGTTTGCCATATCACCATTTCCTGACTAGAAAACTTATGCTTTAGTCTTCCTCTCCTAAGAAGGCAAAGATAGGTAAACTTAGATTCGCCAGCAATTGATGTTCCAATATTTTATCCTATTTGAGATGATCTACAATAGTCAATAAATTCTGATCATTTAACTTAATGTAGCAAGTTATGAAAGTCATGAGAGACTATTCCTAAGTAGATATTCCTAAGAAATAATTATTCCTAAAAGAGTTTACCTAAAAGCTCTTATCTCATTTACCTCTATTTCATTTACACAAAAGTATTATCATATTAAGCTATTTTTTTTCTGACACATATTGTCACAGGAATAATAAGATCTTATTTGATTTATAGTAAACCTAGGTACAATAAAAGTATTATAAATGATGTGGATGACTCTAACGATGTCTGTATTAATTAAACCAACAAGCTTAAGCTAACATTAATACCAGATATTAATTCTTCTTTTTAACATCTTTATTGGAGTATAATTGCTTTACAATGGTGTGTTAGTTTCTGCTTTATAACAAAGTGAATCAGCTATACATATACAAATATCCCCATATCTCCTCCCTCTTGCGTCTCTCTCCCAACCTCCCTATCCCACTCCTCTAGATGGTCACAAAGCACTGAGCTGATCTTCCTATGCTATGCGGCTGCTTCCCAGTAGCTATCTATTTTACATTTGGTAGTGTATATATGTCCGTGCCATTCTCTCACTGCGTCCCAGCCTACCCTTCCCCCTCCCTGTGTCCTCAGGTCCATTCTCTATGTCTGTGTCTTTATTCCTGTCCTGCCTCTAGGTTCTTCAAAACCAGTTTTTTTTTTAGATCCCATACATATGTGTTAGCACATGGTATTTGTTTTTCTCTTTCTGACTTACTTCACTCTGTATGACAGACTCTAGGTCCATCCACCTCACTACAGATAACTCAATTTCATTTCTTTTTATGGCTGAGTAATATTCCATTGTATATAAGTGCCACATCTTCTTTATCCATTTGTCTGTCAGTGGACACTTAGGTTGCTTCCATGTCCTGGCTATTGTAAATAGAGCTGCAATGAACATTGTGGTACATGACTCTTTTTGAATTATGGTTTTCTAAGGCTATATGCCCAGTAGTGGTATTGCTGTGTTGTATGGTAGTTCTATTTTTAGTTTTTTAAGGAACCTCCATAGTGTTCTCCATAGTGGCTGTATTAATTTACATTCCCACCAACAGTGCAAGAGGGTTCCCTTTTTTCCACACTCACTGCAGCATTTATTGTTTGTAGATTCTTTGAGGATGACCATTCTGACCAGTGTGAGGTGATACCTCATTGTAGTTGTTTTTTTTTTTTTTTTTTGTGGTATACGGGCATCTCACTGTTGGGGCCTCTCCCATTGCGGAGCACAGGCTCTGGACGTGCAGGCTCAGTGGCCATGGCTCATGGGCCTAGCCGCTCCACGGCATGTGGGATCTTCCTGGACTGGGGCACGAACCCATGTCCCCTGCATCGTCAGGTGGACTCTCAACCACTGCGCCACCAGGGAAGCCCCCTCATTGTAGTTGTGATTTACATTTCTCTAATGATTAGTGACGTTGAGCATCCTTTCATGTGTTTGTTGGCAGCCAGATATTAATTCTTTTTAAAAATATTTATTTATTTGGTTGTGCCAAGTCTTAGTTTTGCCATATGTGGTCTTAGTTTTGGCATGGAGGATCTTCATTGCAGCATGTGGGATCTTTTTCTTTTCAGTTGTGGCATGTGGGATTTTTAGTTGTGGTATGTGGGATCTTTAGATGCAGCATGTTGGATCTTTAGTTGCAGCATGTGAACTCCTAGTTGTGGCATGTGGGATCTAGTTCCCTGACAAGGGATCAAACCTGGGCCTCCTGCAAAAATCCATTCTGGCCAGTTTCTTTTATATTTGTGAGGGTTTATTTAAGTATTTAATTTCCTTTAAGCGAATTAAATAAAGCTTTTTTACAAATTAACTTTGGCAATACCACACATCTACAGCACACATATATAGACTCACAAAAACACATAAAGACAGAGACCGTATAGTACCGTTCCAAAATTTCAGCCGTGAGTCAGGTACAGTAAGTCCCCTATATACAAATGAGTTCTGTTCTGAGAGTGCGTTTGTAAGTTCAATTTGTTTGTAAGTCCAACAAAGTTAGCCTAGGTACCCAACACAGTTGGTTATATAGTACCATACTGTAATAGGTTTATAACACTTTTCACACAAACAATACATAAAAAGCAAACACAAGAAATAAAGAAAACATTTTTAATCTTAACAGTACAGTATCTTGAACTAACTTACATGATTGGACATGTGAACGCATGTTTGCCTCTTTGAAAGTTCACAGCTTTAATGTTTGTATGTAGAACACTTACTATAAAGTAACATAAAACCCATCAGTTACAAAAGAGGTTGGATTCAAATTGGGTTTCTGGCAGATGGAACAAATCAAGGTCACCTGTCTAGGTGGCTAAACAATTTTTACTAATACTTATAGAGAAGACACTTAAGATTTCTATTTGTCCTTGACAAGGCAAGTTCCAAATTACCTATACTCTTTCCTGAAATTTGCATTTTAAAAAGATAGCAGAGATAAGGTTCCTGGAGAAGACCAGGTAGAACATTTGCATCTCAAAGACATAGGAGGAAAAAGAAAAGTTCATTCAAGGAAGCCTTTGTTCCCTTAAGGCCAAAATTTTTTTCTCAAAATTACAAACCTCTTAAGACAAATGCGGGGGGAAGAAACAGAAAAGATGGTGGAGTAGAAGCACATGAGCTCACCTCTTCTTACAAAAACAACAAAGTTACAAATAACTGCTGAACAACCATCACCAAAGTACCCTGGAACCTACCAAAAAAGATACCCTACATCTGAAGACAAAGAGGAAGCCACAATAAAATGGTAAGAGGGGTGCAACCACAATAAAATCAAATTCCATACCCACTGGATGGGCAACCTAAAAACTGGAAAATAATTATAATCCAGAGGTTCTCCCACAGGAGTGAAAGTTCTGAGCCCCAAGTAAAGCTCACCTCTGGGGATCTGGCAATGAGAGGAGAAGACCCTAGAGAATCTGGCTTTGAAGGCCAGCGGAGTTTGATCACAAGAATTCCACAGCACTGCGGGACACAGAAACTTCACTCATGGAGGGTGCACACAAGACCTTGTGTGCACCAAGACCCAGGGAAAAAACAGTGACCTCATAAAAGCCTGTTCCAGATCTGCCAGCTAGTATTGGAGGGTTTCCTGCAGAGGTGGGGGGTGGCTGTGGTTTACTGCAGGGGCAAAGACACTGGTAGCAGTAGCTCTGGGCAATACTCATTGGTGTGAGCCCTCCTGGAGGCTGCCTTTTCTCACCAAACCCTGCTGCACCAAGTAGCCAGTAGGCTCCAGTGCTGGGAAGCCTCAGGGCAAACAACCAACATGGGGGAACAAAGCCCCACCCATCAGCAGACAGGCTGCTTAAAGTCTTATTGAGAACATAGCTACCGGCTAAACACACCTCTTGACACAGTGCAGCCCAGCAGGGGGCAAGACACAGCTCCACCCACCGGTGGGCAGGACCAGTCCCTCCCACCAGAAAGCCTGCATAGGCCTCTTAGCCTCATCCACCAGGGGTCAGACAGCAGGAGCAAGAACTACAAGCTTGCAGCCTGTGGAACAGAAACTGCAATCAAAAAACGTAGACAAAATGGGATGGCAGAGGAATATGTCCCAGAGGAAAGAACAAGATAAAACCTCAGGAAAAACAACTAAGTGAAATGGGGATAGGCAATCTACCTGAAAAAGAATTCAGAATAATGATAGTAAAGATGATCTAAGATCTCGGAAAAAGAATGGAGTCACAGATTGAAAAGATAGAAGAAATGTTTAACAAAGAACTGGAAGAACTAAAGAACAAAAAGAGATAAACAATAAGATAACTGAAATGAAAAATACACTAGAAGGAATCAATAGCAGAATAACAGAGGCTGTAGAACTGATAAGTGAGCTGGAAAACAGAATGGTGGAAATCACTGCTGCAGAACAGAATAAAGAAAAAAGAATGAAAAGAAATGAAGGCAGTATAAGAGACCTCTGGGACAACATTAAATGCACCAACATTTGCATTTCAGGGGTCCAAGAAGGAGAAGAGAGAAAGGACCTGAGAAAATATTTGAACAGATAATTGCTGAAAAATTCCCTTACATGGGAAAGGAAACAGTAACCCAAGTCCAGGAAGTGTAGAGAGTCCCAGGCAGGATAAACCCAAGGAGGAACATGCTGAGACACATAGTAATCAAATTGACAAAAATTAAAGGCAAAGAAAAAATAGTAAAAGCAACCAGGGTAAAGCAGCCAATAATGTACAAGGAAACTCTCATGAGGTTATCAGCTAATTTCTCAGCTGAAACTCTGCAGGCAAGAAGGGAATGGCATGATATATTTAAAGTAATTAAAGGGAAGAACCTATAACCAATAATACTCTACCCAGCAAGGCTCTCATTCAGATTTGATGGAGAAATCAAAAGCTTTACAAACAAGCAAAAGCTAAGAGAATTCAGCACCATGAGACCAGCTTTGCAACTAATGCTAAAGGATCTTCTCTAGGAGGAAAAGATAAGACCACAACTAGAAACAAGAAAATTACAAATGGGAAAGTTCACCAGTAAAGGCAAACATATAGTAAAGGTAGGAAATCATCCACACACAAATATAATATAAAACCCAGCAAATGTGAGAAGAGAACCCAAATGCAGTATATTGGAAAGGCATTTGAATTTAAAAGGCCAGCAACTTGAAACAATCTTGTTTATATATACACTGCTATATCAAAACCTCATGGTAACTGCAAACCGAAAATCTACAATAGATACACACACAAAAATAAAAAGGATTCCAAGCACAACACTAAAGTTAGTCATCAGATCACAAGAGAAGAGAAAAAAAGAGGAAGGGAAGAAAAAAAGACCTACAAAATCAAATCTAAAACAATTAACAAAATGGGAATTAGAAAGTACATATCAATAATTACCTTAAACTTAAATGGATTAAATGTCCCAACCAAAAGACACAGACTGCCTGAATGGATACAAAAACAAGACCTGCATATATACTGCCTACAAGAGACTCACTTCAGATCTAGGGACACATACAGACAGAAAGTGAGGGGATAGAAAAAGATTTTCCATGCAAATAGAAATCAAAGGAAAGTTGGAGTAGCAACATTTATATCAGACAAAATAGACTTTAAAACAATGACTGTTACAAGAGACCAAGAAGGACAGTACCATAAGGATCAAGAGATCAATCCAAGAAGATATAACAATTGTACATATATATGTAGCTAACATACAAGCACCTCGATGTATAAGGCAAACACTAACAAGCATAAAAGGGGAAATTGGCAGTAACACAATAATGGGGGGAACTTTAACACCCCACTTTCATCAATGGACAGATCATCAAGACAGAAAATCAATAAGGAAACACAGGCCTTAAATGACACATTAGACCAGATGGACTTAATTGAAATTTATAGAGCATTCCACCCAAAAGCAGCAGAAAACATATTCTTCTCAAGTACACATGGAACATTCTCCAGGATTTATCACATGCTGGGCAAAAAGAAAGCCTCAGTAAATATAAAAACATTGAAATCACATTAAGCATCTTTTCCCACCACAACGCTATGAGGTTAGAAATCAACTACAAGAAAAAAACTGTAAAAAAAAATAAGCATGTGGAGGCTAAACAATATGTTACTAAACAACCAGTGGATCACTGAAGAAATCGAAGAGGAAGTCAAAAAATACCTAGAGAAAAATGAAAATGAAAGTATGACAATCCAAAACCTAAGGGATGAAGCAAAAGAAGTCCTAAGGGGAAAGTTTAGAGCAAAGCTATCTTACCTCCGGAAACAAGAAAAATCTCAAATAACCAACCTAACCTTCCATCTAAAGCAACTAGAGAAAGTAGAACAAACAAAACCCAAAGTTAGTAGAAGGAAAATCATAAATATCTAAGCAGAAATAAATGAAATAGAGATGAAGAAACTAAAAGCTGGTTCTTTGAAAAAATAAACAAAAATGATACAATTTTAGAGTCATCAAGAAAAAGAAGGAGAGTGCTCAAATAAAATTAGAAATGAAAAAGGAGAAGTTAAAACAGATACCACAGAAATGTAAAGGATCATAAGGGACTACGAAAAGCAACTATATGCCAATAAAATGGACAACTTAGAAGAAGTGGACAAATTTTTAGAAAGGCACAATCTCCCAAGACTGAACCAGGAAGAAATTGAAAATATGAACAGACAGATCACAAGTAATGAAATTGAAACTGATTAAAAAATTTCCCAACAAACAAAAGTCCAGGACCAGATGACTTCACAGGTGAATTCTATCACACATTTAGAGAAGAGCTAACACCGATCCTTCTTAAACTATTCCAAAAATGTGCAGAGGAATGAATATTCCTGAGCTCATTCTATGAGGCCACCATCACCCTGATACCAAAACCAGACAAAGCTACCAAAAAACAAAAAATTACAGGCCAATATCACTGATAAACACAGACAAAAAAATCCCTCAATAAAATAGTAGTAAACAGAATCTAACAGTACATTAAAAGGATCGTACACCAAGATCAAGTGAGATTTATTCCAGGGATGCAAGGATTTTTCAATATCTGCAAGTCAATCAGTTTGATACACCACATCAACAAATTGAAGAACAAAATCTGCATGATGATCTCAATAGATGCAGGAAAACTTGAAAAAATAGGCCATCATCTGTTCTAGTACATACCAATGCAAATATTTTGAAGTGTTTAAATCAAATGCTAAAAGAAAATAAAGCTCTTTGGAGTTTTTATTTTTTTCCTTTATGAAAACTAACTTCTCCCATTCTCCTAGTATGAAGTGATACATACCCATAGCAGAAACCCAAAATGAGTAAGAAGAAAAACAAAAATCACAGATAAGTCTGTCATCCAGACATACTCACAGTGAAGATGTTGATGCCTTTCTATGTACTTATCTCTAGCTGTATTTGCATATTGGAAAGTGTTTACTTGCAACAAATTAGCATCCTACTATACATATAATTTTTAATCTACTTGCATGATTTATAGATATATTTGGGAAGCACATTTTCTTTTTTTTTTTTTTTTAAACATCTTTATTGGGGTATAATTGCTTTACAATGGTGTGTTAGTTTCTGCTTTATAACAAAGTGAATCAGCTATACATATACATATGTTCCCATATGTCTTCCCTCTTGCGTCTCCCTCCCTCCCACTCTCCCCATCCCACACTTCCAGGCTGTCACAAAGCACCGAGCTAATATCCCTGTGCCTTGCGGCTGCTTCCCCCCAGCTATCTACCTTATTTTCTTGCCTAAAATTCAAATATATTTACTACTTCCTGTGTTTGGTGTTATTGAATAAGTGATTTAATTATTACTCCATTTTTGTGACATTTGGACGTTTCCTTTTTTTTTTTTTTTGCGGTACGCAGGCCTCTCACTGTTGTGGCCTCTCCCGTTGAGGAGAGCAGGCTCAGCGGCCATGGCTAATAGGCCTAGCTGCTCCACGGCATGTGGAATCTTCCCGGACCGGGGCAAGAACCCGTGTCCTCTGCATTGGCAGGTGGACTCTCAACCACTGTGCCACCAGGGAAGCGCAGAAGTTTCCATTTTTGATACAAAAACACTGCTGTGGTGATCATCCTGTTAGCTAGTATCTGTTTACATTTAGGGCTGTTTATTTTAGGTTTTCTTTCTTATATTTTAAAATAAATACATACGCACTGTTTAAAAAAAGATAAATAGGGGAGGTTTTGGGAGTGGTAAAAGGATTGGTAGGCTTTGGATTATTTTTGGAGCCACACCTCTGGTCCTATAAAGACTAGATTTGTAAAACAAGGACAGTTGCTTTTAATTCCTTAAGAACTAGCCCTACAAATATTTTTCCATGCTAATTTAATTTTAGGAAAGAGAAAAGCACTTACCACTGTTGTTTCCAGTACCCTGCCAGCAGAGATCCAGAAGACTGCTGGCTGTAATTGTGCACTAAAAATTCATCTTTGGAATGCCAAAAGAACCCCATTTTGTCCATTTCAGGGCCCAATTTCCTTTCATTCTCAATTAAGTACTTGCAAGTGTATATAAACCCAGCTGGTATTCCCATAGGTGGCTATTTTTCCATGGACCGGGGTGGGGGGGGGGATGGTTTCAGGATGAGTCAAGCACATTACATCTATTGTGCACTTTATTTCTATTATTATTAAATTGTACTATATAATGATGTTATTATACAATTCACAATGATGCAGAATCAGTGGGACCCCTGAGCTTGTTTTCCTGCAACTAGATGGTCCCATCTGGGGGTGATGGGAGACAGTGACATGCGAAGTGTTGCTTATGTCCAGTCTACTCTGTAATCTCGTTTTGGTTGCTTTCACTGCAGAAAACGCTGCTTCAAAAAGATAGGGTGTTGGAAATGGAAGCAGGCTTTTTAGTGCTTTTGTGGCAATCTCTGGGTGTTCTGCCTTGACTTTAATCCAGAAAGTATGGAGATTTGAAGTTGTCTCAAACATACTTTTAAGGCCACAGTCATTTGTGATCTCAAGCAATTGACCCTCTTCTAGCACGGACAAAGTTGATTCACCTGGCTTATTCACAAATGGGTCACGGATCCATTCCTTCCCAGCTTGGGGGTCTTTTGTGGTTGGAAAGTAATGCTCAAATTCTTTTGAAAGCTGAGATAGGTGATCAAGCACCAGCTGGGAGAAAGAAGGCCCTGGCTCAGTCTCTTTCAAAATCTCTGCTAGTGTTTGAAACATGTCAAAAATCCCAATGTTCACCTTTCTCTCCCATAATTCCACTTTGGCTTTGAATGCAGCCACTTTATCTGCCAACTTTAATACAGTTGTCATTCTCTCCTGAAGTGACAGATTGAGTTTGTTGAGCAGGTTGAGTGTGTCACACAAGTAAGCAAGTTTTGCGACCCATTCTGTGTCACTGAAATGTGCTGCCAGTGGTGACTGTTTTTATAAAAGAAATCTCTGGAGTGGCTCTTGTAACTCAAAATCTCTGGCCAGTGATCTACCTCTAGAAAGCCATCTCACTTCCGTGTATAAGAGAAGACATGTGTGCTCTACGTCCATCTCCTTACAGAGCCGCACAAACAGACGTGAGTTAAGGACATGTACTTTAATGCAGTTGATAATTTAAATCACATCCTGCAAAATATTGTTAAGTTCTGGTGACATTTTTCAGCTAGCCATCAATTCTCTATGGATGACACAGTGTGGAAACTCACATTCAGAAGCAACCTCTTTGACCTGAGTAGTGAAACCAGAAAGCCGTCCAATCATGGCAGTAGCTCTGTCCGTGCATATACCAACACAAAATGACCAATTACATTTTCCTGATATTGCAATTATTCAAAGACTTGAATAGTTCTGCAGCTGTGGTGTTCGTTGGTCACAAAAGTGCACATAACTTATCCTCATGCACAGCTTCCTGAAAAATATATGACACAAGAACAAGCTTTGTTGTCTTGTTGTCAACATCAGTAGACTAGTCAACCTGGATTGTGTACCAAAGTGTCTCATTAATCCTCTCTAACAATTGTGCCTCAATATCCTCTGCTATTTCATCAATTGATCTAGTTATGGTGCTAGCCGAAAGAGGAACACGTGCCACCTTTTGAACTGCAGCCTCTCCTAAAAGTTCACGACTAATGTCCTTAGCAGCAGGCAGAATCAACTCTTCACCAGTAGTAAAGGGCTTCTTAGCTTTAGCAATGCAGTTAGCCACTAAGAATGATGCTCTCAGTGCAGATACATTTGATGAAGTGGTGACCTTCAATAATTGCTTCTGTTCTTTGTGTTCATGTGTTTTCCTTTCTGATAAACTCCAAAGGCTTGTCTTTTAATGAAGGGTGCTTGGTCTCCATGTGGTGAAGTGGTTTTGAAAGTTTCAGGGCTTCGTTAGGTACCTATATATAATAATGTCTGAAGGAATTTTTAAATTTTAAGATTTTTATGAATACAACACAAGAATTCAGAGAATCCCTTAAAATTCCCTCTTTAGTGAAAATTAGATATAATTTATTCTAACTACACTAAATAGATATAATCACTATAAAGATATGGAGTGGAGTTTTGAGATGGGTTTCCAGTTCCTCCTCACTAAGGATCTGGTGGGAATCTAATCCTGTATAATTAATAGAAGAAGGCCTGTTTGATCCAGTCTGAATTCCTTTTCACCCTGTTTCTCCTGAACAATTTTATGTCCCTGAATTTCACGTTATTCAAAATTTGTGCTAGAATTGCTCAGATAATTTGCAAATTATTCTCAGAATTTACTTAGGTTATTCCTCAAAGTTCCCTTTAAGGACATCTTTAAAATATAAGTAGGTATTCACAAGAGATTTGTTTATTTCCTTATCTTTTGCAAAACCCTTGTTACCTCCTTTCTTTGTTAACCAAGGAAACAGCTCAGGTCTTTGTGGTTCTGCAACTCTCTAACCTGAGTAACTCTTCCTGCCTAAGTTACTCTCAAACAGTGTTCTTTTGTCTCTGCTGTTAAAATACTGCAGGAATGGGGTGGTCTAGAGTCAAGTGGGATTGCTATACATTTTGTTTATTCTAATCCTTTGCGTGGGAGGTATCACTACTTGGTTGGAATCCACACTAGATATGAATTACCTCCTCCTCCTATATTTTTCAGAGTGTAATAATGTCCAGGGCTTACCATGAACTTCTTTTCTAATCACTTGGCTTCTGTCAACAAATATACTTTATGAAAAAAAAATAGGATTCCTCTGTTATGCCTAAGTTTTTTGAGTGTAAATTTAGCTCAGAGCATGTGGGTGACTAGTCATGGAGCTGGTAAGGATAGGGAAACTTTTATCAGAACTGGGTTAGAATTTCTGGAACTGAGATTCTAGGCTCTGGTGTCCTTCTGAAGTCTGTGTGGAACTACCTTGTCTAAGAAAGGTCACTCTGGTAGAAGATAATGTCACCCCTGGGAAAAAGACAAGTCAGGTACATAACAGTATTTTTATTGTTCTAGCAACTGTACAAGGTAGAAATTTTAATAAACTTAGAGTTTGATATGCCTCAAAGACAACATATGGCTTTTGTTTATAGGATGTTATTTTTTTATGAAAGCACTCTGTTCCTTTCCTCTGTTTTGTCGTTTCCTGAAACCACAAAATCTTTCAAGACACGCAACTATATGAGCTAATGTTTTCCATTCATTCAGGATCTGTTTTACTGATGTTTCAAATCTGAGATGAAAATAAATTTTTTAAAAAAAAGCATTTTAAGCCAGGGTGATGATTACGTCTGTTTAGTTTCTTGTATGTTTACAATCTCCTGTCATATTTTCTGGGAATTCTTCCAGCCAGGGGAAAGTGTTTAAGTTTTTATACATTTTATTTCAACAAACTTAATTACCCTATGGATATTTGAATAATGTAAGGGTTCCAGTTTTCACAATATTTGACAGTAGGACACCATGAACATATGCACAGATCTGAGAAATGTGATTGATAATTCACCACTAAGTGAAAATGTCTTCACTTTTCTTTGGGGCTAATCACATTCTTCAAGGTTATATGAGGTACTGGCTGTTTGAGAGAACATAATTTGTTAGGTTTAACTGAGGGAAATATAATAAAGCTTATGTGCTTGCTTGGAGGATATAGAGTTGCTAGTGGTTTCCCTAGAAAATGAAGAGGCAAGAGTGAGTAAATGATTGTCAACTGTTACTTTTTAAATTAAATTTACATTCACTCAAGATTATGAGGTAATTCTGGAAGTTGCTGAGAAAAATATTAACAGCACATTAAAAAAATTGAAATAGGTTTGTCTCTGTCTAGGCCATTGCTAGGTATATAAACAATAAATAATTTATATTTGAATGTATCTTTTTTAATGTATTGTAAAATTGAGCTCCCCTTCCCTTCTCACCATAAAAAGGAGAAAGATGTTGTGTCATGTGGCAATGATGAACTTTGTCTAAGCCCTGTGCTTCCAGAAAGCAGGGACAGTTGAAAAATCCCCCCATCCCTTTGTGTTCCAAACAACTAACAACAAAGGACCACCCTGTTCTGGTGTATTCTGAGAACTAACTGCCTCTACCATTCAGATAGCCTCACTGTTTGCCCTCTTCATGACCCCTTTTTCTACCAACTCTATAAAGTCTCATACTTCCTTCCTTTTCTTTGAGTGTTCCTCATTAATGACTGTTCTCTCTATTGCAATAACCTGAATAAAATCATGTCCTTATTTTTCCAGTGCATTGTGTCTTTGACAGTTTCGTGCCATGACTCAGATGGGATTCCACCTTGCTTTGGATCCCGGTTTATTCCACCCAAGTAACCAGGGATCTCAGAGCCTTTTTGCACTCTGTTCTTGACTGGTGATCCACATATCAAATGGTGAGTCTGATTCTTGGTCCTGTGTTCCAGACTCTTGTCCACTGATAGTTCAGTAAGGATTTGATTGTTTCTGAATAATCACTTGATTTTTCATGCCAGGTTCTTTTGCTTTGTCTGACCATTTAGTGATTTCTGTAAATGGGGATTAATGACTTATAGAGATCTTGTCTCTGTTGAGTGCAAGATGGCAAGGGAATCTGGCTTGTTAGCCTTTTCTGTTTGTTTGTCTAATTGTTTTAAGCTCAAATCAGTTAAAGACTCCTACCCAATGACAAGAGAATGGTTCTTTGATAGGAATTGGTGTGTTTTGTAAATTTTGTGTTTCCTTTTGACTCAGGGCTGAAATAGAATTGAAGCTATATGATTTTTATCTCTCCGTGTGTCTGTGAATGTGTCTGTAATTCAGAAAGGCTTTTTACCTCTCATTATGTAAGTGTGTAATGCTTTCTGACCTCCAGATGGTATTACCAAATTAGTCTGTAAAAAATCTTAAAGATCTACTCTGATTGGTTTAGAGATAAATAAGTGCTTATATAAAAGGAATGTTCTTAAAATTCATAAAAAATAAGGACATTGAACTTCCAGTATTTTCAGTGTGTTAAAAAGTGAAAAGTAAACTTACAGAAACAAACTCAAAAATGTTTTAAGAATTCAGGTTCACATAATTTAGGTAAACATTTGGCAAGTGAGATTGGTGTAATATTTTTTGTTTAATAAAAACACCTATGTCTTCTCTGATAATCAATGTTAAGCACAACACTTGTAGATTTTTATTCTATTTGAGTTGTGTTCTTCCTAAACGATACAGGTTTACTGATTGAATCAGCTATCATTAATTCTACTAAATGCTTAAGATTATGAAAAATGTAAATATATGCTTAACCAAATTGAATCATTATTCTGACAAAGTTTATTTCAATAATAATTCTTTTTATTGTATGTCAGCTGAAAGATAATTTCCAAAATCTTTAGGTAACAAAAAATCCTTTACTAACTTAATTGTCATTGGATGTTTAGATCATTTGCAAGTAAGAAGAATACAGAAACATTATAAAGCATAATTTAAGTCTATATACTTTGGTTCTTATTTTTATATACTACAGAGAAGCGACATCTTTGTGTCTGTTAATGAATGTGTTCCTTTTTGCCACTTTGAGAAGTTGTATAAAGGGTATGTGTCACCACATAATACTATATTGTATGTATTCATGGGCTCTGCTATTCTGCTGAAAAATGCTCGTGTGTGACAGTTCACACACAAGTTATCTACCTTCTAGTTTTCTCTGAAGAATAGACATTAATTTCAAGTTATAATCATTATACATAAATAAGACTCGGAGCAATGGTGTCAGGGAAGTTCGAATTTGTATGCAAAACATGCAGGATATATTTTTGTTAAGGGAAAAAGAGAGTAGTTTTGGGCTTCCCTGGTGGTGCAGTGGTTGGGATTCCGCCTGCCGGTGCAGGGGACGCGGGTTCGTGCCCTGGTCCGGGAGGATCCCATGTGCCGCGGAGTGGCTGGGCCTGTGAGCCATGGCTGCTGGGCCTGCGCGTCCGGAGATTGGGCTCCGCAACAGGAGAGGCCACGGCAGTGAGAGGTTTGCGAACTGCAAAAAAAAAAAAAAAAAGAGTAGTTTTCCTAAAGTAATTTTTTTTTTCCAGAATGAGAAAGAGCAAAGTATACTGCAAAATCTGAATGGAAATAGAAAGTCATAGAAGTTTCATGAAAGAGGAATTTTATTTACCATGAACAAAGCTGGCTAAGATTTAATTGGTCTCTTCATAAAATTTTCAAAAAGAGCTGTGTTTCCTTTAGTATCAAGTATTATATAGATGCAAAACTAGAGTTTGCTTTTTTCTCTCTCTTAAATTGACAAAATTTTCTTGGACTATCAGGTTGCTCTTAATAAAAATTCTATAAGGTTATTTTTTATTCTGTGTAATCTGCCTATATAGCAAATATTCTATGGCTTATGTTGACTTTATTATGCCCTTGATGATTGAAGAGAACAAATACTTCTCACTTAGGAAAGATGTAAGGTGTTTTACAATCATGTTACCTACTATGTTTACTTTAAAAATCTTTTATTGTCATTGTGGTTAAATAGGTATCCAAGTACTGTTTCTCAGCAACCTAAAATCCTACCTTAATCAAGTTTTCAAATATGACAACTTCTGACATTGAATTGAATCTTACTATCTCTTGTACCTAAAACTGTCTGAGATTTCCTGGAGGGCCCTTGGAAAATCATGAAAGATTTGTTCTTTGACCTTGTAAAAAGAGAGGTTCTAATAATAATTGTTTATGTGAAGTAACAACAAGTGGTGTGTTGCATGGCAATAGTTGTCAGATCGGAAGACATGCTTAGATTTTCTAGGCTAAATTGGTACAGATAAATGTTATTAGTATAAATATTTTAGAAATTGTATGCTGTATGGAGAGATCCTAGAGATTTGTCAATGACTTCACTGTCAAGATGTTTGTATTTATGAGTCCTTGTGCTGCTTTGCTCTTTATCAGAAAATAATAATATAGTGTTATCAGTCCTAACTTCAGATTTTTAAAAAATGTTAACTTTGTCACAGCTTCAATTCTTCAATTTTGAATGTAGCTACTTTTATATTAGTAGTTCCAACTGAAGATTCACATCACATCATAACCTACAGTTTTATTAATACACACACTTAAAAAAATTGAAGTATAGATAATTTACAATGTTGTGTTAGTTTCTGGTGTACAGGAAAGTGATTCAATTATACATATATATATTCTTTTTCAGATTATTTTCCATTATAGTTTATTATAAGATATTGAATATTAGTCCCAGTAAGACTTTGTTGTTTGTCTATTTTACTTGTAATAGTTTGTATCTGCTAATCGCAAACTCCTAATTTAACCCTGCTCCTTCTTCCCCTTTGGTAACCATAAATTTGTTTTCTATGTCGGTGAGTTTGTTTCTGTTTTGTAAATAAGTTCACTTCTATGATATTTCAGACTTCACATATGAGTGATGCCATATGACATTTGTCTTTCTGTTTCTGACTTACTGCACTTAATATGATAATCTCTACGTCCATCCATGTTGCTGCAAATGGCAATATTTCATTCTTTTTTATAGCTGAGTAACATTCCATTGTATATATATACACATCTTCTTTATCCATTCATCCATCAACGGACATTTAGGTTGCTTTCATATCTTGGCTGTTGTAAATAGTGCTGCTATGAACATTGGAGTGCATGTATCTCTCTGAAATATAGCTTTCTCTGAATATATGTCTAGGAATGGTATTAGAGAATCATATGGTAACTCTATCTTTAGTTTCATTATTTTTAAGGAACCTCCATACTGCTTTCCATATGGATGCACCAATTTACATTCCCACCAGGAATATAGGAGGGTTTGCTTTTCTCCACATCTTGTCCAACAATTATTATTTGTAGACTTTCTGATGATAGCCATCAGTTGTTAACCTTATGGGGATTCCCTTGTATGTTATTTGTTGTATTTCCCTTGCTACTTTTAATATTTTTTCTTTGTGTTTAATTTTTGCTAGTTTGATTAATATGTGTCTTGGCATATTTCTTCTTGGATTTATCTTGTATGGAACTATCTGTGCTTCCTGGACTTGATTGACTATTTCCTTTCCCATATGAGCAAAGTTTTCAATTATAATCTCTTCAAATATTTTCTCAGTCCCTTTCTTTTTCTATTCTTTTTCTGGGACTCCTATAATTTGAATGTTGGTGTGTTTAATGTTGTCCTAGAGGTCTCTGAGACTGTCCTCAGTTCTTTTCATTCTTTTTTCTTTATTCTGCTCTGTGGTAGTTATTTCCACTATTTTATCTTCCAGGTCACTTACCCATTCTTCTGTCTCAGTTATTCTGCTATTGATTCCTTCTAGAGAATTTTAAATTTTATTTATTGTGCTGTTCATCTTTGTTTGTTTGCTCTTTAGTTCTTCTAGGTCCTTGTTAAATGTTTCTTGCATTTTCTCCATTCTATTTCCAAGATTTTGGATCATCTTTATCATTACTTTGAATACTTTTTCAGGTAGACTGCCTATTTCTTCTTCATTTGTTTGGTCTGGTGGTTTTTTACCTTGATCCTTCATCTGCTGTGTGTTTTTCTGTATTTTCATTTTGCTTAACTTACTGTGTTTGGAGTCTCCTTTTCACAGGTTGCAGGTTCCTAGTTCCCTTTGTTTTTGGTGTCTGCCCCCAGTGGCTAAGGTTGGTTCAGTGGGTTGTGTAGGCTTCCTGGTTGAGGGGACTAGTGCCTGCCTGTGTTCTGGTGGATGAGGCTGGATCTTGTCTTTCTGGTTGGCAGGACCATGTCCGGTGGTCTATTTTGGAGTGTCTGTGACCTTATTATGATTTTAGGCAGCTTCTCTGCTAATGGATGGGGTTGCGTTCCTCTCTTGCTAGTTGTTTGGCATAGGGTATCCAGCACCGTAGCCTGCTGTTCGTTGAGTGGAGCTGGGTCTTGGCATTGAGATGGAGATCTCTGGGAGAGCTTTCAACATTTGGTATTACATGGAGCCAGGAGATCTCTGGTGGACTAATGTCCTGAACTTGGCTCTCCGACCTTAGAGGCACAGGCCTGACACCTGGCTGGAGCACCAAGACCCTGGAAAGAAAACATAAATAAAATAAAATAAAAGTTATTAAAAAATTCTTAAAAATTAAAAAAAAATAGAAAGTAATAAAAAAGAAATATAAAAGAAAGAAAGAAGAGAGCAGCCAAAGCAAAAAACAAATCCACCAATGACAGCAATCGCTAAAAAATATACTAAAAAAAAAAAATGGAAAGACTGAGCCCTAGGACAAATGATGACAGCAAAGCTATACGGACAAAATCACACAAAGAAGCATACACATACACACTTACAAAAAGAGAAAAAGGAAAAAAAATGTATATATATATATAAAAGGAACAGAGCAACCAAATCAATAAACAAATCTACCAATGATAATAAACTCTAAACACTAAACAAAGATAAACATAAAACCAGGAATAAATTAGATGCAGGAAGCAAACCCCAAGTCTACAGTTACTCCCAAAGTCCACCACCTCAATTTTGGGATGATTCATTGTGTATTCAGGTATTCCAGAGGTGCTGGGTATATGAAGTTGATTGTGGAGATTTAATCCACTGCTCCTGAGGCTGCATGGAGAGATTTCCCTTTCTCTTCTTTGTTTGTACACTTCCTGGGGTTCAGCTTTGGATTCAGCCCCGCCTCTGCATGTTGGTCCCCTGAGGGTATCAGTTCTTCTCTCAGATGTGATGGGGTTAAAGTAGCAGCTGATTAGTGGGCTCTGGCTCACTCAGGCTGGGGTGAGGGAAGGGTATGGAATGAGGGGCGACCCTGTGGCAGCAGAGGCCAGCATGATGTTGCAACACCCTGAGGCACACTGTGTGTTCTCCAGGGGAGGTTTTCCCTGGATCACGGGACCTTGCAGTGGTGGGCTGCACAGGCTCCCGGGAGGGGAGGTGTGGATAGTGACCTGTGCTAGCATACAGGCTTCTTGGTGGCTGCAGCAACAGCCTTAGTGTTTCATGCCCATCTCTGGTGTCCATTCTGATAGCCACGGCTCGTGCCTGTCTCTGGAGCTCCTTTAGGAGGTGCTTTGAATCCCCTCTCCTCATACACCCTGAAACAATGGTCTCTTGCCTCTTAGGCAGGTCAAGACTTTTTCCCGGACTCTTTCCTAGCTAGCTGTGGTGCACTAGCCCCCTTCAGGCTGTGTTCATGCAGGCAACCCCACTCCTCTCCCTGGGATCTGACCCCCGAAGACATAGCTTCAGCTCCCAGCACCCACCCGCCCCAGTGGGTGAGCAGACAAGCATCTCAGGCTGGCAAGAGATGGTCAGCACCGATCCTCTGTGTAGGAATCTCTCTGCTTTGCCCTCTGCACCCCTATTGCTGCGCTCTCCTCTGTGGCTCTGAAGCTTCTCCCCCCCCACCGCCCCCC
The DNA here is from genome assembly GCF_963924675.1 of Phocoena phocoena. NCBI lineage: Eukaryota > Metazoa > Chordata > Mammalia > Artiodactyla > Phocoenidae > Phocoena > Phocoena phocoena. The sequence continues at coordinate 67,787,805 of NC_089240.1, read as the reverse complement.
ATCTCTGCCAGTGAAGGAGCTGCCTATTGTGTGGAAACATTTACTCCTTCACAGCTCCCTCTCAGACATGCAGGTCCTGCCCCTATTCTTTTGTCTCTGTTTTTCCTTTTTTTATTTTGCCCTACCCAGGTAACTCGGGAGTTTCTTGCCTTTTCGGAAGTCTGAGTTCTTCTGTCAGCGTTCAGTAGGTGTTCTGTAAGAGCTGTTCAACATGTAGATGTACTTCTGTTTAATTTGTGGGGAGGGAGGTGATCTCTACGTCTTAGTCCTCTGCCATTTTGAAAGTCTTTCTGCATCTTTGATTTTTTTCATCAGGGTCTTATAGTTGTCTGAGTACAGATCTTTTACCTTAGGTAGGTTTATTCCTAGGTATTTTATTATTTTTGTTGCAATGGTGAATGGGATTGTTTCCTTAATTTCTCTTTCTGATCTTTCATTGTTAGTATATAGGAATGCAAGTGATTTATGTACATTAATTTTGTATCCTGCTGCTTTATCAAATTCATTTATTAGCTCTAGTAATTTTCTGGTGACATCCTTAGGATTATCTATGTATAGTATCATGTCATCTGCAAACAGTGACAGTTTTACTTCTTCTTTTCCAATTTGTATTCCTTTTATTTCTTTTTCTTCTCTGATTGCCTTGCTAGGACTTCCAGAACTATGTTGAAATAATAGTGGTGAGAGTGGACATCCTTATTTTGTTTCTGATCTTAGAGGAAATGCTTTCAGTTTTTCACCATTAAGAGTGATGTTTGCTGTGGGTTTGTCGTATATGGCCTTTATTATTTTGAGGTAGGTTTCCTCTATGCCCACTTTCTGGAGAGTTTTGATCATAAATGGGTGTTGAATTTTGTCCAAAGCTTTTTCTGTATCTATTGAGATGATCATATGGTTTTTATTCTTCACTTTGTTTGTATGGTGTATCGCATTGATTGACTTGCATATATTGAAGAATCCTTGCTCCCTGAGATAAATCCTACTTGATCATGGTATATGATCTTGTTAATGTGTTGTTGGATTCTGGTTGCTAGTACTTTGCTGAAGACTTTTTGTTTTTTCTTTTTTTTTGCAGTACGCAGGCCTCTCACTGTTGTGGCCTCTCCCATTGAGGAGCACAGGCTCCGGACGCGCAGGTTCAGCGTCCATGGCTCAGGGGCCTAGCCGCTGCACGGCATGTGGGATCTTCCTGGACTGGGGCACGAACCCATGTCCCCTGCATTGGCAGGAGGACTCTAAACCACTGTGCCACCAGGGAAGCCCCCATTGGCTGAGGATTTTTGCATGTGTACTCATCAGTGATATTGGTCTGTAATTTTCTTTTTATGTAGTATCTTTGTATGGTTTTAGTATCAGGGTGATGCTGGTCTCATAGAATGAGTTTGAGAGTCTTCCTTCCTCTGTAATTATTTTGGAAGAGTTTGAGAAGGATGGGCATTAGCTCTTCTCTAAATGTTTCATAGAATTTACCTGTGAAGCCATCTGGTCCTGCACTTCTGTTTGTTGGAAGATTTTTAATCACAGTTTCAATTACATTACTTGTGATTTGTCTGTTCATATTTTCTATTTCTTCCTGGTTCAATCTTGGAAGGTTATACTTTTCTAAGTATTTGTCCATTTCTTCCAGGTTGACAATTTTCTTGGCATAGAGTTGCTTGTAGTATTCTCTTATGATATTTTTGTATTGCTATGGTGTCCATTGTAACTTCTCCTTTTTCATTTCTTATTTTATTGATTTGAGTCCTGCCCTTGTTTTTCTTGATGAGTCTGGCTAAAGGCTTATCAATTTTGTTTATCTTCTCAAAAAAACAGTTTTTAGTTTTATTGTTCTTTGTTTCTATTTCATTCATTTATCCTCTGATCTTTATATGATTTCTTTCTTTCTACTAACTGTGGGGTTTGTTTGTTCTTCTTTCTCTAGTTCCTTTAGCTGTAAGTTTAGATTGTTTATTTGACATTTTTCTTGTTTCTTGAGGTAGGATTGTATTGTTGTAAACTTCCTTCTTAGAATTGCTTTTGCTGCATCCCATAGGTTTTGGATCATCGTGTTTTTGTTGTCAATTGTCTCTAGGTATTTTTTGATTTCCTCTTTGATTTCTTCAGTGATCTCTTGGTTGTTTAGTAGTGTATTGTTTAGCCTCCATGCATTTGTGCTTTTTATGGTGTTTTTTTTTTTCCTTTTTGCTGTAATTTATTTCTAATCTATAGTGTTGTGGTCGGAAAATATGCATGATATGATTTCAATTTTCTTAAATTTACCAAAGCTTGATTTGTGATGCATGATGTGATCTATCCTGGAGGATGTTCCATGTGCACTTGAGAAGAAAGTGTAATCTGCTGTTTTCGGATGGAATGTCCTATAAATATCAATTCAGACTATGTGGTCTATTGTGTCACTTAAAGCTTGTGTTTCCTTATTATTTTTCTGTCTGGACAATCTTTCCATTGGTGTAAGTGAGGTGTTAAAGACCACCACTATTATTATTATTTTTTGTGTGTGTGTGTGGTACGTGGGCCTCTCACTGTTGTGGCTTTTCCCATTGCAGAGCAAAGGCTCCGGACACGCAGGCTCAGCAGCTATGGCTCACGGGCCCAGCCGCTCCGCAGCATGTGGGATCTTCCCAGACCGGGGCACAAACCCGTGTTCCCTGCATCGGCAGATGGACTCCCAACCACTGTGCCACCAGGGAAGCCCCCACCACTATTATTGTGTTTCTGTCAATTTCCTCTTTTATAGGTGTTAGCATTTGCCTTAGGTAGTGAGGTGCTCCTATGTTGGGTGCATTTATATTTATAATTGTTATATCTTCTTTTTGGATTGATCCCTTTATCATTACGTAGTGTCCTTCCTTGTCTCTTGTAATATTCTTTATTTTAAAGTCTCTTTTATGTGAATGGGTATTGCTACTCCACCTTTCTTTTGATTTCCATTTGCATGGAATATCGTTTTCCAACCCCTGGCTTTCAGCCTGCATGTCTCCCTAGTTCTGAAGTGGGTCTCTTGTAGACTGCATATATATGGGTCTTGTTTTTGTTTCCATTCAGTGAGCCTGTGTCTTTTGGTTGGAGCATTTAATCCATTCACATTTAAGGTAATTATTGATATGCCTGTTCCTATTCTCATTTTGTTAAGTGTTTTGGGTTTGCTTTTGTAGGTCCCTTTCTTCTCTTGTGTTTTCCACTTACAGAAAATCCTTTAGCATTTGTTGTAGAGCTGGTTTTCTCTTAGTTTTTGTTTATCTGAAAAGCTTTTGATTTCTCTGTGGAATCCGAATGAGATCCTAGCTGGGTAGAATAATCTTGGTTGTAGGTTTTTCCCTTTCATCACTTTAACTATATCAGGCACTCACTTGTGGCTTGTAGAGTTTCTGTTGAGAAATCATCTGTTAACCTTATGGGAGTTCCCTTGTATGTTATTTGTCATTTTTCACTTGTTGCTTTTAATAATTTTTCTTTGCCTTTAATTTTTTCAATTTGATTACTATGTGTCTTGGCATGTTTCTCCTTGGGTTTATCCTGCATGGGACTCTCTGAACTTCTTGGACTTGGGTGAATATTTCCTTTCACATATTAGGGAAGTTTCCAACTATAATCTCTTCAATTATTTTCTTGGGTCCTTTCTCTCTCTCTTCTCCTTCTGGGACCCCTATAATGTGCATTTTGGTTGCTTTTAATGTTGTCCCAGAGGACTCTTAGGCTGTCTTCATTTCCTTTCATTCTTTTTCCTTTATTTTGTTCCATGGTAGCGAATTCCACCATTCTGTCTTCCAGGCCACTTATTCGTTCTTCTGCCTCATTTATTCTGCTATTGATTCCTTCTAGTGTACTTTTCATTTCAGTTATTTTGTTGTTCATCTCTGTTTGTTTGTTCTTTAATTTTTCTAGCTCTTTGTTAAACATTTCTTGCATCTTCTCAATGTTTGCCTCCATTCTTTTTCCAAGGTCCTGGATCATCTTCACTATCATTATTCTGAATTCTTTTTCTGGAAGTTTGCCTATTTCTGCTTCATTTAGTTGTTTATCTGGGCGTTTATCTTGTTCCTTCATCTGGTACATAGTCCTCTGCCTTTTCATTTTGTCTGTCTTTCTGTGAATGTGGTATTTGTTCCACAGGCTGCAGGACTGTAGTTCTTCTTGCTTTTGCTGTCTGCCCTCCAGTGGATGAGGCTATTTAAGAGGTTTTTGCAAGCTTCCTGATGGGAGGGAGTGGTGGTGGGTAGAGCTGGGTGCTGTTCTGCTGTGCAGAGGTCAGTAAAACTTTAATCCGCTTGTCTGCTGATGTGTGGGGCTGTGTTACCTCCCTATTGGTTGTTTGGCCTGAGGTGACTCAGCACTGGAGGCTACAGGCTGTTTGATGGGGCTAATGGCAGGCTCTGGGAGGGCTCATGCCAAGGAGTACTTCCCACAATTTCTGCTGCCAGTGTCCCTGTCCCCACAGTGAGCCACAGCCATCCCCCCCCAGCTCTGCAGGAGACCCTCCAACACTAGTTGGTAGGTCTGATTCTGTCTCCTATGGGGTCACTGCTCCTTCCCCTGGGTCCTGATGTGCACACTACTTTGTGTGTGCCCTCCAAGAGTGGAGCCTCTGTTTCCCCCAGTCCTGTCAAAGTCCTGCAATCAAATCCTGCTAGCCTTCAAACTCTGATTTCTGGGAATTCCTCCTCCCATTGCTGAACCCCCAGGTTGGGAAGCCTGATGTGGGACTCAGAACCTTCACTCCAGTGTGTGGACTTTTGTGGTATAATTGTTCTCCAGTTTGTGAGTCACCCACCCAGTGTTTATGCAATTTGATTTTATTGTGATTGTGACCCTCCAACCCTCTCACTGTGGCTTCTCCTTTGTCTTTGGATGTGAGGTATATTTTTTGGTGAGTTCCACTGTCTTTCTGATGATGACTGTTCAGCAGTCAGTTGTGATTCCAGTGCTCTTGAAAGAGGGATTGGGTGCACATCCTTCTACTCCACTATCTTCCATGCTGTTTTGATTACTGTCACTTTGTAGTACTGTCTGATGTCTGGAAGGGTTATACCTCTACCTTTGTTCTTTTTCCTCAGGATTGTTTTCATAATTCCTGGTCTTTTATGGTTCCATATAAATTTTAGGATTATTTTTCTAGTTCTGTGGAAAATGTCTTGGGTAATTTAATAGGGGTCACATTAAATCTGTAGATTGCTTTGGGTAGTGTTGTCATTTTAACAATATTCTTCCATTCCAAGAGCATGGGGTATCTTTCCATTTCTTTGAATCATCTTTAATTTCCTTTACCAGTGTTTTATACTTCTCTGCATTTAAGTCTTTCATCTTCTTGGTCACATTTATTCTTATTTTAGTTTTCTGATGCAATTTTAAAAGAGATTGCTTTTTAAATTTCCCTTTCTGATATTTCATTATTAGTGTAAAGAAATGCAACTGATTTCTGTAGGTTAATTTTGTATCCTGTTAACTTGCTGAATTCGTTTATCAGTTCTAGTAGTTTTTGTATGGAGTCTTTAGGGTTTTCTGTATAAAGTATCATGTCAGCTGCATATAATGATATTTTACCTGTTCCCTCCAATTTGGACAACTTTTATTTCTTTTGTTGTCTAATTCCTGTGGCTAGGACTCCTAATACTATGTTGAATACAAGTCATGAGAGTGGGCATCCTTGTCTCATTCCAGATTTTAGCAGGAAGGCTTTCAGCTTTTCACCATTGAGTGTTATGTTGGCTGTGGGTTTTTCATAAATAGCCCTTATTATGTTGACAGTTTTTATCCTGAATTGATGTTGAATTTTATCAAATGCTTTTTTTGCATCTATTGAGATGATCATGTGTTTTTTGTCTTCTCTTTTTTGATATGGTGTATCACATTGCTTGGTTTGCATATGCTGAACCGTGCTCATGACCCTGGGATGAATCTAACTTGATTGTGGTGTATGATCATTTTTTATGTGTTGTTGGGTTCGGGTTGCTAATTTTCTGAGAATTTTGCATCTATATTCATCAAATATATTGGCCTGTAATTTTCTTTTTGGTTTTGTCTTTGTATGGTTTTGGTATCAGAGTGCTGGTGGCTTCCTAGAATGACTATGATAGTGTTCCCTGTGCTTCAATTTTTAGAATAGTTTGGGAAGGATAGGTATAATTTCTTCTTTGTATGTCTCGTAGGATTCCCCAGTAAAGCTGTATGGTCCTGGGTTTTTGTTTGCAGGGAGGTTTTTTTTTGTTTGTTATTTTGTTTTGTTTTTATAACAGATTCTATTTCACTTCTAGTGATTCATCTGTTTAGATTACATGTTTCCTCTTGACTCAGTTTTGACAGGCTGTATGTTTCTAGAAACTTGTCCATTTTTTCTAGGTTGTCCAATTTCTTGGCAAATAATGGTTTGTAGTATTCTCTTTAAAAAAATTTAACTAGTACCCAGAATTTTAAGGCCTACTCCAGACTTATAGAATCTCTTGATATGCTCAGTATAGTTTTGGTATGGTCTAACTATATTGTTAGAATATTTATGGTAAATTATGTTTTAGGATTAGTATGTTACATCTGAAAATTGTTTTTCTGAAGACTGTTCATCCATTTAAGGAGTAAGAGCTTTATTGAGATATAATTATTATTTCAGCCTTTTAAACATATTAATTGATATATAATTCACATACCATACGATCCCACCATTTAGAACATTGTCATCATTTCTCAAATAAAGTCAGTACCTATTGGCAGTCAATCCCCATTTACCCCCAACCTACCTTGTCAAACCCCTACCAGCCCTGATAAACTGCTGTATCTATAGATTTGCCTATTCTGGACATTTAACATAATGGAATCATACAAAATATTACTTTTTGTGTCTAACTTCTTCATTAGCATAATGTTTTCAAGGTGCATCTATGCAGTGAACATCTAGTAGTACTTCATTTATTTTTTTGCCTAATAATATCCTGTTCTATGTACATGACCACTTTTATTTATTCATTAATCAGTTAATTGACATTTGGGTTCTTTCCACTTTTGGGTTATAATAAGTAATGATGTTATGAGCATTCATGTACAAGTTTTGTTAGAACACCTGTTTTTAATTCTCTTGGGTATATTTCTAGGAGTTGAATTGCTGGATCATATGGTAACTCTGTGTTTAACATTTTGGGGGAACTGCCAGACTTTTCTTCACAGTATCTGCATTATTTTACATTCCCATCAGGGATGTATGAGGGTTCCAGTTTCTCCGTATCTCCACGAACACATGTTATTACCAGTCTTAAAATTGTAGCCATGCTAGTGGATGTGAAGTGGTATCTTCAGATATAACAATCTTCAGATATAACACAATAATCCTGAGACAAAATACAGCTGATTATACCAAAAATATATTTCAATGATACCAAGAATATATTGAGAACATTAGCATATTATTGTCACTATATGTACCATTTCCCTGATGGCTGAAAATGTTCTTTCATGTGCTTATTTGTCATATATATATATATATATATATATATATATATATATATACCTATCTTATCTGAAGAAATGTCCATTGAGATCCTTTGCCCTGGAGGGTGTGATGCTTAGCCAAGTAAGTCTGACAGAGGAAGACAAATGCTGTATGGTATCACTAATATGTGGACTCTAAAAAAACTAAAATAAAATATAAAAGAAAGAAACAGACTCACAGAGAACACAAGTGGTTACCAGTGGGGAGAGGAAAGGGGGAGGGGCAAGATGGGGTAGGGGATTAAGAAGTACAACTCCTATGTATAAAATTAAGAAGCTACAAGGATATATTGTACAGCACAGGGAATATAGCCAATATTTTATAATAACTCTAAATGGAGCATAATCTATAAAAATTTTGCACCACAATGTTGTATACCTGAAACTAATTTAACATTGTAAATCAACTATACTCCAAAATAAAAATAAATCCTTTGCCCAGTTTTTAATTGGTTATTTGTATTGTTATACTTAAGTTTAGGAGTTCTTTTAATGTTCTAGATAATACCCTTATCAGATACATAATTTGCAAAAATTTCCCCCAATCTGTGAGCTGTCTTTTAATACTATTCATAGTATCATTTGAGGCATAAAAGTTTTTAATTTTGATGCTGTCCAATTTATTTATTTTTTCTTTATTACTTGTGATTTTGGTGTCAGATCTAAGACACAATTACTCAATCCAAGTTCATGAAGATTTACACCTAGGTTTTATTCTAAGAGTTTACTAGTTTTAACTCTTCATTTAGGTCTTTGTTCCATTTTGAGTTCATTTTTGTATATGGTGGTGTGAGGCAGGAGTTCAAATTTATTCTTTTGCATATGGGTATCTAGTTGGCCTAGCACCAATTTAAAACAAAACAAAACAATTCTTTCTCCATTCAATTGCCTTAGCACCCTTGTTGAAAATCAGTTGAGTATAAATGTAAGCATTTATTTCTAGATTCTGAGTTCAGTATAAGTTATCTATATGTTTGTTTACCCTTATGCCAATACCACATTGCCTTGGTCACTGTTCTTTTGTAGTAAGTACATTTCCTTTTTGGAAATGTTAGTCTTCTAACTTTCTTATTTACTATCTTATTTACTATCATCTTGGTTATTCTGAACACATTGACCCCCTTTATAAATTTTAGGACTAGCTTGGAAATTAAGGAGCCACTGGATATTTTGATAGGAATTGTGAAGAACCTGTAATGAATTTATGGAGTATTGCCACCTTAATGATATTATATTTTCCAGTACCTTAACATATCACACCTTTCTACGTAGTTCTTATATAATTTTTTGGACAATGTTTTATTGCTTGAAGAGTATCAGTTTTGCACCTCTTAATTTTTTTTTTTTTTTTTTTTTTTTGCGGTACGCAGGCCTCTCACTGTTGTGTCCTCTCCCGTTGCGGAGCACAGGCTCCGGAGGTGCAGGCTCAGTGGCCATGGCTCACGGGTCTAGCCTCTCCGCAGCATGTGGGACCTTCCTGGACCGGGGCATAAACCTGTGTACCCTGCATTGGCAGGCAGACTCTCAACCACTACGCCACCAGGCAAGCCCCTGCACCTCTTAAATTTATTCCTAAGTATTTTATTCTTTCTAGTGATATTGTAAATTGATTTGTATTCTTACTTTTCATTTTGGTTTATTCATTGTTATTATATAGAAATACAAGTGATTTTTGTATATTGACCTTACATCCTGCAACATTGAGGAATTCATTTTTAATCTAATGTTGATACTTTTTAGTGAATTGTAGAGGATTTTCCACATACAAAATTATGTCAGGGACTTCCCTGGTGGTCCAGTGGTTAAGAATCCATGCTTCCAATGCAGGGGGCACGGGTTTGATCTCTGGTCAGGGAACTAAGATCTCACATGCCACACAGAATGGCCAAAAACAAACAACAAACAAACAACACAATTATTTCATTTCCCAATAGAGATAGTTTTACTTCTTTCTTTCCATTCTGGATTTTTAACTTTCAGTTTCTTGCCTAATTTCCCTGTCTAGAACCTCCAATATATGGTTTAATAGAAGTGATCAGAGTGGACATCCTTAATTTATTCCTGATCTAAGGGGGAAATCATTTAGTCTTTCATCATTAAATATGATTTAAATTGTAGATTTTTCATAGAGGTCTTTTTAATCACGTTGAGGAAACACTTTTTCACTCTGGCTTTTGAAAATCATGATAGGGTATTGAATCTTCTGAAGTGATTTTTCTACATCTGTTGAGATGATAATACAGTTTTGTTCTTTACACTGTTGACATGGTGTATTATATTAGTTGATATACAGATGAAAAACCAACTTTGCTTCCTGGATAAAACCCACTTGATTAGGATGTATAATCCTTTTATATAGTGCAAGTTTTTGTCTGTTAATATTTAGTTGAGGATATTGCATGTATATTTAAAAGAGATGTTGGTTTCTCATTTTCTTTTTTGTGACACCCTTTTTTTGATTTTAGTATCAGGGTAGTAGTGACCTCACAAAATGAGTTGAAAAGTGTTTCCTCCATTCTATTTCTTGAAAGAGCTTGTGAAAAATTAGTATTAGTTAATCTTTAAACTTTATATATTTTTAAAATTTACCAGTGAAGCATCTGGGTCAGTGCTTTACATTGTGGGTAGGTATTATATTTCTAGTTCAGTCTCTTTACCTGTTATAGATTTATTCATATGTTCTATGTGTCCTTGTAGAAATTTATCCACATTATTGAAGTTACCTAATTTGTTGACATACAGTTGTGTATAGTATTCCCTTATAATTCATTCCTATTTCTGTAAGCTTAGTACTAATGTCCCCTCTTTCATTCCTGATTTTAGTAATTAGTGTCTTCTCTCATTTTGTTCTTGGTAAGTCTAGAAAGAGATTTGTCAATTTTGTTGAACTTCTTAAGAACAACCTTTTCATTTTGTTGATTTATCACCCTTTACTATGTTCTATTTTATTCATTTCTTCTCTCATCCTTATTATTTTCTCCAAATCCTAATTTGGATTTAGTTTGTTCTATTTTCTTATCAATGATTTCAGGTGGAAGTTTAGGTTATCACTTTTAAGTTATGTTATTTAACTTTTTTTAATGATACAAAATTCACATAACATAAAACTTACAATTTAATAAATTTTAAAGTTTATGATTCAGGGGTTTCTTGACAGACACAACCATCTCCACTAATCTATAACATTTTTGTCATCCCCAAAATAAAACCCGTAAAAATAAATTAGTAACATTCTACTCATTTTCCTCTCTCTTCAGCACTTGGCAACCACCACACTGCTTTCTCTCTCTATGGATTTAGCTATTCTGTACACTTCATATAAATGGAATTGTTTGGCTTTGTGTGTCTGGCTTATTTTACTAAATAATAATGTTTTCAAAGTTCACCCATTTTATAGGACAAACAGTACTTAAATTATTTTTATTGCCAAAAATGTTACACTGTATGTATGTAACTACATTTTATTTATCCACTCATCAGTTGTTAGATATTTGTGTTGTTCCACTTTTTGGCTATGGTGAATGATGCTTCAATAAAAAATCATGTCCAAAATTTGTTCTGAACATAAGTTTTATTCTCCTTAGTAATTGCTGGGTCATATGGTAATATGTTTAAATTTTTGAAATGTTTTTCACAGTGGCAGAACCATTTTACATTTGAAAGAGCAATATATAAATGTATCAGCTTTACCATGTCCTTGTCAACCCTTATTTTCTTATTTTTTTTAATTTTTGATTTTTACTCCATCTATTATGATTTCCAGTCTTTTTCTTTTTAATACTTATCAGTCATTTATATTCATATGAATTGCCTGGTCAGGTTCCTTGTTAAATTTTGATACGTATTTACCCAATTTTATTGATAAGATGCAATACATATTTGGGTATTTTTGACTTATTTGACATACAAGATTTTTAAATTGAAGTTTAGTTGATTTACAATATTATATTAGTTTCAACTGTACATAATATTAATTAAATTTTTATAGACTATATTCCATCTTAAACTATTATAAACTATATTCTCTGTATGGCTATATTCTCTGTGCTAAACAATATATCCTTGTAGCTTTTTGTTTTATACATAGTTCTTTTTTTTTAACATCTTTATTGGAGTATAATTGCTCTACAATGGTGTGTTAGCTCTGCTTTATAAAAAAGTGAATTGGCCATAAATATACATATATCCCCATATCTCCTCCTTCTTGCATTTCCCCCCCACTCTCTCTATCCCACCCCTCTAGGTGGTCACAAAGCACCGAGCTGATCTCCCTGTTTTATGTGGCTGCTTCCCACTAGCTATCTATTTTACATTTGGTATTGTAAATATGTCCATGCCACTCTCTCACTTTGTCCCAGCTTACCAAACCCCTCCCCGTGTCCTCAAGTCCATTCTCTATGTCTGCATCTTTATTCATGTCCTGCACCTAGTTCTTCAGAAACATTTTTTTAAATACCATACATAGGTGTTAGCATATGGTATTTGTTTTTCTCTCTCTGACTTACTTCAGTCTGTATGACGGACTCTAGGTCCATCCACCTTACTACATATAACTCAATTTCGTTTCCATTTATGGCTGAGTAATATTCCATTGTATACATGTGCCACATCTTTATCCATTCACGTGTTGATGGACACTTAGGTTGCTTCCATGTTTTGGCTATTGTAAATAGAGCTGCAATAGACAATGTCGTACATGTCTATTTTTGAATTATGGTTTTCTCAGGGTATATGCTTAGTAGTGGCATTGCTCTGTAATATGATAGTTCTATTTCTAGATTTTTAAGGAACCTCTATTCTGTTCTCTGTAGTGGCTGTATCAATTTACATTCCCACCAACAGTGCAGGAGGGTTCCCTTTTCTCTACACCCTCTCCAGCATTTATTGTTTGCAGATTTTTTGAAGATGGCCATTCAGACCGGTGCGAGGTTATACTGTACTGTAGTTTTGATTTGAATTTCTCTAATAATTAGTGATGTTGAGCATCCTTTCATGTGTTCATTGGCAAACTGTATATCTTCTTTGGAGAAATGTCTATTTAGGTCTTCTGCCCATTTTTGGATTGGGTTGTTTGTTTTTATGATATTGAGCTGAATGAGCTGCTTGTAAATTTTGGAGATAATCCTTTGTCAGTTGCTTCATTTGCAAATATTTTCTCCCATTCTGAGGGTTGTCTTTCCATCTTACTTATGGTTTCTTTTGCTGTGCAAAAGCTTTTAAGTTTCATTAGGTCCCTTATGTTTATTTTTCTTTTTATTTCCACCTCTCTAGGAGGTGGGTCAAAAAGATCTTGCTGTGGTTTATGTCATAGAGTGTTCTGCCTATGTTTTACTCTAAGAGTTTTATACAGTCTGGCCTTACATTTAGGTCTTTAATGCATTTTGAGTTTGTTTTTGTGTATGGTGTTAGGGAGTGTTCTAATTTCATTCTTTTACATGTAGCTGTCCAGCTTTCCAAGCAGCACTTATTAAAGAGGCTGTCTTATCTCCATTGTATAGTCTTGCCTCCTTTATCAAAAATAAGGTGACCATATGTGTATGGGTTTATCTCTGGGCTTTCTATCCTGTTCCATTGATCTATATTTCTGTTTTTGTGCCAGTACCATACTGTCTTGATTACTGTAGTTTTGTAGTATAGTCTGAAGTCTGGGAGCCTGATTCCTCCAGCTCCATTTTTCTTTCTCAAGATTGCTTTGGCTATTTGGGGTCTTTTGTGTTTCCATACAAATTGTGAATTTTTTGTTGTAGTTCTCTGAAAAATTCCATTGCTAGTTTGATAGGGATTGCATTGAATCTGTAGATTTCTTCAGTTAGTATAGTCATTTTCGCAGTGTTGATTCTTCCAGCCCAAGAACATAGTATTTCTCTCCATCTGTTTGTACCATCTTTCATCAGTGTCTTATAGTATTTTGGCATACAGGTCTTTTGTCTCCTTTGTAGGTTTATTCCTAGGTATTTTATTCTTTTTGTTGCAATGGTAAATGGGAGAGTCTCCGTAATTTCTCTTTCAGATTTTTCATCATTAGTGTATAGGAATGCCCAAGATTTCTGTGCATTAATTTTGTATCCTGCTACTTTACCAAATTCATTGATTAGCTCTGGTAGTTTTATGGTAGCATCTTTAGGATTCTCTATGTATAATATCACGTCATCTTCAAACAGTGACAGCTTTAGTTCACTGTTAAAGTGACAGTGACAGCTTTACATTAATGACAGTTTTAATTTAATTCTTCTTTTCTGATTTGGATTCCTTTTATTTATTTTTTTTCTCTGATTCTTGTGGCTAAAACTTCCGAAACTCTGTTTAAATGACAAAACGAGAGAGAGGCATGGACATATAGACACTACCAAACGTAAGGTAGATAGCTAGTGGGAAGCAGCCGCATAGCACAGGCATATCAGCTCAGTGCTTTGTGACCGCCTGGAGGGATGGGATAGGGAGGGTGGGAGGGAGGAAGACGCAAGAGGGAAGAGATATGGGAACATATGTATATGTACAACTGATTCACTTTGTTATAAAGCAGAAACTAACACACCATTGTAAAGCAATTATATCCCAATAAAGATGTTAAAAAAAATAATAGTGGTGAGAGTGGGCAGTCTTTTCTTGTTGCTGATCTTAGAGGAAATGCTTTCAGTTTTTCACAGTTGAGAAGGATGTTGGCTGTGGGTTTGTCATATATGGCCTTTATTATGTTGAGGTAGATTCCCTCCCTCTATGACTACTTCCTGGAGAGTTATTATCATAATTAGGTGTTGAATTTTGTCAAAAATCTTTTTATGCATCTATTGAGGTAATCATGTAGTTTTCTGACTTCAATATAGTAATATGGTGTATCACATTTGTAGATTTGCATATATTGAAGAATCCTTGTATTTCTTCGATAAACCCCACTTGGTCATGGTGTATGATCATTTTAACGTGCTGTTGGATTGTTTTTCCTAGTATTTTGTTGAGGATTTTTGCATCTATATTCATCAGTGATATTGGCCTGTAGTGTTTATTTTTTGTGACATCTTTGTCTGCTTTCAGTATCAGGGTGTTGGTGCATTGCACAATGATTTTGAGAATGTTCCTCCCTATGCTCTATTTCAGAGAAATTTGAGGATAGATGTTAGCTCTTTACTAATTGTTAGATAGAATTCACTTGTGAAGCCATTTGTTCTTGGGCTTTTGTTCCTTCCAAGATTTTTAATCACAGTTTCAATTTCAGTGCTTGTGATAGGTCTGTTTATGTTTTCTACTTCCTGTTTCAGGCATGGAAGTTTGTGCTTTTCTAAGAATGTGTCCATTTTTTCTAGGTTGTCCATTTTATTGGCATATAGTTGCTTGTATTAATCTCTCAGGATCCTTTGCATTTCTGCAGTCTTAGTTGTTACTTCTCCTTTTTCATTTCTAATTCTGTTGATTTGAGTTTTCTCTCTTTTATTTTTGCTGAGTCTGGCTAACGATTTATCACTTTTGTTTATCTTCTCAAAGAACCAGCTTTGAGTTTTATTCATCTTTGCTCTTGTTTCCTTCATTTCTTTTTCATTTAATTCTTTCTTTTATTATTGGAGTATAATTGCTTTACAATGGTGTGTTAGTTTCTGCTTTATAACAAAGTGAATCAGTTATACATATACATATGTTCCCATATCTCTTCCCTCTTGCATCTCCCTCCTTCCCACACTCCCTATCCCACCCTTCCAGGTAGTCAAAAAGCACCGAGCTGATCTCCCTGTGCTATGCAGCTGCTTCCCACTAGCTATCTTCCTTACGTTTGGTAGTGTATATACGTCCATGCCTCTCTCTCACTTTGTCACAGCTTACCCTTCCCCCTCCCCATATCCTCAATTCCATTCTCTGGTAGATCTCTGTCTTTATTCCTGTCTTAAAGCTAGGTTCTTCATGACAATCTATTTTCTTAAATTCCATATATATATATATATATATATATATATATATATATATATATGTGTGTGTGTGTTAGCATACACTATTTGTCTTTCTCTTTCTGACTTACTTCACTCTGTATAACAGACTCTAGGTCTATCCACCTCATTACAAATAGCTCAATTTCGTTTCTTTTTATGGCTGAGTAATATTCCATTGCATATATGTGCCACATTTTCTTTATCCATTCATACGATGTTGGACACTTAGGTTGTTTCCACCTCTGGTCTATTGTAAATAGAGCTGCAATGAACATTTTGGTACATGACACTTTTTGAATTATGGTTTTCTCAAGGTATATGCTGAGTAGTGGGATTGCTGGGTCATATGGTAGTTCTATTTGTAGTTTTGTAAGGAACCACCATACTGTTCTCCATACTGGCTGCGCCAATTCACTATCCCACCAGCAGTGCAAGAGTGTTCCCTTTTCTCCACAACCTCTCCAGCACTTATTGTTTCTAGATTTTTTTGACGATAGCCATTCTGACCAGTGTGAGATGATATGTCATTGTAGTTTTGATTTGCATTTCTCTAATGATTAATGATATTGAGCATTCTTTCATGTATTTGTTGCCAGTCTGTATATCTTCTTTGGAGAAATGTCTGTTCAGGTCTTCTGCCCAATTTTGGATTGCATTGTTTGTTTTTTTGTTATTGAGCTGCATGAGCTTCTTGTAAATTTTGGAGATTAATCCTTTGTCAGTTGCTTCATTAGCAAACATTTTCTCCCATTCTGAGGGCTGCTTTTGGTCTTGTTTATGGTTTCCTTTGCTGTGCAAAAGCTTTGAAGTTTCATTAGGTCCCATTTGTTTATCTTTGTTTTTATTTCCATTTCTCTAGGAAGTGGGTCAAAAAGGATCGTGCTGTGATTTATGTCATAGTATGTTCTGCCTATGTTTTCCACTAACAGTTTGATAGTTTCTGGCCTTACATTTAGGTCTTTAATCCATTTTGAGCTTATTTTTGTGTATGGTGTTAGGGAGTGATCTAATCTCATACTTTTACATGTACCTGTCCAGTTTTCCTAGCACCACTTATTGAAGAGGCTGTCCTTTATCCACTGTATATTCCTGCCTCCTTTATCAAAGATAAGGTGACCATATGTGCATGGGTTTATCTCTGGTCTTTCTATCCCGTTTCATTGATCTATCTTTCTGTTTTTCTGCCAGTACCATACTGTCTTGATTACTGTAGCTTTTTAGTATAGTCTGAGGTCAGGGAGCCTGATCCCTCCAGCTCCATTTTTCTTTCTCAAGATTGTTTTGGCTATTCGGGGTCTTTTGTGTTTCATACAAACTGTGAAATTTTTGTTCTAGTTCTGTGAAAAATGCCAGTGGTAGTTTGATAGGGATTGCATTGAATCTGTAGATTGCTTTGGGTAGTCATTTTCACAATGTTGATTCTTCCAATCCAAGAACATGGTATATCTCTCCATCTATTTGTATCATCTTTAATTTCTTTCATCAGTGTCTTATAATTTTCTGCATACATGTCTTTTGTCTCCTTAGGTAGGTTTATTCCTAGCTATTTTATTCTGTTTGTTGCAATGGTAAATGTGAGTGTTTTCATGATTTCACTTTCAGATTTTTCATCATTAGCGTATAGGAATGCCAGAGATTTCTGTGCATTAATTTTGTATCCTGCTACTTTTCCAGATTCATTGATTAGATCTAGTAGTTTTCTGGTAGCATCTTTAGGATTATCTATGTATAGTATCATGTCATCTGCAAACAGGGACACCTTTACTTCTTCTTTTCTGATTTGGATTCCTTTTACTTCCTATTCTTGCCTGATTGCTGTGACTAAAACTTCCAAAAGTATGTTGAATAAGAGTAGTGAGGGTGGGCAACCTTTTCTTGTTCCTGATCTTAGTGGAAATGCTTTCAGTTTTTCACCATTGAGGATGATGTTGGCTGTGGGCTTGTCATATATGGTCTTTATTATGTGGAGGAAAGTTCCTTCTATGCCTGCTTTCTGCAGGGTTTTATCATAAATGGGTGTTGAATTTTGTTGAAAGCTTTCTCTGCATCTATTGAGATGATCATATGGTTTTTCTCCTTCAACTTGTTAATATGGTGTATCACGTTGTTTGATTTGCATATATTGAAGAATCCTTGCATTCCTGGAATAAACCCCACGTGATCACGGTGTATGATCTTTTCAATGTGCTGTTGGATTCTGTTTGCTAGTATTTTTTGAGGATTTTTGCATCTATGTTCATCAGTGATATTGGCCTATAAATTTCTTTCTTTGTGACATCCTTGCCTGGTTTTGGTATCAAGGTGATGGTGGTCTCGTAGAATGTGTTTGGGAGTGTTCCACCCTCTGCTATATTTTGGAAGAGTTTGAGAAGGATAGGTGTTAGCTCTTCTCTAAATGTTTGATAGAATTCACCTGTGAAGACATCTGGTCCTGGGCATTTGTTTCTTGGAAGATTTTTAATCACAGTTTCAATTTCAGTGCCTGTGATTGGTATGCTCATATTTTGTGTTTCTTCCTGATTCAGTCCTGGTGGGTTGTGCATTTCTAAGAATTTGTCCATTTCTTCCAGGTTCTCCATTTTATTGGCATAGGGTTGCTTGTAGTAATCTCTCATGATCTTTTGTATTTCTGCTGTGTCAGTTGTTACTTCTCCTTTTTCATTTCTAATTCTATTGATTTGAGTTTTCTCCCTTTTTTCTAGATGAATCTGGTAAATGGTTTATCAATTTTGTTTATCTTCTCAAAGAACCAGCTTTTAGTTCTATTGACCTTTGCTATCATTTCCTTCATTTCTTGTTCTTTTATTTCTGATCTGATTTTTATGATTTCTTTCCTTCTGCTAACTTTGGGTATTTTTTTGTTCTTCTTTCTCTAATTGCTTTAGGTGCAAGGTTAGGTTGTTTATTTGAGATGTTTCCTGTTCCTTAAGGTAGAATTGTACTGCTATTAACTTCCCTCTTAGAACTGCTTTTCTGCCTCCCATAGGTTTTGGGTTGTTGTTTCTCCATTGTTATTTGTTTCCAGGTATATTTTAATTTCCTCTTTGATTTCTTCAGTGATCACTTCGTTATTATGTGGTATATTGTTTAGCCTCCATGTGTTTTTATGTTTTCAGATATTTTCCTGTAATTGATATCTAGTCTCATAGCGTTGTGGTTGGAAAAGTTACTTGATACAATTTCAATTTTATTAAATTTACCAAAGCTTGATTTGTGACCCAAAATATAATCTATCCTGGAGAATGTTCCATGAGCACTTGAGAAAAAAGTGTATTGTGCTGTTTTAGGATGGAATGTCCTATAAATATCAATTAAGTGCATCTTGTTTAATGTATCGTTTAAAGCTTGTGTTTCCTTATTTATTTTCATTTTGGATGATCTGTCCATTGGTGAAACTAGGGTGTTAAAGTCCCCTACTATGAATGTGTTACTGTCTATTTCCCCTTTTATGGCTGTTAGTATTTGCCTTATGTATTGAGATGCTCCTGTGTTGGGTGCATAAATCTTTACAATTGTTATATCTTCTTCCTGGATCGATCTATTGATCATTATGTAGTGTCCTTCTTTGTCTCTTTTAACAATCTTTATTTTAAAGTGTATTTTGTTTGATGTAAAAATTGCCACTCCAGCTTTCTTTTGGTTTCCATTTGCATGGAATATCTTTTTCCATACCCTTACTTTCAGTCTGTATGTGTCTCTAGGTCCAAAGTGGGTCTCTTGTAGACAGCATATATATGTGTCTTGTTTTTGTATCCATTCAGCCAATCTGTGTCTTTTGATGGGATTATTTAATCCATTTACATTTAAGGTAATTATCGATATGCATGTTCATATTCCCATTTTCTTAATTGTTTTTAGTTCATTATTGTAGGTCTTTTCCTCCTCTTGTGTTTCTTGCATAAAAACGTTCTGTTAGCATGTGTTGTAAAGCTGGTTTGGTGGTGCTGAACTCTCTCAGCTTTTGCTTGTCTGTAAAGGTTTTAATTTCTCCATCAAATCTGAATGAGATCCTTGCTGGGTAGAGTGGTCTTGGTTGCAGGTTTTTCTCCTTCATCACTTTCAGTATATCCTGCCAGTCCCTTCTGGCTTGCAGAGTTTCTGCTGAGAGATCACCTGTTAACCTTATGGGGATTCCCTTCTGTGTTTTTTGTTGTTTATCCCTTGCTGCTTTTAATATGTTTTCTTTGTATTTAATTTTTGACAGTTTGATTAATATGTGTCTTGGCATATTTCTCCTTGGATTTATCCTGTATGGGACACTCTGTGCTTCCTGGACTTGATTAACTATTTCCTTTCCCATATTAGGGAAGTTTTCAACTATAGTCTCTTCAAATATTTTCTCAGTCCCTTTCTTTTTCTCTTCTTCTCTGGAACCCCTATAATTTGAATGTTAGTGCGTTTAATGTTGTCCCAAATGACTCTGAGACTATCCTCAGTCCTTTACATTCTTTTTTCTTTATTCTGCTCTACAGTAGTTATTTCCAGTAATTTATCTTCCAGGTCACTTATCTGTTCTTCTGCCTCAGTTTTTCTGCCATTGATCCAGTCTAGAGTATTTTTCATTTCATTTATTTTTTTGTTCATCGTTGTTTGTTTCATCTTTAGTTCTTCTAGGTCCTTGTTAAATGTTTCTTGCATTTTCTCTCTTCTATTTCCAAGATTTTTGATCATCTTTAGTATCATTATTCTGAATTCTTTTTCAGGTAGACTGCCTATTTCCTCTTCATTTGTTAGGTCTGCTCGGATTTTATCTTGCTCCTTCATCTGCTGTGTGTTTTTCTGTCTTCTCATTTTGCTTATCTTACTGTGTTTGTGGTCTCCTTTTTGCAGGCTGCAGGTTCATAGTTCCCATTGATTTTGGTGTCTGTCCCCAGTGGCTAAGGTTGTTTCAGTGTGTTGTGTAGACTTCCTGGTGGAGGGGACTAGTGCCTGTGTTCTGGTGGATCAGTCTTTATCTTGTCTTTCTGGTGGGCAGGTCCACGTCTGGTGGTGTGTTTTGGGGTATCTGTGGACTTATTATGATTTTACTCAACTTCTCTGCTAATGGGTGGGGTTGTGTTCCTCTCTTGCTAGTTGTTTGGCATAGGTTGTCAAGCACTGTAGCTTGCTGGTCGTTGAGTGAAGCTGGGTGCTGGTGTTGAGATGGGGATCTCTGGGAGATTTTCACCATTTTATAATATGTGGATCTGGGAGGTCTCTTGTGGACCAGTTTCCTGGAGTTGGCTGTCCCACCTCAGAGGCACAGCACTGACTCCTGGCTGTAGCACCAAGAGCCTTTCATCCACACGGCTCAGAATAAAAGGGAGAAAATGTAGAAAGAAAGAATTCATAGAAGAAGAAAGAAAGAAAGGAAGAAGGAATGAAGGAAAGAAGGAAAGAAAGAAAGGAGGGAAGGAGGGAGGGAGGAAGGACGGAAGGAAGTTGGGAAGGAAGGGAAAAAAGAACAAAGGAAAAGATAAAGTAAAATAAAATAAAGTAAGATAAAGTATAATAATGTTATAAAAATAAAAATAATTATTAAGAAAAAAAAATGGATGGAGAGATCCCTAGGACAAATGGTGGAAGCAAAGCTGTACAGACAAAATCTCACACGGAAGCATACACATACACACTCACAAAAATGGAAAAGGGGAAAAAATCATAAATCTTGCTCTCAAAGTCCACTTCCTCAATTTGGGATGATTCGTTGTCTAAACGAGGGAAGGAAGGAAAGAAAGAAAGAAAGATAGAAAGAAGACAAAGTAAAATAAAATAAAGTTATTAAAATAAAACTAATTATTAAGAAAAAAATTTTTAAAAAAACAGACGGATAGAACCCTAGGACAAATGGTGGAAGCAAAGCTATACAGATAAAATCTCACACAGAAGCATACACATTCACACTCTCAAAAAGAGGAAAAGCGGAAAAAATCATAAATCTTGCTCTCAAAGTCCACCTCCTCAATTGGGATGATTCGTTGTCTATTCATGTATTCCACAGATGCAGGTTACATCAAGTTGGTTGCGGAGCTTTAATTCCCTGCTTCTGAAGCTGCTGGGAGAGATTTCCCTTTCTCTTCTTTGTTCTCTCAGTTCCCAGTGGCTCAGCTTTGGATTTGGCCCTGCCTCTGCGTGTAGGTCGCCGGAGGGCGTCTGTTCTTCATTCAGACAGGACGGGGTTAAAGAAGCAGCAGATTCAGGTACTCTGGCTCACTCAGGCCGGGGGGAGGGAGGGGTACGGAGTGCGGGGTGAGCCTGCGGCGGCAGGGGCCCATGTGACGTTGCACCAGCCTGAGGCATGCCGTGCGTTCTCCCGTGGAGGTTGTCCCTGGATCCCGGGACCCTGACAGTTGTGGGCTGCACAGGCTTCCTGGAGGGGAGGTGTGGAGAGTGACCTGTGCTCGCACACAGCTTTCTTAGTGGAGGCAGCAGCAGCCTTAGCGTCTCATGCCCATCTCTGGGGTCCACCCTCTTATCCGTGGCTTGCACCCGTCTCTGGAGCTCCTTTAAGCAGTGCTCTTAATCCTCTCTCCTCGTGCAGCAGGAAACAAAGAGGGAAGAAAATGTCTCTTGCCTCTTTGGCAGGTGCAGACTTTTCTCAGACTCCCACACTGCTAGCCGTGGTGAAGTAACCCCCTACAGGCTGTGTTCACGCCGCCAACCCCAGTCCTCTCCCTGTGCTCCGACCAAAGCCCGAGCCTCAGCTCCCAGCTCCTCCCACCCTGGTGGGTGAACAGACAAGCCTCTCGGGCTGGTGAGTGCTGGTCGGCACTGATCCTCTGTGCGAGAATCTCTCCACTTTGCCCTCCGCACCCCTGTTGCTGTGCTCTCTTCCGTGGCTCCAAAGCCTCCCCCCTCCACCACCCACAGTCTCCGCCCGCGAAGGGGCTTACTACTGTGTGGAAACCTTTCCTCCTTCACAGCTCCCTCCTACTGTTGCAGGACCCTTCCCTACCCTTTTATCTGTGTTTTCTTTTTTTTCTTTGGCCCTACCCAGGAACGTGGAGAGTTTCTTGCCTTTTGGGAAGTCTTAGGTCTTCTGCCAGCCTTCAGTAGGTGTTCTGTAGGAGTTGTTCCACGTGTAGATGTGTTTCTGGTGTATCTGTGGGGAGCAGGGTGATCTCCGCGCCTTACTCTTCAGCCATCTTCCCCTCCTCTCCCTTCATTTATTTCTTATCTGATCTTTATGATTTCTTTCCTTCTGCTAACTCTAGTATTTTTTTTTTGGTGGTGTTCTTTTTTTCTAATTGCTTTACGTGTAAGATTAGGTTATTTACTTGACATTTTTCTTGTTTCTTGTGGTAGGATTGTATTACTAGAAACTTCCCTGTTAGAACTGCCTTTGCTGCCCTCCATAGGATTTGGGTCATCGTGTTTTCATTGTCATTTCTTTCTAGGTATTTTTTGATTTCCTCTTTGATTTCTTCAGTGATCTCTTAGTTATTTAGTGCCATATTGTTTACCCTCCATGTGTTTGTGCTTTTTACAATGTTTTTCATGTAATTGACATCAAGTCTCATAGCGTTGTGGGTGGAAAGATACTTGATATTATGTCAATTTTCTAAAATTTACTAATGCTTGATTTATGTCCCAAGATATGATCTATCCTGGAGTATGTTCCATGAGCATTTGAGAAGAAAATGTATTCTGTTGTTTTTGGATGGAACGTCATATAAATATCAATTAAGTCCGTCTTGTCTAATTTTTCATTTAAAGCTTGTGTCTCCGTATTTATTTCCATTTTGGATGATCTGTCCATTGGTGAAAGTGGGGCGTTTAAAGTCCCGTACTATTATTGTGTTACTGTCTATTTCCTCTTTTGTGGCTGTCAGCATTTGCCTTATGTTTTGAGGTGCTCCTGTATCGGGTGTATAAATATTTACAATTGTTATATCTTCTTAGGTTGAACCCTTGATCATTATGTAGTGTCCTTCTTTGTCTCTTGTAATAGTCTTTATTTTAAAGTCTATTTTGTCTGATATGAGAATTGCTACTCCAGATTTCTTTTGATTTCCTTTTGCATGGAATATCTTTTTCCATCCCCTCACTTTCAGTCTGTACGTGTCCCTACGTCTGAAGTTGGTCTCTTGTAGACAGCATATATACGGGTCTTGTTTTTGTCTATTCAGCCAGTCTATGTCTTTTGGTTGGAGCATTTAATCCATTTACATTTAAGGTAATTACTGATATATATGTTCTTATTACCATTTTCTTAACTGTTTGTGTTTGTCTTTGTATGTGTTTTCCTTCTCTTTTGTTTTGGACATAGAGAAGTTCCTTTATCATTTGTGGTAAATGTGGTTTGGTGGTGCTGTATTCTCTTTACTTTTGCTTGTCTGTGAAGCTTTTTATTTCTATATCGAATCTGAATGAGATCATTGCTGGGTAGAGTAATCTTGGTTGCATATTTTTCCCTTTCTTCACTTTAAATATGTCCTTCTACTCCCTTCTGGATCAGCTGTTAACCTTAAGGACTTTCCCTTGTATGTTATTTGTTGTTTTTTCACTTGCTACTTTTAATATTTTTTCTTTATATTTAATTTTTGATGGTTTGATTAATATGTGTCTTGGCCTGTTTTTCCTTGCATTTATCCTGTATGGTACTCTCTGCACTTCCTGTACTTGACTGACTATTTCCTTTCCCATGTTACTGAAGTTTTCATCCATAATCTCTTCAAATATTTCCTCAGTCTTTTTTTTCCTCTTCTTCCTCTGAGACCCCTATATTCAGAATGTTGGTGCATTTAATGTTGTCCCAGAGGTCTGTGAGACTGTCCTCAATTCTTTTTTTTTCTTTTTTCTGCATTCTGCTCTGTGGTTGTTTTTTCCACTCTTTTATCTTCCTGGTCACTTATCTGTCCTTCTGCCTCAGTTATTCTGCTATTGATTCCTTCTAGAGATTTTTTCGTTTTTGTTTTTGTGGTACGCAGGCCTCTCGTTGTTGTGGCCTCTCCTGTTGTGGAGCACAGGCTCCGGACGTGCAGGATCGGCGGCCATGGCTCACAGGCCCAGCTGCTCCGCGGCATGTGGGATCTTCCCAGACCAGGGCATGAACCCATGTCCCCTGCATTGGCATGCGGACTCTCAACCACTGCACCACCAGGGAAGCCCTAGAGATTTTTAAATTTCATTTATTTTGTTGTTCATCATTGTTTGTGATCTCCTTAATTCTTCTAGGTCCTTGTTAAATGTTTCTTGTGTTTTTTCCATTCTATTTTCAAGATTTTGGATCATTTTTACTATTATTACTCTCAATTCTTTTTCAGGTAGACTGCCTATTTCCTCTTCATGTGTTTGATCTGGTGGGTTTTTACCTTGCTCCTTCATCTGCTACATATTTCTGTCTTCTCATTTTGTTTAACTTACTGTGCTTGGGGTCTCCTTTTTAAAGGCTGCATGTTCATAGTTCCCACTGTTTTTGGTGTCTGCACCCAGTGGTTAAGTTGGTTCAGTGGCTTTTGTAGACTTCCTTGTGGAAGGGCCTAGTGCCTGTTTTCTGGCGGATGAGGCTGTATCTTCTATTTCTGGTGGGCAGGGCCACATCCAGTGGTGTATTTTGGGGTGTCTGTGAACTTAGTATGATTTTAGGTAGCCTCTCTGCTAATAGGTGGGGTTGTGTTCCTGTCTTGCTAGTTGTGTGGCATGGGGCACCCAGGACTGGGGTTTGATGGCCATTGGGTGGAGATGGGTCTTAGCATTGAGATGGAGATCTCTGGGAGAGCTCTCACCGATTGATGTTATGAGGGCTGGGAGGTCTCTTGTGGTCCAATGTCCTGAACATGGCTTTCCCACCTCAGAGACCCATGCCTGTCCCCAGGCCAGAGCACCAAGATTCTGTCAGTCACACACATCAGGAGAAAAGTGAGAAAAAATTTAAAAAAATAAGTAAAAAAATATTATTATTATAATAATTTAAAAAGAAGGAAGAGAGCATTCAAACCAATAAACAAATATACTAATGATAACAATCACTAAACACTAAGCTAAAATAAACATAAAAAATCAGAAACAAATAAGTCACAGACAGAAAACCCCAAGGCTACAGTCGCTCCCAAAATCCACCGCCACAATTTTGGGATGATTCTTTGTCTATTCAGGTGTTCCCCAGATGCAGGGTACATCGAGTTGTTTGTGGGTATTTAATCTGCTGCTTCTCAGGTTGCAGGGAGACATTTTCCTTTCTCTTCCTTGTTCACACAACTCCTGGGGATCAGCTTTGATTTTGGTCCCACCTCTTCATGTAAGTTGTCCTCAGGCATCTGTTCTTCATCCAGAGAGGTGGGGGTTAAACATTTGGCTGATTAAGTGGCTCTGCTCATTCAGGCCTGGGGAAGGGAGGGGTACTGTAGTTATAACTGGAATGTGGGGTGAGCTTTCAGCAGCAGAGGCGAGACTTTGCAACAGCCTGGGGTGCGCTGTGTGTTCTCCTGGGGAAGGTGTCCCTGGATCACTGGACCCTGGCAGTGGCAGGTGGCACAGACTCTCAGGGAGTGGTGTGTGGATAGTGACCTGTGGTTGCACACAGGCTTCTTGGTGGCTGCAGCAGCAGCCTTGGCGTTTCATGCCGTCTCTGGGCTCCGAGCTAATAGCCGTGGCTCACGACCATCACTGAAGCTCGTTTAGGTGGTGCTCTGAATCCCCTCTCCTCATGCAGCCCGAAACAATGGTCTCTTGCCTGTTAGGCAGGTCTAGAATTTTTCTTGGACTCCCTCCTGGCTAGCTGTGGTACACTAACCCCTTCAGGCTGTGTTCACACAGCCAACACCAGTTCTCTCCCTGCAATCTGACCTCCGAAGCCTGAGTCCCAGCTCCCAGCCCCATCCACTCTGGCAGGTGAGCAGGCAAGCCTCTCAGGCTGGTGAGTGCTGGTCAGCACCAATCATCTGTGTGGGAATCTCTCTGCTTTGCCCTCTGCACCCCTGTTTCTGCACTCTCCTCCATGGCTCTGAAGCTTCTCAACCCCATCTCCACCAGTGAAGGGGCATCCTAGTGTGTGGAAACTTTTCCTCCTACAGAGCCCCCTCCCAGAGGTTCACGTCCTGTCCCTATTCTTTTTTCTCTGTTTTTTCTTTTGCCCTACCCAGGTACATGGGGATTTTCTTGCCTTTTGGGAAGTCTGAGGTCTTCTACCAGCTTTCAGTTGGTGTTCTGTAGGAGTTGTTCCACATGTAGATGTAATTTTGATGTATTTGTGGAGAAGAAGGTGATCTCCACATCTTACTCTTCCACCATCTTGAAGGTCTCCCCGTGTTTAGTATATTTTTATATTTTCTATTTCTTTGTTGAAGTTCTCACTGTGTTCCTCTATTCTTCTCTCACATTTGGTCAGCCTCTTTATGACCATTATTTTTTTCTAATTGAAATACAGTTGACTTACCTCTCAGGTGTACAGCAAAGTGATTCATGTATATATATATATATATATATATATATATATATATATATATATAATCTCAGATTCTTTTCCATTGTAGGTTATTACAAGGTATTGAATACAGTTCATTCTCTGTGTTATGCAGTAGGTCCTTGTTGTTTATTTTATATATAGTGGTGTGTATCTGTTAGTTCCAAATTCCTAATTTATCCCTCCCCCACCCCTTTTCCACTTTGGTAACCAGAGGTTTGTTTTCTATGTCTTTGAGGCTATTTTTGTTTTGCAAATAAGTTCACTTTCATCATATTTTTAGATCCCACATGTAAGTTATATTGTATGATATCTGTCTTTTTCTGTCTGACTCACTTAGTATGATAATATCTAGGTCCATTCATGTTGCTGCAAATAGCAGTATTTCATTCTTTTTAATGGCTGAGTAATATATATATATATATATATATATATATATATATATATATCACATCTTCTTTATCCATTCTTTTTTTGATTGACATTTGGATTGTTTCCATGTATTGGCTATTGTAAAGAGTGCTGCAATGTTCATTCAAGGTGCATGTAAACTTTCAAACCATCTTTTTCTCCAGATATATGCCCAAGAATCAGACTGCTGGATCATATCGTAGCTCTATTTTTAGTCTTTTTAAGGAATATCTGTACTTTTTTTCCATAGTGGCTGTATCAATTTACATTCCCACCAACATTGGGAGGGTTCCCTTTTCTCCACACGCTTTCCAGCATTTATTATTTGTAGACATTTTGATGATGGCTATTCATACTGGTGTGAGGTGATATCTTATTGTGGCTTTGATTTGCATTTCTGTAATAATTAACAATGTTGAGCATCTTTTCTTTTCATGTGCCTGTTAATCATGTGGATGTCTTCTTTGGAGGAATGTATTTTAATTCTTTTTTTCCATTACTTTTAATTCTTTATCAAGTAGATTGTTTATCTCCATTTTGTTTAGTTCTTTTTCTGAATTTTTTCTTGCTTTTTTCTCAATCAAAACATATTCCTATGCCTCCTTATTTTGCCTACTTCTCTGTTTTTGTTTCTATGTACTAGGTAAATTAGTAACCTCTCTTGCTCTTGAACGTGTGGCCTTATGTAGATGTTTTGTGAACCCAAAGACACATGCCAAGACACATTATAATTGTGTTCAGAAGCACAATTATTCCTGACTACTAGAGCCAGACACTCAAAGTGTATTCCTTATGTGTGCTGCATGCCCCCTCCTGTTATTTCAGGGCTTTGACTGCTGGTGGGTGGAACTGTCCTCCGGCCCAGCTGTGGAATCTGGCTGCAACTACTGCAGCATGCTGGTGAGTTGGTTTATTGCCTAGCCAGCCGTCAGGACTGGCTGAGGTGTAGGGGTGGGCTTTCAGTGAGGCATGCCCACTGGTGCTAAATGGTTAGAGGGAGAGTTATAAAATAGCACACACCAGCACTGGCATTAATAAAGTAGCCTGAGGTTTCAAAAATGGCTTCCACCAGTGTTTCAGTCCCTGGGGAGCATTCCATCTCATTCCTGCCTCTCTGGCAGACACTTCAAGTTTGGTAAGTGGATCCCCTTCACCTGTAGTCTATGCACTTTTGAAACTAGTGTTTTTGCACTGTTTTCTGGGTTGAGTCACTGTGCAAGCCCTTTAAGAGTGTGTTTTCTGTTCCCTGCAGTTCTATAATTTTGCTCATTGTATTTCTTGTTGGTTTTCAAAGCCAGGTGTTTTGAGGGTTCATCTCTTTTGTGCAGAATCTAAGGTTTGTGGTGCATGATGTGGTGCTCAAATCTTTAGTTCCTCAGGGTAAAAATCTCTACCTTTGTGATCCCTCTTGACTGTTGATCACTGTGACTGGGATTTTTTTTTCCCCTTGACAAGACCATATCTCTTCCTCTCCTATCTGTATCAATACTGTCTTTTTACCCTTTGTTGTGGATGTTCTGTTGCTCTGTTCATCCAGTTTTCAGGTCCCTTTCAGTGGGACTTATCCCATATGTAGTTGCAGATTTGTTGTGTCTGTGGAAAGTGGTGAGTTCAGGATCTTCGTATGCTACCATCTTGATTCCTCCTCCTTATCGGCTTTTAATCATTCATCTGCTCAACAATTAATTTTTTTTTTTTTTTGTGATATGCGGGCCTCTCACTGTTGTGGCCTCTCCCGTTGCAGAGCACAGGATCTGGATGCGCAGGCTCAGTGGCCATGGCTCACGGGCCCAGCCGCTCCGCGGCATGTGAGATCTTCCCAGTCCGGGGCATGAACCTGTGTCCCCTGCATCGGCAGGCAGACTCTCAACCACTGCGCCACCAGGGAAGCCCAACAATTAATTTTTGAGTAGTTTACTATGCTCTTGGCCCTTTATTGAACGCTGGAGATATGACCTAGATGTGAATCTAAGTAGGCATGACCACTGTCTCATAAAGGTTATATGTAGAATCGCATATTGCTGTATTTGAGGGGAGCAATGCAGGGTAGAAAGCAGGCATTGATATAAAACCCTTTACTACTCGAATTATCATTTACTTTGCATTCCCTGGGTTAGCAGAAACATTCAATTTAGTTGTTTATAATGCAAGCATCATCTTTTAAATAAGTACTTTATCTAGACCTGAAATAGGCTTAAGATGAGTTGTTGAATACAATAACCAATATTCAGTTTCCCGTAATTGAAGAGCAAAAGTCTAAAATAACATCACCTTATGTCTGTGTCATTTTTAGTGTTTCCATACTGTGGAAATGACCTGAGACTCAGTGATTATTCATAATAGAACAAATGTCACATCAGCTTTGAACATTTAATAAAACAAGGCAGTTTCAATCTCTCTCAAAATGTTGTTTTCATTGATTCCATTTGCAGTAAACATTACCCTACTCTCAGCAGGGAGCTCTCATTAAATCCTGATACTGCATTGTTCTGAGAAAAACTTGCCAGCAACCATTAACCCAACCCTCTGTGTTCTGTGCAGCCTCAGATGGTGACCTTCCCTGTCTTGTCAAAACATTTCAAAGACTCTAGCTCTTTGTTCACTAACATTCCAGTCATCCAGTTGCACAGGATCATGAGTGGTAAAATTACTTTCATTTAACCTTTTTATCCCCACACATTTTAGAATCTAGTGGATGATCTTCACCACCTCCCAAATCAATATATTTTCTATAGAATAGTCATGGATGTTCTGGTTGGAGTGGTGGCTAGGAGCATTTCTTGACTTACTTGTAATTTTAAAATTGCTCACTTTATGATTAGATCATGACAAAACCCTAGTTTTCTTTGACTTCTTGAGATTTTGGGAAATGGGTAGATTTTTTGTTGTTGTTATTTTATAAGGTGCTGGCATGGAGGAATTGCTTTCAGAGGAAATAAAAAATAAACTTAGTTAATTTTTTCCTGTTATGTTCGTATGAAACAGCAATTATCCTGGAAAGAAAATTACCTTTAGCATTTCTAAAACATCTGGATGACTCACTGTGTAACCGAAGCATTTCTCCCTCCCACTCACACACGTGCTAGCATATTCATACAAACAGACATGAATACAGAAACTTAATATTGGAGAAAATCAGAAATTGACTATAGAGCTCTCCATTCACCAAGAATTGACTTTGGCACATTCTTAAAGAAAAGAGCACAAAGTCCATTAAATCTAGTAGAATATACTATATCCAAACTGTTGAAAATTGTTTGGAAAGCTGGAAGTCAGATTGCTACTAGGAAGCATGATAGTTGCTCAAGAGGTTTTTGATTAATATGTCAGTTATAAAGATAAAATATTTGGTTGAAATAGAACAAAATTATATCAGCCACATGGTCTTTCAGAATGGCCATAGGCTGCGAATAAAAAGGCTTGGTTTCTCATCTCAGTTTTTCCATTTATTAACTAGGTGATATTTTACAAGACACAGTACTTTGTACATCATAGGTACTGAAGTATGACACAGAAGGAAAAAAGGTGGTCTATGGTTATGTTGTCTCATTTCGGTTAAAACCTTACAGAAGATTCACGTCCAAACACCATCAGCTGTAATATAATTGCTGTAAATAAAGGTAATAATAAAGTGTTCAAAATGTCCAAAAGCAAAGAGAGATTTATTTATCCTTAGGAGATAAGGAAAGACTTTAAAGTAGACATAACACTAAAGTGGACCTTGAAGGAAATGTAGAATTTTGCCAGGGGGAAAAATAGTGAAAAATGTGCAAAAACACGGTAATTTGAAAAAGCATGGGATATTTGGGCAACACGAACAGTTTCTCCATCATTTTTTTTCTGACTAACTATTTGCTTGAGAGCAATAAAGACAGTTTTCAGTTAAGGTTCCTTTTTGGAAATAATTCCTTAAGTCCAGCTAAAGTAACCCCAGCTCCATTGTAAAAAAATGCTGTGTGTGGCAGCCCATGCGTTGTAAAAAATTAAAAAAAAAAAAAAAGACAACTGATGATTGCAGTTGTGATTATTAGGGATTCAGAGAAGCATGTTCTCTCAAGTGAAGGAAGCTCTTCCCTGGACTGGCCATGTGACATCATTTTGGATTCTTATCTGAAGTTTCATAAGCACATTTTTTTTGCTGTGTCAAACATCATTATCTACTCTCTACTTCTCTATATTTTGCTTCAGAATCCCACCCACGGGTACCTGACATATCTTTTAGCCAATGCAAGATGTGCTGCATATAGCGTGATGAAGGCAACATAACACTTACATTCTGAGACAACACAGCTTTTTTTAAATAAAAGGTTTTATTGGGAACAAATAAGGTAATTTTAATTACTTTGTGAACAGCCGTAATTATCCAAGCAGCTCCTCTCCTGACCATACCTTCCACACATAGTTTTGACAATACTAAAGCTCAGTATCACTCACATTTTATTTCTAAACACAACTAAAGACCATGAAGTGAAGCATCAGTGGTATTTCATAGTCCTAATGATATATTGGCACAGACTCCAAAATCAAGGACTGCTTAAATTTCTCCTTTATGTTGGAGAATTCCACATTATAGAAGTCTATTTCTAGATAATGAGACCTGTAGCCTCAAAGAACATTATATAAGGTGTTGGAACTACTTGTGGTCCTTTATTTTTTTTCTTAAACTGGAATGGTCATAAGTATTTGAATTGTAGTAAATAGGGTGATTGTTATAATGCATTTTAATGTAACCTCAAGTTAACCTTATAAACACTGGATCTATTCAAGATGCAAGATGTCAGCACTTAACAGTATTAGTTGTGAACTTAATTCACAGGCCATTATTTAACTTCCTCTTTGGTCTTCAGGAGTTATTGTATTCTATAACTGAACTATTGTGAAAAACCACTTAATCTCCCTGAGACTCAGTTTCTTCATCAAAAACATGGAGAAAATAATTCCCACCTTTCAAACCTGTTTAAGGAAAAATGAGATCACATAAATGAAGTGTCCAGCATAGAGACTGGCACATAATTACATGGTTAATTAATGATAGCTATCTAAAAGAGATGAATGGGACTTTCAACAGCTATGTGTTATTTGGGTAAAAAGTATGCCTGGCTAACCCTACTCCTATTTCAGTAACTTATAACCATGGTAACTCATCAAAAACAGAACACTGACTCATAGGGCCTCCTAGCTTATGTAACAGGGGCTTCTACTATAGAAGATAAGTCAAAGTTGCTGGTTACATAGAGCTCTCAAGAAGGATTTTAATGTTTTTCTGTATCTTTGCATATGACATTTCCATTTATATCTATCCTTGAAATGTTAGAAAGGAAAATAAGAACTAAATTGAAAGAAATACTCAAAGTGTTTACTGATAGATTTCACTTACGTGCTGTGCAACATAACCAGCTATAATACAAAGGTTCTATGTAATTCTTTTTATGACACTTCTTCACATGACTTTATTTTAACTTTTCAAAATGTTATAAGTGAAAGTGGCATCAGGTCATATTTTTAATCACCAGCACTTTACCTCAATTACAGCCTAATCATACTGTTTTGACTGATAAGGAAGAACCAGTTTTAACTGTTGAAAAGGCTGAATTATTAACTATTATATCTATTTAGTCAACAAATATTTATTAAGCACCTATTATTTATTACGTAAAGGACAAAGGTGAAAAGGTTACAATCCTTGTCCTCCAGGATATACAATATCTTAGGACAATTCAGGAAAGCTCCCAAGTATATATAATATAAAGATTATAGCTATAAAGACATGGCCATTCAAATAACTACAGAAGATCCAGAAGAGGGGACGTCATAGCAGGTACAAGAAGAGACAACCAAGACAAATGATTGACCTAATGTGCCAGTGTAAAACTTGAACTCATGCTAAAATCAAATATATTTCTACCACCAGCCAACTTCAACATACATAATTTTTGCTGTTCTACTAACTAGAAATGGTTAGAATAGGTATGGAAACTCTTCTTTTTTGACATAAAGTAGAATTTCATCATGAGTGTAGCTCCTTCCTAAAAAATCTTCATACTATTTTTCTTTCAATACCAATGGTTCTCAACCTAACTGTACATTTGATTAACCCAGGAAACTTTAAAAACAATACCAATCCCAAGAGCCCAATTCCAGATCAATTAAATTAGAATCTACTTGATAATGACTTATCCCAGCATATTGTAAGTATATTCTTTTATTCAGCATGTAAGAGTTGTCACAGACCTCCATAAAGTGACAATTATTTTGATAGATATTGAATTGTTCATTGTGGCAACATTTATGATTTTGAACCTGATTTTAATTCGATACATGATTGATAAATGTGTCAGGTTTTGCATCATACAAGTTTGGTTCGCTGTATAAGATAATTTGTCTGCTCAGCTTCGGCCACGATCTTCATTCACAGAGTCAGGTAGACATCTGGTCATGTCCTTATGCAAGTATCAGTATCCCTTTGTTATTAAACCCTTGAGATTACATAAATTGGCTTTGGAAGGGAGACATGGACTTCCTGGTTTCTCTATCAGTTAAAATCTTTGTGTGTGTCCCACATCATCAGGGTGTTCACAAATTTTCCTCATTCTTGCAAATAAGTACAGTAAATTTCAGGCATCACATATTCATACATAAAGTGGAACAATAGAAAACGGACCATCTCTTCCTTCTAAGAAATCATTCTCCTTCTAAGAAATCTCTTATCCCAGACAGTGTCTTAGTTCTTATTAGCTAGAAGAGTCTGATATGATACTCCCTAAGCAAATCACTGTAGAGAGAATGAAATTACCAGGATTGGCTTATATTAATCAAAATTCAGTTATTGAGTCTGGGCACTGGACCACTCATAAAAATTCAGAACCACACATGGTTCAAAACTAAGATTCTCTTAACAAGTAATAAGAGAGTAATTTTTGTTGGATAGGCAGACGAAAGTGTCTGCCACAGAATTATAGTATCTAAATTAACCAAGTGGTAAATCCAAGAGAGAACCAATAGCTAGTATTATCTCAAAAAAGTCCAAGCCCCAGAGCCTGCAGATAAAAGCAAGTAACATAAGGGCCTCATTTTACTGGACTGAGATTTTTGTGTGGGCTTTAGTACTCGAAATAAAGACCAGTAAGTAATCTAGGGCAGTCATGTGAGGATGAAGTTGATGTCCAAGAATATTGTTCAGAGAAGTCATGATAAACTTCAGGCATGTACATTGAAGATTATTTCACATCCCTCTCACTAGAAAGAGAAATATAGCTCTTGAGCACCTCCAGAACTCACAAAGAAAAGATGCACAACAAGCCTTCTTTCCCAGCAGACAGGAAGGCAACTAATTGCACCTTTGCATTTCTGTAAGTCAGTCAGTAGTATTTATGGGTTCCTCGACATTGTGTTGATTAGCCCACTCTTTCCTGCTATCAGCTCTCTCCTGGTGCCCCCCACCCCACTCAACTGATTCTACTTCTTTCTCCTCTTTTGGCCTCCTTGTATGGGCTGAAGAAAGCAAATTGTATAATACTATCTTTTCCTCAATGGGAAAATCTGCTTTCAGGAATTTTTGGTAGTGATTTTATATGGAAGTTGGAGGTTTTCTGCAAGTCAAAATTAGATGATGAAAGTCTTCATATAAAAAGTTTAAAACAGCTGTCATGTCTCATATGAATAACTAAGAATTGAGAAATTAAAAACCTAGATGATTTCACCTACCTGATAATTAAATATCATATAGAAATTATCTGAATAATTAAAAGTGATAAATATGTATCCTAGAGTTAAGATTATTATCTAGATTTTCTTCCTACCTAATTGAGGCCCTTTTATGAAATATTTCTAATACAAGGACTCTACATGTAAGAACACTCTAGCTGTTATGAGAATTTCCCTTATTCTGAACCAACTTTGTATATTTTTGCTCTTTGTCAAAGTTTTGCTGTCTGCAACAACATATCTAAAGTAATCTCTGTTTCCCAGAACAAAAACTTCAAATACTGAATAATCTTTCCTGGCAAAAATAATTAAATATGTAGATAAACAAATAAATAAAAAACTGTCTTTGCACATGATTTCTTGGTTTCAGATCTCAAGCTAATGAAAAACTTTTTTTCTTCTAAATTCTAATAACACTTACTTTGAAAAAAAGATATCTTTGGCAGCTTTAGGATTGGATGCTTTGTCTCCTCATCCACAGTGTAAGCCAGTTGAAGAACCTGGGATAATTTGACCGCTTATGGTAGCTCCTATAAGTTGAAGGGGGCTTCAATCTTGTTTCTAAGGTGAGTTAATATGTGAAAAAAGTGAATTCCACAGAACCTCTGTAAAAACAAAGGACAAGCTGCAAGAATTCACATTTTATTCCAAGACAATTTATGTTTCATAATAAAAAGTAAATATCAGAATTTTAAAATAACATCTACCTCAGTATATCTCAGTATCCATCTCTTAACTGAATGGACTGTCTTTTGCTTAATGGTAACAGTGGGATGGAGAAAACAAAATTCATAACTTAAGAAGCACTTTGAGAATTTATTGTGTCACATCAGACCATGTAATGTATTAGTACATATTATGATTCTTAAAATTCATTGAGAATTTACTAAAATCAACAATTATAGATAGTATCAAAGCATTCTAGTTTGTGAACCATGTTCTGGTTCCCATTCTATCACTAACTTCCTGTAGTACTTTAACCAACTCAACATTTCTCCCTTCAGTGTTCTCATCTGGGAACTGGAGATGTGCTGACTGTAAGACAGTGAGCCATGTTCCCTCCCACTTCTATCTCAGAGTTTGATGTTGCACATATATTAATACACATAGTGAGTCCAACATGCTCGCTGTTAAAACTAGACTTGGGTAAGTATATTTTCTTTGAATAAAAATTCCATATAACAAAAACTTTCTGCTTTCTCTGCATCACTTTCTCAATTAAGGCTAAAATAAGAAAGGATAAAAATATAAAATGAAAAACAGACCAAATAAAATGTATGCATTTTCCTCCATATCTACTAGAATGTTCTGGTAAGCAGTGCTTCTGATATATCACAAGGAATATCAGGAAAAAGAGGGAATGGGAGAGATAGTATGCAAACTACAGAATGTCCTCATCCTTAGAGAAGGATAGATATAACAGAAACAAAAAAGATTATTTAGGTCAGTCTCCTCATTTCACATGAGAAGATTCTGAAGGTCAGAGAGATAAAGTATTTTCCCCAAGACAACACAATTAGTTAATGTAAGAGCTGGAACTAAAACCTCAAATCGCCCTATGGCCAGTCCACTAACCTTCACACTAGTGTTTCTACACCTCAGTGACACACATGTGTGTTGTGATCAGCTAGTCGTAAGCTGTGTCACCAGGAATTTTCTAACAATTATAAATTCCTAATGCTACCAATAATTTACTTATTTTATACATATATAGCAATGATTCAGCGTTTTCCAAATCATATCACTCTTAAACCCCTTTTATGTACTATAAATTCTTGAGTGGGAGAAAAATGGCTGAGATTAGAGAAAGCAAAAAAGAAATTACATGCAGCTCTGGCCATTTCTGGAAGAATGTCACAACTGTGGAGGTTATATTTCATGTTTATTGAGGTAGAAAAATTTTGAGGGTCATAACCCTAAAATAGTATGACATTGTTTGGGAGGGAAAACGTTGAGAAACTTGTGATTTTTGTAAACAGTGGTAAATAAAAGTCTCCTTATTCATTTATAAGTCAGAGCCAAATAAGGTTAGAGCAGAAAGAAAGAGATAGAAATTATCTAATATAATCAAAATCTCCCCATTTGTTGATGGGGAAAGTTGGGGCATTATGGGACAAAATGAATTTACCAAGATACCAGAGCTCATTAGTGATTGATCTGGAAATAGAGCCCAGTATAAAATAACTGATGATAGCCAAGAGGGAGACAAATTGAGGTATAGTATGAAGCTAATCTATATTTTCTAACTAATTGGGCTTCCAGAAACGATAACTTTTACCATTTTGTCATGCTTTAGCCTTACTCTTCCTACAAACAATCCAGGTATACCTACCTGGTGGAGGAGAGATAAGGGTGAATTTCAGGCTAATGGTGCCAGAACAAAACAAACTCATAGATGCTTTGTAGACATTTAATTTTTCAGCAAGAATAACGGTAGAATAGCAGTGGAATATAGATAATGGACAAAATTTGGAGCCTCAAACACCTGGGGGTTACTCCCAAGCCTAGAATGGAAGATGCTGAGTTTTTTCTTCTTACACTATGGGCTGAGAGGGTGAGCCATTCAGTGTGAAGAACTGTCTGCACACCAGCACACAGGGTGTGATGTTGGTCACAAATATTCAATGTCTTCTGCACTGTCACAGGGAAAACAAAGTTAAGAAATTCAGGGCATACTAGCCCAGAATTCCTTAAAACAACAGTTGATCTATTATAAGGATTAAGAATATATAAAGAAAAATATTAGAGTACAGACTGAAAAAATAATATCAAGATCTGACTGGGTTTTGGAAGGCCCAGCCATGGCAATCAGAGAAGAAAAAAAATAAAGAAATGCAAATTGGAAAAGAAGAAGTAAAACTGTCACTGATATCATGCATAAAAAATTGTAAAGATGCTACCAGAAAGCTACTAGATCTCATCAGTGAATTTGGTAATGTTGCAGGATACAAAATTAATACACAGAACTCTGCTGCATTTCTATACATGAACAACAAAACATCAGAAAGAAAAATTGAGGAAACAATCCCATTAACCATTATATCAAAAAGAATAAAATACGTAGTAATAAACTTACCTAAGGAAGAATAAAACCTATACTATGGAAACTATAAGACGTTGATGAAAGAAATCAAAGATGGCACA
This sequence comes from Phocoena phocoena, assembly GCF_963924675.1. NCBI lineage: Eukaryota > Metazoa > Chordata > Mammalia > Artiodactyla > Phocoenidae > Phocoena > Phocoena phocoena. The sequence continues at coordinate 67,749,774 of NC_089240.1, read as the reverse complement.
AGCAAGTGGAGAGAAATACCATGTTCTTGGATTGAAAGAATCTATAATATCAAAATGACTATGCTACCCAAAGCAATCTACAGACAAAATGCAATCCCTATCAAATTACCAATGGCAGTTTTCACAGAACTAGGACAAAAAATCTTAAAATTTGTATGGAGGCACCAAAGACCATGAATACCCAAAACAATCTTGAAAAAGAAAAATGGAGCTGGAGGAATCAGACTCCCTGACTTCAGACTATACTACAAAGCTATAGTAATCAAAACAGTATGGTACTGGTACAAAAACAAAAATAGAAATATAGATCAACGGAACAGGATAGAAAGCCCAGAAATAAACTCACACACCTATGGTCAATTAATCTATGAAAAAGGAGGCAACACAATACAATGGAGGAAAAACAGTCTCTTCAATAAATGGTGCAAGGAAAACTGGAGAGCTACATGTAAAAAATGAAATTAGAATATTATTTAATACCATACACAAATATAAACTCAAAATGGATTAAAGACGTAAATGTAAGAATGGATACAATAAATCTCTTAGAGAAAAACATAGGTAGAACACACTTTGACATAAATAGCAGCAAGATCTTTTACAATCCATCTCCTACAGCAATGTAAATAAAAATAAACAAATGGGACCTAATTAAATTCAAAAGCTTTTGCACAGCAAAGGAAGACTAAATGAAAGACATACACTAAAAGGAAAGACAACCCACAGAATGGGAGAAAATATTTGTAAATGATGAGACTGATAGTGGATTAGTCTCAAAAATATACAAACAGTTCATGTGCCTCAATATCAAAATAACAAACAACCCAATAAAAAAATGAGCCAAAGACTTAAATAGACATTTCTACAAAGAAGACATACAGATGGTCAAAAGGCACATGAATATATGCTCAACATCACTAATCATTAGAGAAATGCAAATCAAAACTACAATAAAATGTCACCTCACACTGTCAGAATGGCCGTCATCAAAAAATCTGCAAAAAATAAATGCTGGAAAGGGTGTGGAGAAAAGGGAACCCTCTTGCACTGTTGGTGGGAAAGTAAATTGATACAAATGCTATGGAGAACAGTATGGAGGTTCCTTAAAAAAACTAAAATAGAATTACCATATAACCCAGAAATATACTGGGCATATACCCTACTGGGTATATACCCTAAGAAATCCATAATTAAAAAAGACACATGCACCCAATGTTCATTGCAGCACTATTAACAATAGCCAGGTCATGGACGCAACCTAAATGTCCATCAAAAGATGAATGGATAAGGAAGATGTGGTACATATATACAATGGAATATTACTCAGCCATAAAAAGGAACAAAATTGGGTCATTTGTAGAGACATGGATGGACCTAGAGACTGTCATAAGAGTGAAGTAGTCAGAAAGAGAAAAACAAATATATTGTATATTAACATGTATACATGGAATCTAGAAAAATGGTACAGATAAACCTGTTTGCAAGGCAGAAATACAGATACAGACATAGAGAACAAATGTATGGACACCAAGGAGGGAAAGAGGGTGTGGGATGAATTGAGAGACTGGGATTGACATATATACACTAATATGTATGAAATAGATAGCTAATGAGAACCTGTTGTATAGCACAGGGAACTCTACTGAATGCTCTGTGGTGACCTAAATGGGAAGAAAGTCAAAAAAGGGAGGGATATATGTATACATATAGCTGATTTACTTCACTGTACAGGAGAAACTAACACAACATTGTAAAGCAACTCTACCCCAATTTAAAAAATCCAAATAGGAAGATACCATAAAAACAAGCCTACAAATAATAAATACTTCAGAGGGTGTGGAGAAACAGGAGCCCTTCTACACTGTTAGCGGAAATCTAAATTGGTACAGCCACTGTGGAGAACAGTACAGTATGGAAGTTCCTTAAAACCTAATAATAGAGTTACCATATGATCCAGCAATCCCACTTCTGGGCATATATTTGGAGAAAAATATGGGTTCAAAGGATACATGCATCCCAGTGTTCGTTGCAGCACTGTTTACAATAGCCAAGATATGAGAGCAACCTAAACGTCCATTGGCAGATGAATGGATAAAGAAGATGTGATATATATGTACAATGGAATAGTACTCAGCCTTTAAAAAGAATGAAATAATGCCATTTACAGCAACATGGTTGGACTTGGAGATTATCATACTAAGTGAAGTAAGTCAGACAGAGAAAGACAAATATCATATGATATTACTTATATGAACCTAAAAATAATGATACAAACTTATTTGCAAAACAGAAACAGACTCACAGACTTAGAGAACAAACTTACAGTTACCAGGGAGGATGCGTGGGGAGGGATAGATTGGGCGTTTGGGATTAACACATACACACTGCCTTATTTATTTATTTATTTATTGGAGTATTACTTTACAATGTTGTGTTAGTTTCTGCTGTACAATGAAATAAATCAGCTATATGTACACCTATGTCCCCACTCTTTTAGACCTCCCTCCCACACCCCCATCCCACTCATCTGGGTCATCACAGAGCACCGAGCTAAGCTCCCTGTGCTATACAGCAGGTTCCCACTAGCTATATATTTTACACATGGTAGTGTATTTTTGTCAAACCTAATCTCCCAATCCGTCTCATCCTCCCCTTCCCCTCTGTGTCCACATGGCCGTTATCTATGTCTACATCTCTATTCCTGACCTACAAATAGGTTCATCTGTAGAATTTTTCTAGATTCCACAAACATGCGTTAATATACTGTATTTGTTTTTCTCTTTCTGGCTTACTTCACTCTGTATGACAGACTCTAGTTCCATCCACACCACTACAAGTGACCTAGTTTCATTCCTTTTTATGGTTGAGTAATATTCCATTGTATATATGCACCACATCTTCTTTAACCATTCATCTATTGTTGGACTTCTAGGTTGTTTCCATGTCTTGGATAGTGCTGCAATGAACATTGTGGTTCATGTGTCCTTTTGAATTATGGTTTTCTCAGGGTATATGCCCAGGAGTGGGATTTTTGGGTCATATGGTAGTTCTATTTTTAGTTTCTTAAGGAACCTCCATACTTTTCTCCATAGTGGCTGTATCAATTTACATTCCCACCAACAGTGCAAAAGGCTTCCTTTTTCTCCACACCCTCTCCAGCATTTACCATTTGTAGATTTTTTGATGATGGCCATTATGACTGGTGTGAGGTGATACCTCACTGTAGTTTTGAGTTGCATCTCTCTAATAATTAGTGAAGTTGAGCATCTTTTCATGTGCCTCTTGGCCATCTCTATGTCTTCTTTTGTGAAATTTCTATTTAGGTCTTCTGCCCATTTTTTACTTGGGTTGGTTGGTTTTTTTTGTTTTATTTTTGTTGTTTTTTTTTTTTTTTATTGAGCTCCATGAGCTGTTTGTATAACTTGGAGATTAATCCTTTGTCCGTTGCTTTTCTCATTCTGAGGGTTGTCTTTGTTTATGGTTTCCTTTGCTGTGCAGAAGCTTTTAAGTTTAATTAGGTTCCATTTGTTTATTTTTGTGATTTTTTCATTACTCTAGGAGGTGGGTCAAAAAAGAAATTGCTGTGGTTTATGTAAAAGTGTGTTTTTCCTATGTTTTCCTCTAAGGGTTTAATAGTTTCCAGTCTTACATTTAGGTCTTTAATCCATTTGGAGTATATTTTTCTGTATGGTGTTGGCTAGTGTTCTAATTTCATTATGTTACATGGGGCTGTCCAGTTTTCCCAGCATCACTTTTTGAAGAGGCTGTCTTTTCTCCATTGTATGTTCTTGTCTTACTTGTCATAAATTAAGTGACCATATGTGCGTGGGTTCATTTCTGGGCTTTCTATCCTGCACTATTGCTCTATATTTCTGTTTTTGTACCAGTACCATGTTGTCTTGATTACTGTAGCTTTATACTATAGGTTGAAGTCAGGAGCCTGATTCTTCCAGCTCAATTTTTCTTTCTCAAGGTTGCTTTAGGCTAGTAGGACTCTTCTGTGTTTCCATACAAATTGTAAATATTTTTTTCTAATTATGTGAAGGATACCATTGGAAGTTTGATAGGGATTGCATTGAATCTGTAGACTGCTTTGCGTAGTATAGTCATTTTCACATTATTGATTCTTCCAATCCAAGAGCATGATATATTTCTCCATCTGTTTGTGGCATCTTTGATTTCTATCATCAGCGTTTTATAGTTTTCTGAGTACAAGTCTTTTGCCCCCCTAGGTAGGTTTATTCCTAGATATTTTATTCTTTTTGTTGTGATGGTAAAAGGGATTGTTTCCTTAATTTGGCTTTATGAGTTTTCATGTTTAATGTATAGTAATGCCAGAGATTTCTGTGCATTAATTTTGTAACCTGCAACCTTACCAAATTAATTGATTAGTTATAGTAGTTTTCGAGTGGCGTCTTTAGGATTTTCTATGTATAGTATCTTGTCATCTGCAAATAGTGAGAGTTTTACTTCTTTTCCAATTTGTATTTCTTTTATTTCTTTTTCTTCTCAGATCACCTTGGCTAGGACTTCTAAAACTATGTTGAATAAGGGTGGCAAGACGGGATATCCTTGTCTTGTTCCTGATCTTAGTGGAGATGCTTTTAGTTTCTCACCATTGAGTATGATATTTGCTGTGGATTTGTCATATATGACCTTTATTATGTTGAGGTAGATTCCCTCTATGCCCATTTTCTGGAGAGCTTTTATCATAAATCGGTGTTAACTTTTGTCAGAAGTTTTTTCTGTATCTATTGAGATGATCATGCAGCATTTGTTCCTTAATTTGTTAATATGGTATATCACATTTTTTGATTTGTGTATATTGAAGAATCCTTTCATTCCTGGAGCAAATCCCACTTGATCATGTTTTATGATCCTTTTAATATGTTGTTGGATTCTGTTTGCTTGTATTTTGTTCACGATTTTTGCATCCATATTAATCAATGATATTTGTCTGTAGTTTTCTGTTTTTGTGATATCTTTGATTTTGGTATCAGGGTGATGGTTGCCTTGTAGAATGAATTTGGGAGTGCTCCTCGCTCTGCAAAGTTTTGGAAGAGATTGAGAAGGATTGGTGTTAACTCTTCTTGAAATGTTTAATAGAATTCACCTATGAAGCCATCTGGTCCTGGACTTTTGTTTGTTGGAAGATTTTAATCAGAGTTTCAATATCATTACTTGTGATAGGTCAGTTTATATTTTCTAATTCTTCCTGGTTCAGTCTTGTAAAATTGTACTTTTCCAAGAATTTGTCCATTCTTCTTGGTTGTCCATTTTATTGTCATATAGTTTTTAGTAGTCTCTTATAATCTTTTGTATTTCTACAGTGTCAGTTGTCATTTCTCCTTTTTCATTACTAATTGTATTGATTTGTGTCCTCTCCTTTATTTTCTTAATGAGTATGGCTAAAGGATTATCAATGTTGTTTATCTTCTCAAAGAGCCAGCTTTCAGTTTCATTGATCTTTGCTATTGTTTTCATCGTTTCTCTTTCATTTATTTCTGCTCTGATCTTTGTGATTTCTTTCATTCTCCCGACTTTGGGTCTTATTTGTTCTTCTTTCTCTTGTTGCTTGAGGTGTAAGTTTTAAATTTTTTATTTGAGATTTTTCTTGTTTCTTGAGGTGAGATTGAATTGCTATAAACTTCCTTCCTAGAGCTTTTTTGCTGCATCCCAAACAGAGGTGAACTACAACATAAATGAAATTAAAAATACACTAATTAATTAATTATAATTAATCAATAACTGAGGCAGAAAAACGAATAAGTGAGCTGGAATACAGAATGGTAGAAATAACTGACGAGGAGCAGAATAAAGAAAAAAGAGCAAAAAGAATTGAAGACAATCTCAGAGATCTCTGAGACAACATTAAATGCACCAACATTTGTATTATAGGGGTCCCAGAAGAAGAAGAGAAAACGAAAGTGTCTCAGAAAATATTTGAAGAGATTTTAGTGGAAATCTCCTGTAACAATGGAAAGGAAATAGTCACCTAATTTCAGGAATTACAGAGAGTCCCATACAGGATAAACCCTAGGAGAAACACACCAAGACACATATTATCCAAATTAACAAAAATTAAATTCAAAGAAAAAATATTAAAAGCAGCAAGGGAAAAGCAAAAATTACATTGAAAGGGATCCCCATAAAGTTATCAGCTGATTTTTCAGCAGAAATCCTGCAGATCAGAAGGGAGTGGCAGGATATACTTAAAGTGGTGAAAGAGAAAAATCTGCACCCAAGATTACTGTACCCAGTAAGGCTCTCATTCAGATTCAATGGAGAAATAAAAAGCTTTACAGCCAAGCCAAAGCTAAGAGAATTCAGCACCACCAAACCAGCTTTACAATAAATGCTAAAATAACTTCTCTAGTTGGGAAACACAAGAGGAGAAAAAGACCCATAAAAACAATCCCAAAACAATTAAGAAAATGGTAATAGGAACATACATATGGATAATAACCTTGGAAGTAAATGGATTAAATGCTCCAAACAAAAGGCACAGGCTGACTGAATTGATAAAAAAACAAGACTCATATATATGCTGCCTACAAGAGACCTACTTCAGACCTAGGCACACATACAGACAGAAAGTGAAGGGATGGAAAAAGATATTCAATGCAAATTGAAACCAAAAGAAAGCTGGAGTAGCAATCCTTGTATCAGATAAAATAGACTTTAAAATAAAGACTGTTATAAGAGAAAATGTAGGATACTACATAATGAACAAGGGATCATTCAAAGACGTAGATATAACCATTATAAATATTTATGCACCCAACATAGGAGCACCTCAATACATAAGGCAAATTCTAACAACCATAAAAAGGGAAACTGACAGTAACACAATGATAGTAGGAGACTTTAAGTTATTCTACTGCCTCATTGGCCTCAACCTATTCCCAGCCCCATTTCTGATGTTTTTGATAAACTGGGTCCAGGTGGCCCTGTTTTTATTCCATTTTATTTTTAATTGAGGTATAATTGACATGTAACTTTATATAAGTTGCAGGTGTACAATGTAATGATCCACTGTTTGTATATATTGCAAATGATGACCACAATAAGTCTAATTATCACCCATCACCATACATAGTTACAACATTTTAATTTTCTTGTGGTGAGAACTTTTAAGATCTATTCTCTTAGCAATTTTCAAATGTACAATATAGTGTTATTAACTATGGTCAAAAAATAATATTAGGATGGGAGTTGAGGAAGATGGCGAAAGAGTAAGATGCAGAGATCACCTTCCTCCCCACAGATACATCAGAAATATATCGACACGTGGAACTGCTCCTATAGAACACCCACTGAACGCTGGCAGAAGACCTCAGACCTCACAAAAGGCAAGAAACTACCCACGTACCTGGGTAGGGCAAAAGAAAAAACAGAAACAAAAGAATAGGGATGGGACCTGCACCAGTGAGAGGGAGCTGTGAAGGAAGAAAGGTTTCCACACACTAGGAAGCCCCTAAGTGGGTGAAGACTGCAGGTGGCGGAGGGAGGAAGCTTCAGAGCTGTGGAGGACAGCACAGCAACAGGGGTGCGGAGGGCAAAGTGGAGAGATTCCCGCACAGAGGATTGGTGCCAATCAGCACTCACCAGCACGAGAGGCTTGTCTGTTTACCCACTGGGGTGGGCGAGGGCTGAGAGCTGAGGCTTGTGCTTTGGTCAGATCACAGGGAGAGGACTGGCGGCGTGAAAACAGACTGCAGGGGTTTAGTGCACCACGGCTAGCCGGGAGGGAGTCTGGGAAAATGTCTGGACCTGCTGAAGAGGCAAGAGACATTTTCTTCCCTCTTTGTTTCCTGATGCACGTGGAGAGGGGATTAAGAGCACTGCTTAAAGGAGCTCCAGAGACGTGCATGACGGCTAACAGGGCGGACCACAGAGATGGGCATGAGACGCTAAGGTTGCTGCTGCTAACACCAAGAAGCCTGTGTGCGAGCACAGGTCACTCTTAACACCTCCACTCGGGGGAGCCTGTGCAGCCCACCACTGCCAGGGCCCTGTGATCAAGGGACAACTTCCCCAGGAGAAGGCACAGAGCACCTCAGGCTGGTGCAAAGTCAAGCTGGCCTCTGCCATTGCAGGCTTGTACCATACCCCTCCCTCCCGCTGGCCTGAGTGAGTCAGAGTCCCCAAAGCAGCTGTTCATTTAACCCCATCCTGTCTGAGCAAAGAACAGACGCCCTCAGGCAACCAAAATGCAGAGGTGGAGCCAAATCCAAAGCTGAACTCCAGGAGCAGTGCGAACAAAGAAGAGAAAGGGAAATATCTCCCAGCAGCCTCAGGAAAAGCAAATTAAATCTCCACAATCAACTTGATGTACCCTGCATCTGTGGAATACCTGAACAAAGAATCATCCCACATTGAGGAGGTGGACTTTGAGAGCAAGATATATTATTTTATTCCCTTTTTTTCTTTTTGTCAGTGTGTATGTGTATGCTTCTATGTGAGATTTTTTTCTGTATAGCTTTGCTTTCACCATTTTTCCTAGGGTTCTGTCTGTCTTTTCTTTTTGTTTGTTTGTTGTTTGTTTGTTTTACTTTTTTAAAATAGTTTTTTCTTAATAATTATTTTTTATTTTAATACCTTTATTTTATTTTATCCTTTTTCTTTCTACATTTTCTCCCTTTCATTCTGAGCTGTGTGGATGAAAGGCTCTTGGTGTTCCAGCCAGGAGTCAGTGCTGTGCCTCTGATATGGGAGAGCCAACTTCAGGACACTGGTCAACAAGAGACCTCCCAGCTACATGTAATACCAAACGGCAAAAATCTCCCAGAGATCTCCATCTCAATGCCAAGACCCAGCTTTGCTCAATGACCAGCAAGCTACAGTGTTGGACACCCTGTGCCAATCAACTAGCAAGACAGGAACACAACCCCACCCATTAGAAGAGAGGCTGTCTAAAATCATAATAATTCCACAGACACCCCAAAACACACCACCAGACATGGAACTGCACACCAGAAAGACAAGATCCAGCCTCATCCACTAGAACATAGGCACTAGTCCTCTCCACGAGGAAGCCTACAAAACCCACTGAACCAACATTAACCACTGGGGGTAGACACCAAAAACAACGGGAACTACTAATCTGCAGCCTGCAAAAAGGACACCCCAAACACAGTAAGATAAGCAAAATGAGAAGACAGAAAAACACACAACAGATGAAGAAGCAAGGCAAAAACCCACCAGACCTAACAAATGAAGAGGAAATAGGCAGGTTACCAGAAAAAGAATTCAGAATAATGATAGTAAAGATGATGCAAAATCTTCAAAATAGAATAGAGAAAATGCAAGAAACATTTAACAAGGACCTAGAAGAACTAAAGAGGAAACAAGCAATGATGAACAACAAAATAAATGAAATTAAAAATATTCTAGATGGGAACAATAGCAGAATAACTGAGGCAGAAGAATGGATAAGTGATCTGGAAGATAAAATAGTGGAAATAACTACTGCAGAGAAGAATAAAGAATGAAAAGAACTGAGGACAGCCAGAGAGACCTCTGGGACAGCATTAAATGCACCAATATTTGAATTATAGGGGTCCCAGAAGAAGAGGAGAAAAAGAAAGGGACTGAGAAAATATTTGAAGAGACTATAGTTGAAAACTTCCCTAATATGGGAAAGGAAATAGTTAATCAAGTGCAAGAAGCACAGAGACACCCATATAGGATAAATCCAAGGAGAAACATGCCAAGACACATATTAATCAAACTATTAAAAATTAAATACAAAGAAAATATATTAAAAGCAGCAAGGGAAAAAAAAATAGCACACAAGGGAATCCCCATAACATTAACAGCTGATCTTTCAGCAGAAACTTGCAAGCCAGAAGGGAGTGGCAGGATATGTTTAAAGTGATGAAGCAGAAAAACCTACAACCAAGATTACTCTACCCAGCAAGGATCTCATTCAGATTTGATGGAGAAATTAAAACCTTTAAAGAAAAGGAAAAGCTGAGAGAGTTCAGCACCACCAAACCAGCTTTACAACAAATGCTAAAGGGACTTCTCTAGGCAAGAAACACAAGAGAAGGAAAAGACCTACAATAACAAACCCAAAACAATTAAGAAAATGGGAATAGGACATACATATCAATAATTACCATGAATGTAAATGGATGAAATGCTCAAACCAAGAGACACAGACTGGCTGATTGGATAGAAAAACAAGACACATATATATGCTGTTTACAAGGGACCCACCTCCGACCTAGGGACACATACAGACTGAAAGTGAGGGGATGGAAAAAGATATTCCATGCAAATAAAAATCAAAAGAAAGATGGAGAAGCAATTCTCATATCAGACAAAATAGATGTAAAATAAAGACTATTACATGAGACAAAAAGGACACTACATAAAGATCATGGGATCGATCCAAGAAGCAGATATAACAATTGTAAATATTTATGCACCCAACATAGGAGCACCTCAATACATAAGGCAAATACTCACAGCCATAAAAAGGATATCAAAAGGAACATATTCATAGTAGGGGACTTTAGCAACTCGCTTTCCCCAATGGACAGATCATCCAAAATGAAAATGTATAAAGAAACACAAGCTTTAAGTGATACATTAAACAAGATGGATTTAATTGATATATACAGGACATTGAATCCAAAAAGAAAAGAATACACATTTTTCTCAATTGCTCATGGAACATTCTCCAGGATAGATCATATCGTGGGTCACAAATCAAGCCTTGGTAAATTTAAGAAAATTTAAATTGTATCATGTATCTTTTCTGACCACAATGCTATGAGACTAGATATCAATTACAGGAAAAGATCTTTAACAAATACAAACACATGGTGGCTAAACAATGGACTACTTAATAACGAAGTGATCACTGAATAAATCAAAGAGGAAATCAAAAATACCTAGAAACAAACGACAATGGAGACATGATGACCCAAAACCTGTGGGATGAAGCGAAAGCAATTCTAAGAGGGAAGTTTAGAGCAATACAATCCTACCTCAAGAAACAAGATACATCTCAAAAAAACAACCTTACCTTGCACCTAAAACAATTAGAGAAAGAAGAACAAAAAAACCCAAAGTTAGCAAAAGGAAAGAAATCATACATATATGATCAGATATAAATGAAAAAGAAATGATAACAAAGACAAATAAAATTAAAAGCTTGTTCTTTAAGAAGATAAAAAAATTGATAAACCATTACCCAGACTCATAAAGAGAAAAAGAGGGAAGACTCAAATCAATTGAATTAGAAATGAAAAAGGAGAAGTAACAACTGACACTGAAGAAATACAAAAGATCATGAGAGATTACTACAAGCAACTCAATGCCAATAAAATGGACAACCTGTAAGAAATGGAAAATTCTTAGTAATGCACAACCTGCCAAGACTGAATCAGGAAGAAATAGATAATTTGAAGATATCAATCACAAGAACTGAAATTGAAACTGTGATTAAAAATCTTCCAACCAACAAAAGCCCAGGACCAGATGGCTTCACCGGCGAATTCTATCAAAATTTTAGAGAAGTGCTAACACCTATCCTTCTCAAAATATAGCAGAGGGAGGAACACACACAAACTCATTCTACAAGGCCACCATCACCCTGATACCAAAACCAGACAAAGATGTCACAAAAAAAGAAAACTACAGGCCAATATCACTGATGAACACAGATGTAAAAATCTTCAACAAAATACTAGCAATCAGAATCCAACAGCACATTAAAAGTATCATTCAACATGATCAAGTGGGGATTATTTCAGGAATGCAAGGATTCTTCAATATACGCAAATCAATCAAAGTGATACACCATATTAACAATTTGAAGGAGAAAAACCATATGATCATCTCAATAGATACAGAGAAAGCTTTCAACAAAATTCTACACCCATTTATGATAAAGCCCTGCAGAAAGTAGGCATAGAAGGAACTTTCCTCAACAAAATACAGGCCATATATTACAAACCCACAGCCAACATCATCCACAATGCTGAAAAATTGAAACCATTTCCACTAAGATCAGGAACAAGACATGGTTGTCCACTCTCACCACTATTATTCAACACAGTTTTGGAAGTTTTTGCCACAGCAATTAGAGAAGAAATAGAAACAAAATAATTCACATATGAAAAGAAGAAGTAAAGCTGTCACTGTTTGCAGATGACATGATACTCTACATAGAAAATCCTGAAGATACTAACAGAAAACTACTAGAGTTCATCAATGAATTTGGTAAAGTAGCAGATTACAAAATTAATGCACAGAAATCTCTGGCATTCCTATACACTAATGATGAAAAATCTGAAAGTGAAATTAATAAAACACTTTCTTTGTAAAAAAAGAATACAATATCTAGGAATAAACCTACCTAAGGAGACAAAAGACCTGTGCTCAGAAAATTATAAGACACTGATGAAAGAAATTATAGATGAAACAAATAGATGGAGAGATATACCATAGTATTGGATTGGAAGAATCAACATTGTGAAAATGACTCTACTACCCAAAGCAATCTACAGATTAAATGCAATCTGTATCAAACAACCACTGGCATTTTTCTGAGAACTAGAACAAAACATTTCACAATTTGTATGGAAACACAAAAGACCCTGAATAAACAATACAATTTTGCGGCTGAAAAAATGGAGCTGGATGAATCAGGCTCCCTGACTTCAGACTATACTACAAAGCTACAGTAATCAAGACAGTATACTACTGGCAATAAAACAGAAATATAGATCAATGGAGCAGGATAGAAAGCCCTGCAATAAACCCACGCACATATGTTAACCTTATCTTTGATAAGGAGGCAAAAATATACAGTTAAGAAAAGACAGCCTCTTCAATAAATGGTGCTGGGAAAACTGGACAGCTACATGTAAAAGTATGAGATTAGAAAAGTCCCTAACACCATACACAAAAATAAGCTCGAAATGGATTAAAGACCTAAATGTAAGGCCAGAAACTATCAAACTCTTAGAGGCAAATATAGGCAGAACACTCTACGACATAAATCACAGCAAGATCATTTTTGACCCATCTCCTAGAGAAATGGAAACAAAAATAAACAAATGGACCAAATGAAATTTAAAAGCTTTTGCACAGAAAAGGAAACAGTAAACAAGACCAAAAGACAACCCTCAGAATGGGATAAAATATTTGCAAATGAAGCAACTGACAAAGGATTCATGTCCAAATTTACAAGCAGCTCATGCAGCTCAATAACAAGAAAACAAATAACCCAATCCAAAAATGGGCAGAAGACCTAAATAGACATTTCTCCAAAGAAGATATACAGATATCCCATAAACACATGAAAGAATGCTCAACATCATTAATCATTAGAGAAATGCAAATCAAAACTACAATGACAGGGCTTCCCTGGTGGCACGGTGGTTGAGAGTCCACCTGCTGATGCAGGGGAAGCAAATTCATGCCCTGGTACGGGAGGATCTCACATGCTGTGGGGCAGCTGGGCCCGTGAGCCATGGCCGCTGAGCCTGCGCATCTGGATCCTGTGCTCCTCAACGAGAGAGGCCAAAACAGTGAGAAGCCTGCATACCACAAAAAAAAAAAAAAAAAAAAAAAAAAAACTACAGTAAGATGTCATCTCACACCAGTCAGAATGACCATCATCAAATAATCTAGAAACAATAAATGCTGGAGAGGGTGTGGAGAAAAGGGAACACTCTTGCACTGCTGGTGGGAATGTGAATTGGTACAGCCACAATTGAGAATAGTATGGAGTTTCCTTAAAAAACTACAAATAGAACTCCCATATGACCCAGCAATCTCACTACTGGGCATATACCCTGAGAAAACCATAATTTAAAAAGAGTCATGTACCGAAATGTTGATTGCAGCTCTGTTTACAATAACCAGGAGATGGAAGCAACCTAAGCGTCCATCATTGGATGAAATGGATAAAGAAGGTGTTGCACATATATACAATGGAATATTACTCAGCCATAAAAAGAAACGAAACTGAGTTATTTGTAGTGAGGTGGAAGGACCTAGAGACTGTCATACAGAGTGAAGTGTGCCAGAAAGGGAAAAATAAATACCATATGCAAACACATATATATGGAATTTAAGAAGAAGAAAATGGTCATGAAAGACCTAGGTGTAATACGGAAATAAAGACACAGACCTACTAAAGCATGGACTTAAGCATATGGGGAGGGGAAAGGGTAAGCTTTGACAAAGTGAGAGAGTGGCATGGACATATATACACTACCAAACGTAAAATAGATAGCTAGTGGGAAGCAGCCGCATAACACAGGGAGGTCAGCTCCGTGCTTTGTGACCACCTAGAGGAGTGGGATAGCGAGGGTGGGAGGGAGGGAGACACAAGAGGGAAGAGATATGGGCACATATGTATATGTATAACTGATTCACTTTGTTATAAAGCAGAGGCTATCACACCATTGTAAAGCTGTTATACTCTAATAAAAATGTTGAAAAATTAATAATAATAGTAGGGGACTTTAACACCCTACCTACACGATGGATAGGTCCTCCAAACAGAAAGTAAATAAGGCAATAGAAGTTTTAAATGACACAATAGACCAGACAGATTTAATTGATATTTATAGGACATTCCACGTGAATGTGGCAGATTACATTTTCTTCTCAAGTGCTCACGAAACATTCTCCAGGATGGATCATAGCTGGGGTCCCAAATCAAACCTCTGTAAATTTAAGAAAATTGAAATTGTATCAAGCATCTTCTCTGACCACAGTACTATTAGATTGGAAATCAATTACAGGGAAAAAACCATAAAAACACAAATACATGGAGGCTAACAGTGTGCTACTAAATAACCAAGAGATCACTGAAGATATCAAAGAAGAAATTAAAAAAAAAAAGAAACAAATGACAACAAAAACACACTGCAATATTTAAAATAGAAACCAATGAGGATCTACCGTATAGCACTGGGAACTTTGCTCAGTATTCTGTCATAACCTAAATAGGAAAGTAATTTGAAAAAGAATAGATATTTGTACAAGTATAGCTGAATCACATTGCTGTACACTTGAAAGTAACAGTACATTGTTAATCAACAGTACTCTGATATAAAATCAAAATTAAAGAAGAAAGATCTGAGTGACAAAGGCGCTTTGGGGAAAAGAAAAAAACTAGAGACACACCAACAACCAAGGGGGAAATTTCTAGTGTTTCATGTCACATTATATAGTGACTAAGTCATCTGTTACTGCAACCTCCTTATGATCATTTATTCCCATGGAGTTTTCCTGCCTGTGTTGTGTGTGTGTGTGTGTGTGTGTGTGTGTGTGTGTGTCCCACCCCCCACCCCCCCCCTGTGTTTTTAACACTTGTCCATGTGACCCTGATCCTGTCTACACTTCTGCTTATATTTCTCCTGTTTGCTAAAATCGAGATGGAAGACATCAGCTATATCTCTGGCTCCAAAATATTCCTTTCTTGGTTGTTTGCTTTTCCCTTCCTCCAGATTTTATTCTAGTTGGCCGCCTTCTTCTTTTATTTTTTTTTTTAACATCTTTGTTGGGGTATAATTGCTTTACAATGGTGTGTTAGTTTCTGCTTTATAACAAAGTGAATCAGTTATACATATACATATGTTCCCATATCTCTTCCCTCTTGAGTCTCCCTCCCTCACACCCTCCCTATCCCACCCCTCCAGGCGGTCCCAAACCACCAAGCCGATATCCCTGTGCCATATGGCTGCTTCCCACTAACTATCTACCAAACGTTTGTTAGTGTATATATGTCCATGACTCTCCCTCGCCCTGTCACAGCTCACCCTTCCCCCTCCCCATATCCTCAAGTCCGTTCTCCAGTAGGTCTGTGTCTATTCCTGTCTTACCCCTAGGTTCTTCATGACATTTATTTTCTTAAATTCCATTTATATATGTTAGCATATGGTATTTGTCTTTTTCTTTCTGACTTACTTCACTCTGTATGACACACTCTAGGTCTATCCATCTCATTAAAAATGGCTCAATTTCGTTTCTTTTTAAGGCTGAGTAATATTCCATTGTATATATGTGCCACATCTTCTTTATCCATTCATCCGATGATGGACACTTAGGTTCTTTCCATCTACGGGCTATTGTGAATAGAGCTGCAATGAACATTTTGGTACATGACTCTTTTTGAATTTTGGTTTTCTCAGGGTATATGCCCAGTAGTGGGATTGCTGGGTCATAGGGTAGTAATATTTGTAGTTTTTAAAGGAACCTCCATACTGTTCTCCATAGTGGCTGAACCAATTCACATTCCCACCAGCAGTGCAAGAGTGTTCCTTTTTCTCCAAACCATCTCCACAATTTATTGTTTCTAGATTTTTTGTTGATGGCCATTCTGACTGGTGTGAGATGATATCTCATTGTAGTTTTGATTTACATTTCTCTCGTGATTAAAGATGTTGAGCATTCTTTCATGTGTTTGTTGTCAGTCTGTATATCTTTGGAGAAAAGTCTATTTAGGTCTTCTGCCCATTTTTGGATTTGGTTGTTTGTTTTTCTGTTATTGAGCTGCATGAGCTGCTTGTAAATTTTGGAAATTAATCCTTTGTCAGTTGCTTCATTTGCAAATATTTTCTCCCATTCTGAGGGTTGTTTTTTGGTCTTGTTTATGGTTTCCTTTGCTGTGCAAAAGCTTTGAAGTTTCATTAGGTCCCATTTGTTTACTTTTGTTATTATTTCCATTTCCCTAGGAGGTGGGTCAGAAAGGATCTTGCTGTGATTTATGTCAAAGAGTGTTCGGCCTATGTTTTCCTCTAAGAGTTTGATAGTTTCCGGCCTTACATTTAGGTCTTTAATCCATTTTGAGCTTATTTTTGTGTATGGTGTTAGGGAGTGATCTAATATCATACTTTTACATGTATCTGTCCAGTTTTCCCAACACCACTTATTGAAGAGGCTGTCATTTCTCCACTGTACATTCCTGCCACCTTTATCAAAGATAAGGTGTCCATATGTGCGTGGGTTTATCTGTGGGCTTTCTATCCTGTTCCATTGATCTATCTTTCTGTTTTGCTGCCAGTACCATACTGTCTTGATTACTGTAGCTTTGTAGTATAGTCTGAAGTCAGGGAGCCTGATTCCTCCAGCTTCATTTTTCGTTCTCAAGATTGCTTTGGATATTCGGGGTCTTTTGTGTTTCCATACAAATTGCGAAATTTTATGTTCTAGTTCTGTGAAAAATGCCAGTGGTAGTTTGACAGGGATTGCATTGAATCTGTAGATTGCTTTGGGTAGTAGAGTCATTTTCACAATGTTGATTCTTCCAATCCAAGAACATGGTATATCTCTCCATCTATTTGTATTATCTTTAATTTATTTCATCACTGTCTTATAATTGTCTGCATACAGGTCTTTCGTCTCCTTAGGTAGGTTTATTCCTAGATATTTTATTGTTTTTGTTGCAATGGTAAATGGGAGTGTTTTCTTGATTTCACTTTCAGATTTTTCATCATTAGTATATAGGAATGCCAGAGACTTCTGTGCATTAATTTTGTATCCTGCTACTTTACCAAATTCATTGATTAGCTCTAGTAGTTTTCTGGTAGCATCTTTAGGATTCTCTATGTATAGTATCATGTCATCTTCAAACAGTGACAGCTTTACTTCTTCTTTTCCGATTTGGATTCCTTTTATTTCCTTTTCTTCTCTGATTGCTGTGGCTAAAACTTCCAGAACTATGTTGAATAAGAGTGGTGAGAGTGGGCAACCATGTCTTGTTCCTCATCTTAGTGGAAATGATTTCCGTTTTTCACCGTTGAGGATGATATTGGCTGTGGGCTTGTCATATATGGCCTTTATTATGTTGAGGAAAGTTCCCTCTATGCCTACTTTCTGCAGGGTATTTATCATAAATTTGTGTTGAATTTTGTCAAAATTTTCTTTGCATCTATTGAGATGATCATATGGTTTTTCTCCTTCAGTTTGTTAATAAGGTTTATCACATTGATAGATTTACGTATATTGAAGAATCCTTGCATTCCTGGAATAAACCCCACTTGATCACGGTGTATGATCCTTTTAATGTGCTGTTGGATTCTGTTTGCTAGTATTTTGTTGAGGATTTTTGCATCTGTGTTCATCAGTGATATTGGCCTGTAGTTTTCTTTCTTTTGACATCCTTGTCTGGTTTTGGTATCAAGGTGATGGTGGCCTCGTAGAAGGGATTTGGGTGTGTTCCTCCTTCTTCTATATTTTGGAAGAGTTTGAGAAGGATAGGTGTTAGCTCTTCTCTAAATGTGTGATAGAATTCACCTGTGAAGCCATCTGGTCCTAGGCTTTTGTTTGTTGGAAGACTTTTAATCACAGTTTCAATTTCAGGCTTGTGATTGGTCTGTTCATATTTTCTATTTCTTCCTGATTCAGTCTTGGCTGGTTGTGCATTTCTAAGAATTTGTCCATTTCTTCCAGGTTGTCCATTTTATTGGCATAGAGTTGCTTGTAGTAATTTTTCATGATCTTTTGTATTTCTTCAGTGTCAGTTGTTACTTCTCCTTTCTCATTTCTAATTCTATTGATTTGAGTCTTCTCCCTTTTATTCTTGATGAGTCTGGCTAATGGTTTATCTATTTTGTTTATCTTCTCAAAGAACCAGCTTTTAGTTTTATTGATCTTTGCTATTCTTTCCTTGATTTCTTTTTCATTTAATTCTGATCTGATTTTTATGATTTCTTTCCTCTTGCTAGCATTGGGTTATTTTTTTTCTTCTTTCTCTAATTGCTTGAGGTGCAAGGTTAGGTTGTTTATTCGAGATGTTTCCTGCTTCTTAAGGTGAGCTTGTATTGCTATAAACTTCCCCCTTAGAACTGCTTTTGGTGCATCCCATAGGTTTTGGGTCATTGTGTCTCCATTGTCAATTGTTTCTAGGTATTTTTTTATTTCCTCTTTGATTTCTTCAGTGATCACTTCGTTATTAAGTAGTGTATTGTTTAGCCTCCATGTGTTTGCATTTTTTACAGATCTTTTCCTGTAACTGATATCTAGTCTCATGCCGTTGTGGTCGGAAAAGATACTTGATACAATTTCAATTTTCTTATATTTACCAAGGCTTGATTTGTGACCCAAGATATGATCTATCCTGAAGAATATTCCATGAGCACTTGAGAAAAATGTTTATTCTGTTGTTTTTGGATGGAGTGTCTTATAAATATCAATTAGGTCCATCTTGTTTGATGTATCACTTAAGGCTTGTGTTTTCTTATTTATTTTCATTTTGGTTGATCTGTCCATGGGTGAAAGTGGGGTGTTAAAGTCCCCTACTATGAATGTGTTACTGTCGATTTCCCCTTTTATGGCTGTTAGTATTTGCCTTATGTATTGGTGCTCCTATTTTGGGTGCATAAATACTTAGAATTGTTATATCTTCTTGGATCGATCCCTTGATCATTATGTAGTGTCCTTCTTTGTCCCTTTTAATAGTCCTTATTTTAAAGTCTATTTTGTCTGATATGAGAATTGCTACTCCAGCTTTCTTTTGGTTTCCATTTGCATGGAATATCTTTTTCCATCCCCTTACTTTCAGTCTGTATGTGTCTCTAGGTCTGAAGTGGGTCTCTTGTAGACAGCATATATAAGGGTCTTGTTTTTGTATCCATTCAGCCAATCTGTGTCTTTTGGTGGGAGCATTTAGTCCATTTACATTTAAGGTAATTAGTGATATGTATGTTCCTATTCCCATTTTCTAAATTGTTTTGGGTTCGTTATTATAGGTCTTTTCCTTCTTTTGTGTTTCTTGTCTAGAGAAGTTCCTTTAGCATTTGTTGTAAAGCTGGTTTGGTGGTGCTGAACTCTCTCAGCTTTTGCTTGTCTGTAAAGGTTTTAATTTCTCCATCAAATCTGAATGAGATCCTTGCTGGGTAGAGTAATCTTGGTTGTAGTTTTTCTCCTCCATCACTTTCAGTATGTCCTGCCACTCCCTTCTGGCTTGTAGGGTTTCTGCTGAGAGACCAGCTGTTAACCTTATAGGGATTCCCTTTATGTGTTATTTGTTGTTTTTCCCTTGCTGCTTTTAATATGCTTTCTTTGTATTTAATTTTTGACAGTTTGATTAATATGTGTCTTGGCATATTTCTCCTTGGATTTATCCTGTATGGGACTCTCTGTGCTTCCTGGACTTGATTAACTATTTCCTTTCCCATATTAGGGAAGTTTTCAACTATAGTCTCTTCAAATATTTTCTCAGTCCCTTTCTTTTTCTCTTCTTCTTCTGGAACCCCTACAATTCGAATGTTGGTGCCTTTAATGTTGTCCCAGAGGGCTCTGAAACTGTTCTCAGTTCTTTACCTTCTTTTTTCTTTATTCTGCTCTGCAGTAGTTATTTCCAATATTTTATCTTCCAGGTCACTTATCTGTTCTTCTGCCTCAGTTAATCTGCTATTGATCCCATCTAGAGTACTTTTAATTTCATTTATTGTGTTGTTCATCATTGCTTGTTTCATCTTTAGATCTTCTAGGTCCTTGTTAACTCTTTCTCGCATTTTGTCCATTCTATTTCCAAGATTTCGGATCATCCTTACTATCGTAATTCTGAATTCTTTTTCAGGTAGACTGCCTATTTCCTCTTTATGTTTTAGGTCTGATGCATTTTTATCTTGCTCCTTTTTCTGCTGTGTGTTTTTCTGTCTTCTGATCTTGCTTATCTTACTGTGTTTGGGGTCTCCTTTTTGCAGGCTGCAGGTTCGTAGTTACCACTGTTTTTGACGTCTGTCTTCAGTGGCTAAGGTTGGTTCAGTGGGTTGTGTAGGCTTCCTGACAGAGGGGACTAGTGCCTGTGTTGTGGTTGATAAGTCTATATCTTGTCTCTCCAGTGGGCAGTTTCACGTCTGGTGGTGTTTTTTGGGGTGTCTGTGGCTTTATTATGATTTTAGGCAGCCTGTCTGCTAATGGGTGGGGTTGTGTTCCTGTTTTGCTAGTTGTTTGGCATATGTTGTCCAGCACTGTACCTTGCTGGTCGTTGAGTGAAGCTGGGTGCTTGTTTTAAGATGGAGGTCTCTTGGATATTTTCGCCATTTGATATTATGTGGAGCTGGGAAGTCTCTCGTTGACCAGTGTCCTGAAGTTGGCTCTCCCACTTCAGAGGCAGAGCTCTGACTCCTGGCTGGAGCACCAAGAGCCTTTCATCCACACGGCTCAGAATAAAAGGGAGAAGAATTAGAGAGAATTAGTAGAAGCATGAAGAAAGAAAGAAAGAAAGGAGGGAAGGCAGGAAGGAAGGAAGAAAGAAAGAAAGGAAGAAGCAAATAAGGAAATAAGGCAAGAAGGAAAGAATGGAAGGAGGGAAGGAGGGAGGAAGGAAGGAAGGAGGAAAGGAAGGAAAAAAGACAGAAAGAAATAAGATACAGTAAAATAAAATAATGTATAATAAAGTTATTGAATTAAAAATAATTATTTAGAAAAAAAAAAGGGACGGATAGAACCTTAGGTCAAATGTTGGAAGCAAAGCTATACAGACAAAATCTTACACAGAAGCATAAACATACACCCTCACAAAAAGAGGTAAAGGGGAAAAATCATAAATCTTGCTCTCAGAGACCACCTTTTCTATTTGGGATGATTCATTGCCTAAAGGAGGGAAGGAAAGAAAGAAAGAAAGAAAGAAAGAAAGAAAGAAAGAAAGAAAGAAAGAAAGAAAGAAAGGAAGGAAGGAAGGAAGGAAGGAAGGAAGGAAGGAGGGAAGGAAGAAAGAAAGAAAGGAAGGAAGGAAGGAAGGAAGGAAGGAAGGAAGGAAGGAAGAAAGAAAGAAAGAAAGAAAGAAAAAGAAAGAAAGAAAGATGAAGGTAAAGTATAATAAATTTATTAAAATTAATTATTAAGAAAAAATTTTTTTAAAAACCATGGACGGATAGAACCCTAGGACAAATGGTGGAAGCAAAGCTATACAGACAAGATCTCACACAGAAGCATACACATACACATTCACAAAAAGAGGAAAAGGGGAAAAAATCATAGATCTTGATCTCGAATCCCACCTCCTCAATTTGGGATGATTCGTTGTCTATTCATGTATTCCATAGATCCAGGGTACATCAAGTTGATTGTGAAGCTTTAATCCGCTGTTTCTGAGGCTGCTAGGAGAGATTTCCCTTTCTCTTTTTTGTTCTCACAGCTCACAGGGGCTCAGCTTTGGATTCGGCCCCGCCTCTGTGTGTAGGTCGCTGGAGGGCATCTGTTTTTTGCTCAGACAGGACGGGGTTAAGGAGCCGCTGATTCGGGGGCTCTGGTGCACTCAGGCTTGGGGGAGGGAGGGGCACTGCGTGCAGGGCGGGCCTGCGGCGGCAGAGGCCAGTATGACGTTGCACCAGCCTGAGGCCCGCCATGCGTTCTCCCGGGGAAGTTGGATCCCGGGAACCTGGCAGTGGCGGCATGCACAGTCTCCCCGGAAGAGGGGTGTGGATAGTGACCTTTTTTCACACACAGGCCCCTTGGTGGCAGCAGCAGCAGCCTTAGCGTCTCCCGCCTGTCCCTGTGGTCTGTGCTTTTAGCCGCAGCTCGCGCCCCTCTCTCTGGCTTTCTTGATATTACCTGTAGCCTGAGACACTAGTTTGCTATTTGTAAATAAGTCAATCTCTGCAGTTATTCTAGGAGTATTGAATTACATTGGATTACTTCTGTAAGCAATAAATTAATCCCTAATGAGACATAATTCAGTATCTGTCCTTGTGATCTTCAATTTGAGAACCAAATATGGAATACTCATTTGTGTTTTCTGTCCATGGTATCTTAGCATGAATAAGAATATCTCTTTTCCAGGTACCAGTATCAAAAGGCCTATCCCTTTAAGGAAGCTCCAGATGCTCCTCTTTCCCTCAAAAAAATAGAATGGTTGGCTGACCATTGAAAATATGCTCTTACAAATTTCTTAAAACTACATTCTCACTTGCAGTTTTTCTGGAAGATATCTGTCCCCCAGCGTCCCTCAAATTGAGTTTCATCTGTACTATAGAGCCTATATCTTAGTATAGACCATCCAAAACATACACTCCATGTTTGGTGAAAATATTACCAAACAAATCAAACAGATATTTAATATATTTATGTATATTGCTATGTAAAACCACTATATGGAAAGAAGGAAGACTCTCACTCCTTCCCTTGTGTGTTCCATTCACCTGTCTCTGATTATGAGTCATGTATGCATACCACTGACTCATCACTTTACTGCATGCAGGCTAGAACTGAAGAGGGAAACTTGGCTTCCAAGGAAGGGTTCTGCTTTCCTTTTTTTCTTCTCTAACAACAAATTTCCTTAGCTGAAGATATATCCTTAAGGACATCAGTGAACTTGAGAAGTGCTAGGCCTGGTGGTATAAGTAAAGTTTGAAGCCTGAAGCCTTAGGCATTGGTAATCTCAAGTGGTTGGCAGTTCAGTGTAAGAATAGTGTGGGAATAAAATAGCTAGGGGGGATAAAAATGAAGAATTTGTAGACCACATGGCAGTTCAAAGGCAAATGAGACATATAAATGAGGCTGGTGGCAAGAGTACAGGAAGGAGGGTCAGATTCTAAACCGAGTATTAAAGAGCTGAAAGATGATGGAGAAGCAAAGTTCTCAATAGGTAGCCAGGAAGTATTAGGAGAGTGTGTTTGCCTCAAACCTAGATGGAGTCACTCTTGTGTATAAGATGCTAATGGCATTTGTATGCAATTTGTTCCTCCTGTGGTGTCATCTCTTGTTCTTGTAGGAAGCCTATAGTTTCCAAAACAAATCTTGGTAGTCAGTTTATATAGACTGCATTGTAAATCCTTTAGAGTAGGTTTGCACAGCTGAAAAACTTCTGTCTTTTAGAGTCAACTGGGATGTGGGATTAGGTTTTTAGATATTAAAAAACCTCAATAAACTTAGAAGGATCAAACGTGGTTATTCTGGATTCTAGTAATTTTTTTCAAACTGTTACTCTTCTCATTTCACACACACTCTGAGAAGCTTTGAATTTGGAAAGCTAGCTTGTTCTATATTAATGTAGGGCTATTATAGAAAGTAAGACCACATACATGACAGGCTGGAAGATTTTAATTCTGACAACCTTAGAAAATGTAGTATGGAGAAGGAACACTGAACAATCTGGAACCCTGTGGTCTATCCAAGGCTTTTCCACTAACTATGTGACCGAGAGTTAGTCTTTTCTCCTCCCTAGGCCTCAGTTCCCTCTAATGTAAAATGAGGAGGGTAGACAAGTATGGTTTATAAAGCATGGTCCATAAGGGAATCCTTAGGTCATAAAGAAAGCATATGTTTGATCATTAGAAATCCTGTACTTCTGTCCCAGTTTTGACATCCTGTTAATTCCCAACTCTGACCATCAGTTTCTGCAATTTCACATCATTATATCACTATGCATTAGAAATATGAAATTTGAAAAGGAACTGGCTATATTTCTGAATAGTAAAGGAGAAGCTAGGGATGTGAAATTAGACAAACCTCAGAATCTAGGAATTACCAATTACTAATTGTGAACCTTGGCTATATTACTTACTAAGTCTGCATCTCCATATCCTTGTGTAAAAATAATCATATAATATCTAACTTATAAGGTTACTGTGATGATTAAATGGCATCATGTATATAAAGTATATAACACAATGTCTAGAACATAGTAAGCACTTACCATTAGCAAAAACAAATAATAAATAAATAAATAAATAAATCCTTCAACTATATGAAAGAGAGTGATGTAAACAGGATTAAATCCTGGATGGCAAATAGTTTTTTATTTCCCAGGCCAACTCCAATTAATTGGTATGGTTTGCCTGCTTAGATTATGAAATCTGTTGGGGCTCAGGGGTGATGTGTCATTATCAATTAAAGATTTCTGCATTGAGCACAGAAAGAGGCATCAAAGGTACTTGAGTCTTGAACTTACTAACATTGGAAAATATGTGGTTCAAGTAGTCCCATATGGTTAACTAGATCAAGGGAATGAAGCCAAAGAAAGATAACTCAATGTAAGGTAGAAATTTCTTAAAAAAAAACTTTTTATTATTTATTTATTTGGTTGCACCAGGTTTTAATTGTGGCAGGCGGGCTCCTTAATTGTGGCTTACAGGCTCCTTAGTTGCAGCTTGTGAGCTCCTTAGTCGTGGCATGTGAACTCTTAGTTATATCATGCATGTGGGATCTAGTTCTCTGATCAGGGATTGAACACATGCCCCTTGCACTGGGAGCTAAGAATCTTAACTGCTTCACCACCAGGGAAGTCTAAGATAGAATTTTCTAATAGAAATGGGTGTTCAAAGCAGAAATGATGTTTTTACAGTCTGTGATTTGTGTCACTAGACATATTCAAATACAGGTTGAATGGACACTTGGAAGAAATATTATAGTAGCAATCAAGATGGAATGCTCTGAGAGGTGAGATTTTTGGAATGTTGGACTCAAGAGCTCCTTAAATCCTCTGCTCCCTGAAAATTAATGAAAAGGCTCACAAATATGGAAATAATAAAGTTTTTCAGAACTTAGAAAACTATGCAATCTAAGAAAAACTACCAAGCCTCAGAAAGAACATCAGTGTTAGAGATGTTATGAGTTGGCCTATTATGATCCATCTCTCCTTGGTGCTGCATTAGCTTTAAAAAGGTACAGAGTGAGAATGGAACTCTATAGAACATTCCATAACCAGAGCATTATCATTAATTGACTGTCTTGTAGCTCCCTCAAAATGCTCCTTTCACAGGGCATTGCTGTCATTTGACCTGATTAGAATACCCCTCTGTGGGGAAATCTCAATCCCCAGGGTGTTGGTTGAAAGCAATTAGTTGCAATCATATAATATTTTGGCTTCATAAGGCTGTTTGTTGGCATAAACAACAGATCAGCCAAAAAGTTAAAAGGAAAGTGGGGAGAAAGAAAAAAAACATAGGGAGATTTGAAAAATTCTGACACATTGATGGGGATCTAGAAGGTTGTGGACATGTACCACACCGGGAGTAGGTCCAGAAAAGAATATTGAAGTTCCCAGTCTCTTATCTCTGGCTAACAATGAGGCCTTACACAAACAAGAAATAGAGGGTAAGGGAGAATGATAAACTGTCTTTGCTTTGAAGATTTGCCTCAAGACACACAAAGAACCTGTCAGTAAAGGACAGAAGACTTACTGACTTAAGGTATATAAGGAAATTTCTGTTCATCAGAGTGAACTACTAAGACAATGGAGCAGAGGTTTCAGTGGTCACACACAACAAAGAATGCAGACTTTAAACACTTAGTCCAAGAAAGTCATTAAACACATAAGTTGCATAAATGACAAAAACAAAAGAAATAAAAAACTGACAAAAACAACCCCTGAGGTGAGAGGATAGGGTTTTAAAAGTCACCACATTATATTGTATGAAATGCCATGTTTTCCAAAAAATTAGGAGACATACAAAGAAACAAGAAAATATAATCTATACACAGGGAGAAACAAACAATTGAAACTCTCTGAGGAAGGCCTGAGACAAAGACTTAAAATCTTGATAGACAAAGATTTAAAATCAGCTATAAAGAGAGAGCTAAAAAAAAGAACATGCCAAAGAACTAAAAGTACATATGAAGATGATGTTTAACCAAATAGAGAATATGAATGAAGAGATATAAACTTAAAATAATAGATATTCAAGAGTGAAAAAGAACGATAACTGGTATAAAATTCACAGGAGACCTCAACAGTAGATTTTAATAGCAAAAATATACAGTAAATTTGAAAATAGGTCAATTTAAATATTTCAATGTGAGGACCACATAGAAAAAAGAATGAAGAAAATAAGCAGAGCTTCAGAGATCTGTGGGACACTATCAAGTATAATAAATATGCATAAAAGAAGTCCCAGAGAAGAGAGCAAAAGAATCAGAAAGAATATTGGAATAATGTTTGAAAACTTCCAAAATTTGATGATAAACATCAATCTACACATCCAAGAAGCTCAATGAAATACAAACAGTAACTCAAAAATACGCAAACATAGCACATCAAAATCAAACTGTTGAAAGACAAAAACAGAGAATCTTGAAAGCATAAAGAGATAGGTGATTCATCACATGCAACATATCTTCAAAAAGATTAACAGTGGACCAATGGAGGAAGCACCACAAGTGCCTTTGTGTGGTCACGTCCGCCAGAGACAAGCGCTCCTGGCCTGCACCCCAGCATCTGAGGGGGGGCACTCATCCAGAACAATTTTTTCTTAGATACTACAGAACCTTGCTTTTCTGGATGATCCCCGGTGGTTTACTCCCTAATTTTCACCCGTGTGGATGAAAGGCTCCTGAGGTTGCAGCCAGGAGTCAGTGCTGTGCCTCTGAGGTGAGAGAGTCAACTTCAGGACACTGGTCCACAAGAGACCTCACAGCTCCACGTAATATCAAATGGCGAAAATCTCCTAGAGATCTCCATCTCAACACCAAGACCCAGCTTCACTCAATGACTAGCAAGCTACAGTGCTGGACAACCTATGCCAAACAACTAGCAAGACATGAACACAACCCCACCCATTAGCAGAGAGGCTGCGTAAAATCAAAATAAGGCCACAGACACGCAAAAACACAAAACAAGATGTGGACCTGGCGAACAGAAAGACAAGATCCAGCCTCATCCACCAAAGCACAGGCACTACTCCCCACCACCAGGAAGCCTACACAACCCACTGAAACAAGATTGGGCACTGGGGACAGACACCAAAAACAACGGGAACTACAAACCTGCAGCCTGCAAAAAGGAGACCCCAAACACAGTAAGATAAGCAAAATGAGAAGACAGAAAAACACAGCAGATGAAGAAGCAAGATAAAAACCCACCAGACCTAACAAATGAAGAGGAAATAGGCAGTCTACTTGAAAAACAATTCAGAATAATAATAGTAAAGATGATCGAAAATCTTGGAAATAGAATAGAGAAAATGCAAAAAACATTTAACAAGGACCTAGAAGAACTAAAGATGAAACAAGCAACGATGAACAACACAATAAATGAAATTAATAATACTCTAGATGGGATCAATAGCAGAATAACTGAGGCAGAAGAACGGATAAGTGACCTGGAAGATAAAATAGTGGAAATAACTACTACAGAGCAGAATAAAGAAAACAGAAAGTAAAGAACTGAGGACAGTCTCAGAGACCTCTGGGACAACATTAAAGGAACCAACATTCGAATTATACGGGTTCCAGAAGAAGAAGAGAAAAAGAAAGTGACTGAGAATATATATGAAGAGATTATGGTTGAAAACTTCCCTAATATGGGAAAGGAAATAGTTAATCAAGTACAGGAAGCACAGGGAGTCCCATACAGGATAAATCCAAGGAGAAACACACCAAGACACATATTAATCAAACTGTCAAAAATTAAATACAAAGAAAACATATTAAAAGCAGCAA
Source organism: Phocoena phocoena (assembly GCF_963924675.1). NCBI lineage: Eukaryota > Metazoa > Chordata > Mammalia > Artiodactyla > Phocoenidae > Phocoena > Phocoena phocoena. The sequence continues at coordinate 67,721,412 of NC_089240.1, read as the reverse complement.
GGGAAAAACAACAAATAACACACAAGGGAATCCCCATAAGGTTAACAGCTTATCTTTCAAAAAAACTCTGCAAGCCAGAAGGGACGGGCAGGACATATTTAAAGTGATGGAGGAGAAAAACTACAACCAAGATTACTCTACCCAGCAAGGATCTCATTCAGACTTGAGGGAGAAATTAAAACCTTTACAGACAAGCAAAAGCTGAGAGAGTTCAGCACCACCAAACCAGCTTTACAACAATTGCTAAAGGAACTTATCTAGGCAAGAAACACAAGAGAAGGAAAAGACCTACAATAACAAACACAAAACAATTAAGAAAATGAGAATAAGAACATACATATAGATAATTACGTTAAATGTAAATGAATTAAATGCTCCCACCAAAAGACACAGACTGGCTGAATGGATACAAAAATGAGACCCATACATATGCTGTCTACAAGAGACCCACTTCAGACCTAGAGACACATACAGACTGAAAGTGAGGGGATGGAAAATGATATTCCATGCAAATAGAAATCAAAATAAAGCTGGAGTAGCAATTCTCATATCAGACAAAGTAGACTTTAAAATAAAGACTATTAGAAGAGACAAAGAAGGCCACTACATAATGATCAAGCGATTGATCCAAGAAGAAGATATAACAGTTCTAAATATTTATGCACCCAAAATAGGAGCACCTCAATACATAAGGCAAATACTAACAGCCATAAAAGGGGATATCGACAGTAACACATCCATAGTAGGGTAATTTAGCACCCCATTTTCACCCATGGACAGATCATCCAAAATGAAAATAAATAAGGAAACAAAAGCTTTAAATGATACATTAAACAAGATGGACTTAATTGATATTTATAGAACATTCCATCCAAAAACAAGAGAATACACATTTTTCTCAAGTGCTCATGGAATACTCTCCAGGATAGATCATATCTTGGGTCACAAATCAAGCCTTGGAAAATTTAAGAAAATTGAAATTGTATCAAGTAACTTTTCTGACCACAATGCTATGAAACTAGATATTGATTACAGCGAAATATCTGTAAAAAATACAAACACATGGAAGCTAAACAATACACTACTTAATAACAAAGTGATCACTGAAGAAATCAAAGAGGAAATTTAAAAATACCTAAGAAAAAATGACAGTGGAGACACGACAAACGAAAACCTATGAGATGCAGCAAAAGCAGTTCTAAGATGGAAGTTTAGAGCAATACAGTCCTAATTAAGAAACAGGAAACATCTCGAATAATCACCTTAACCCTGCACCTAAAGCAAGTAGAGATAGAACAACAACAACAAAAAAAAAAACCCAAAGTTAGCAGAAGGAAAGAAATTATAAAGGTCAGATCAGAAATAAATGAAAAAGAAATGAAGGAAACAATAGCAAAAATCAATAAAACTAAAAGCTGGTTTTTTGAGAAGATAAACAAAATTGATAAAGCATTAGCCAGACTCATCAAGAATAAGAGGGAGAAGACTCAAATTAATAGAATTAGAAATGAAAAAGGTGAAGTAACAATTGACACTGCAGAAATACAAAAGATCATGAGAGATTAGCATAAGCAACTCTATGACAATAAAAGGGACAACCTGGAAGAAATGCACAAATTCTTATAAAAGCACAACCTGCCAAGACTGAATGAGAAAAAAATAGAATATTTTAACAGACCAATCACAAGCACTGAAATTGTAACTTTGAATAAAAATTTTCCAACCAACAAAAGACCAGGACCAGATGGCTTCACAGGCGAATTCTATCAAACATTTAGAGAAGTGCTAACACCTATCCTTCTCGAACTCTTCCAAAATATAGCAGAGGAAGGAATACTCCCAAACTCATTCTACAAGGCCACTATCACCCTGATACCAAAACCAGACAAGGATGCCACAAAGAAAGAAAACTACAGGCCAATATCACTGATGAACATAGATGCAAAAATCCTCAACAAAATACTAGCAAACAGAGTCCAACAGCACATTAAACGGATCAGACACCATGATCAAGTGAGGTTTATTCCAGGAATGCAAGGATTCGTCAATATATGCAAATCAGACAATGTGATACACCATGGTAAGAAATTGAAGGACAAAAAACATATGATCATCTCAATAGATGCAGAGAAAGCTTTTGTCAAAATTCAACATCCATTTATGATAAAAACTTTGCAGAAAGTAGGCATAGAGGGAACTTTCCTCATCATAATAAAGGCCATATATGACAAACCCACAGCCAAAACCGTCCTCAGTGGTGAAAAACTTAAAGCATTTCCAGTAAGATCAGGAACAAGAGAAGGTTGCCAACTCTCACCACTATTTTTGTGTGCGTGTGTGTGGTACACGGGCCTCTTCCTGTTCTGGCCTTTCCCATTGTGGAGCACAGGCTACGGACACGCAGGCTCAGCAGCCATGGCTCTCAGGCCCAGCTGCTCTGTGCCATGTGGCATCTTCCCAGATGGGGGCACGAACCCACGTCCCATGCAACAGCAGCCAGACTCTCAACCACTGCGTCACAAGGGAAGCCCCTCTTCACTCTTATTCAACATAGTTTCGGAAGTTTTAGCCACAGCAATAAGAGAAGGAAAGGAAATAAAAGGAATCCAAGTCAGAAAAGAAGTAAAGCTGTCAACTGTTTGCAGCTGACATGATACTATACATAGAGAATCCTAAAGATGCTACCAGAAAACTACTAGAGCTAATAAATGAATTTGCTAAAGTAGCAGGAAACAAAATTAATGCACAGAAATCTCTGGCATTCCTATACACTAATGATGAAAAATCTGAAAGTGAAATCAAGAAAGCACTCCCGTTTACCATTGCAACAAAAAGTATAAAATATCTAGGAATAATCCTACCTAAGGAGACAAAAAACCTGTATGCAGAATATTATAAAACACTGATGAAAGAAATTAAAGATGATACAAATAAATGGAGAGGTATACCATGTTCTTGAATTGGAAGAATCAACATTGTGAAAATGACTCGACTACCCAGAGCAATCTACAGATTCAATGCAATCCTTACCAAACTACCACTAGCATTTTTCACAGAACTAGAAGAAAAAATTCACAATTTTTATTGAAACACAAAAGACCCCAATAGCCAATGCAATCTTGAGAACGAAAAACAGAGCTGGAGAAATCAAGCTCCCTGACTTCAGACTATACTACAAAACTACAGTAATCAAGACATTATGGTACTGGCACAAAAACAGAAAGATCAATCAATGGAACAGGATAGAAAGCCCAGAGATAAACCCGCACATATATGGTCACCTTATATTTGATAAAGGAGGCAGAAATGTACAGTGGAGAAAGGACAGCCTCTTCAATAAATGGTGCTGGGAAAACTGGACAGCTACATGTAAAAGTATGATATTCGATCGCTCCCTAACACCATACACAAAAATAATCTCAAAATGGATTAAAGACCTAAATGTAAGGCCGGAAACTATCAAACTCTTAGAGAAAAACATAGGCAGAACACTCTATGATATAAATCATAGCAAGATCCTTTTTGACCCACCTCCTAGAGAAATGGAAATAATAACAAAAATAAACAAATGGGACCTAATGAAACTTCAAAGCTTTTGCACAGCAAAGGAAACCATAAACAAGACCAAAAGCAACCCTCTGAATGGGAGAAAATATTTGCAGATGAAGCAACTGACAAAGGATTAATCTCCAAAATTTACAAGCAGCCCATGCAGCTCAATAACAATAAAACAAACAACCCAATCCAAAATTGGGCAGAAGACCTAAATAGACACTTCTCCAAAGAAGATATACAGATTGCCAACAAACACATGAAAGAATGCTCAACATTATTAATCATTAGAGAAATGCAAATCAAAACTACAATGAGATATCATCTCACACCAGTCAGAATGGCCATCATCAAAAAATCTAGAAACAATGAATGCTGGAGACGGTGTGGAGAAAACGGAACAGTCTTCCACTGCTGGTGGGAATGTGAATTGGTACAGTCACTATGGAGAACAGTATGGAGGTTCCTTAAAAAACTACAAATAGTACTACCATATGACCCAGCAATCCCACTACTGGGCATATATGCTGAGAAAACTATAATTCAAAAAGATTCATGTACCAAAATGTTAATTGCAGATCTATTTACAATAACCAGGGGATGGAAACAACCTAAGTGTTCATCATTGGATGAATGGATAAACGATATATGGCACATATATTAATGGAATATTACTCAGCCATAAAAAGAAACAAAACTGAGCTCTTTGTAATGAGGTGGATGGACATAGAGTCTGTCACACAGAATGAAGTAAGTCAGAAAGAGAAAGACAAATACCATATGCTAACACATATATATGGAATTTAAGAAAAAAAATATGTCATGAAGAACCTAGGGGTAAGATGGGAATAAAGATACAGACCTACTAGAGAATGGGCTTAAGGATATGGGGAGTGGGAAGGGTAAGTTGTGACAACGCAAGAGAGTGGCATGGACATATATATACTACCAAACATAAAATAGATAGCTAGTGGGAAACAGCTGCATAGAACAGGGAGATCAGCTCGGTGTTTTGTGATCACCTAGAGGGGTGGTATAGGGAGGGTGGGAGGGAGGGAGACGCAAGAGGGAAGAGAGATGAGAACATATGTATATGTATAACTGATTTATTTTTTTATACAGCAGAAACTAGCACACCATTTTAAAGCAATTATACTCCAATGGAGATGTAAAAAAAGATTAACAACTTGTTTCTTTTTTTTGGAATTTTATTTATTTATTTATACAGCACGTTCTTATTAGTTATCTATTTTATACACATTAGTGTATATATGTCAATCCCAATCTCCCAATTCATCCCAGTGCAACTCGCACCTCCCACCCCCTGATTTCCCACCTTTGTGTCCATATGTTTGTTCTCTACATCTGTGTCTCTATTTCTCCCTTGTAACCTGGCTCATTTGTAACATTTTTCTAGATTCCACATACATGCGTTTATGTATGATATTTGTTTTTCTCTTTCTGACTTACTTCACTCTGTATGACAGTCTCTATGTCCATCCACATCTCTACAAAGGACCCAGTTTTGTTCCTTATTATGACTGAGTAATATTCGATTGTATATATGTACCGCATCTTCTTTATCCATTTGTCTGTCGATGGGCATTTAGGTTGTTTCCATGACATGGATTTTGTGAAGAGTGCTGCAATGAATATTGAGGTGCATGTAATTTTTTGAATTATGGTTTTCTCTGGGTATATGCCCAGAAGTGAGATTGCTGGGTAATACAGTAGTTCTATTTTTAGTTTTTTAAGGAACCTCCATACTGTTCTCCAGAGTGGCTGTATCAATTTACATTCCCACCAACAGTGCAAGAGGGTTCCCTTTTCTCCACACCCTCTCCAGCATTGGTTGTTTTTAGATTTTCTGATGATTCCCATTCTAACTGGTGGGAGGTGATACATCATTGTAGTTTTAATTTGAATTTCTGTAATAATCAGTGATATTGAGCGCTTTTCATGTTCTTCTTGGCCATCTGCATGTCTTCTTTGTATAACTGTCTATTTAGGTCTTCTGCCCATTTTTTGATTGGGTTGTTTGTTTTTTTGATATTGAGCTACATGTGCTTTTTATATATTTTGGAGGTTAATCCTTTGTCTATTGATTCATTTACAAATATTTTCTCCCATTCTGAGAGTTGTCTTTTCATCTTGTTTGTAGTTCCCTTTGCTGTGCAAAAACTTTTAAGTTTCATTAGGTCCAATTTGTATATTTTTATTTCCATTTTTATTTCTATTGTAGGAGGTGGGTCAACAAAAGGTCTTGCTTTGATTTATGTCAGACAGTGTTCTTCCTATGTTTTCCTCTAAGTGTTTTATAGTGTCTGGTCTTACATTTAAGTCTTTAATCCATTTTGAGTTTACTTCTGTGTGTGGTATTAGGCAGTGTTCTGATTTTATTCTTTTACATGTAGCTGTCTAGTTTTCCCACCACCACTTATTGAAGATACTGTCTTTTCTCCAGTGTATATCCTTGCCTCCTTTGTCATAGATTAGTGGACCATAGGTGTATGGGCTTATATCTGGGCTTTCTATCCGATTCCATTGATCTATATTTCTGTTTTTGTGCCAGTATCATATTGTCTTGGTTATTGTGGCTTTGTAGTATAGCCTGAAGTCAAGGAGCCTGATTCCTCCTGCTCTGTTCTTTTCCCCTCCAGATTGCTTTTGTTATTTGGAGTTTTCTGTGTCTCCCTACAAATTTTAACACATTTTGTTCTACTTTTGTTAAAAATGCCATTGGTAATTTGATAGAGATTACATTAAATCTGTAGTTTGCTTTGGGTAGTATAGTCATTTTCACAATATTGATTCTTCCAATCCAAGAACGTGGTATAGCTCTCCATCTGTTTGCGTCATATTTGATTTCTTTCTTCAGTGTCTTATAGGTTTCTCAGTACAAGTTTTTACTTCCTTAGGTAGGTTTATTCCTATGTATTTTATTCTTTTTGTTGCAATGGTGAATGGGACTGTTTCCTTAAATTTTTACTAATCTTTCATTGTTAGTGCATAGCAATGCCAGATATTTCTATGCATTATTTTTTTTATTTGGCAACTTTACCAAACTCATTGATTAGTAGTTTTCTGGTGGCATGTTTAGGATTATCTGCTTATAGTATCATGTCATCTGCAAACAGTGACAGTTTTACTTCCTCTTTTCCAATTTGTATTCATTTTATTTCCTTTTCTTCTGTGATTGCCATGTGTAGGACTTCCAAAACTATGGTGAATAACAGTGGCAAGAATGGACATCCTTGTCTTGTTCCTGATCTTAGATGAAATGCTTTCAGGTTTATGCCATTGAAAATGATGTTTGCTGAGGGTTTGTCATATATGGGCTTTCTTAGGTTGAGTTAGGTTCCCTCTATTCCCACATTCTGGAGAGTTTTTTATCATAAATGTGGGTTGAATTTTGTCAAAAGATTTTTCTGCATCTATTGAGGTGATCATACGTTTTTATTCTTCAATTTATTAATATGACATATCACATTGATTTGCATAATTGAAGAATCCTTGCATCCCTCAGATAAATCCCACTTGATCATGGTGTATGATCCTTTTAATGTGTTGTTGGATTCTGTTTCCTACTATTTTGTTGAGGATTTTTGCATCTATATTTATCAGTGATATTGGTCTGTAATTTTCTTTTTTTCTAGTATCTTTGTCTTGCTTTGGTATCAGGGTGATAGTGGCCTCATAGAATGAGATTTGGTTTGTTACTTCCTCTGCAAATATTTTGGAAGAGTTTTAGAAGGATGGGCGTTAGTTCTTCTCTAAATGTTTGATAGAATTCACCTGTGAAGTCATTTGGTCCTGGACTTTTTTTGTTGGAATATTTTTCATCACAGTTTCAATTCATTACTTGTGATTGGTCTGTTCATATTTTCTATTTCTTCCTGGTTAAGTCTTGGATGGTTATACCTTTCTAAGAATTTGTCCATATCTTCCACGTTGTCCATTTTATTGGCATAGTGTTGCTTGTAGTAGTCACTTATGATGCTTTGTATTTCTGCAGTGTCAGCTTTAACTTCTTTTTCATTTCTAATTTTATTGAATTGAGTCCTCTCCCTCTTTTTCTTGTTGAGTCTGGCTAATGGTTTATCAGTTTTGTTTATCTTCTCAAAGAACCATCTTTTATTTTTATTGACCTTTGCTATTGTTTTCTTTGTTTCTATTTCATTTATTTCTACTCTAGTCTTTATGACTTCTTTCCTTCTACTAAGTTTGGGTTTTGTTTGTTCTTCTTTCTCTAGATCATTTAGGTGTAAAATTAGATTACTTATTTGAGATTTTTCTTGTTCCTTGAGGTAGGATTGTATTGCTATAAACTTGTTTCTTAGAACTGCTTTTGCTGCACCCCACAGGTTTTGGATCATGGTGTTCTTCTTGTCTGTTGTCTCTAGGTATATTCTGATTTCCTCCTTGATTTCTTCAGTGAACTCTTGGTTATTTAGTAACGTATTGTTTAGCCTCCATCTGTCTGTGTTTTTTACGTTTTCTTTTACGTTTTTTACGTTTTCTAATTTCATAGCATTGTGGTCAGAAAAGATGCTTGATATGACTTCAATAGTTTTAAATTTCCTGAGGCTTGAACTGTGACCCAACATGTGATGTATCCAGGAGAATATTCCATGTGCACTTGAGAAGAAATTATAATCTCTTGTTTTCAGATGGAATGTCCTATAAATTTCAATTAATTGTATCTGGTCTATAGTGTCACTTAAAGACTGTGTTTCCGTATCTATTTTCTGTCTGGATGATCTGTCCATTGGTGTAAATGAATTGTTAACATCACCCAGTATTATTGTGTTACTGTTGATTTCCTCATTTACAGCTGTTAACATTTGCCTTATGTAGGGAGGTGCTCCTACGTTGGGTGCATATATATTTATAATTGTTATACCTTCTTCTTGGATGGATCCCTTGATCATTATGTAGTGTCCTTCCTGGAAAAAGAGACCCCAAACACAGTAAGATGAGCAAAATGAGAAGACAGAAAAACACAGAGCAGATGAAGGAGCAAGATAAAAACTGACCAGAGCTAACAAATGAAGAGGAAATAGGCAGTCTACCTGAAAAACAATTCAGAATAATGATAGTAAAGATGATACAAAATATTGGAAATAGAAGAGAGAAAATGCAAGAAACATTTAACAAGGACCTAGAAGAACTAAAGATGAAACAAGCAACGATGAACAACACAATAAATGAAATTAAAAATACTCTAGATGGGATCAATAGCAGAATAACTGAGGCAGAAGAACAGATAAGTGACCTGGAAGATAAAGTAGTAGAAATAACTACTGCAGAGCAGAATAAAGAAAAGAGAATGAAAAGAACTGAGGACAGTTTCAGAGACCTCTGGGACAACATTAAATGCACCAACATTCGAATTATAGGGGTCCCAGAAGACGAAGGGAAAAAGAAAGGGACTGAGAAAATATTTGAAAAGATTATAGTTGAAAACTTCCCGAATATGGGAAAGGAAATAGTTAATCAAGTCCAGGAAGCACACAGAGTCCCATATAGGATAAATTCAAGGAGAAACATGCCAAGACACATATTAATCAAACTATCAAAAATTAAATACAAAGAAAACATATTAAAAGCAGCAAGGGAAAAATAACACACAAAGGAATCCCCATAAGGTTAACAGCTGATCTTTCAGCAGAAACTCTGCAAGCCAAAAGGGACTGCCAAGACATATTTAAAGTGATGAAGGAGGAGAACCTACAACCAAGATTGCTCTACCCAGCAAGGATCTCATTCAGATTTGATGGAGAAATCAAAACCTTTACAGACAAGGAAAAGCTGAGAGAGTTCAGCACCACCAAACCAGCTTTACAACAAATGCTAAAGGAACTTCTCTAGGCAGGAAACACAAGAGAAGGAAAAGACCTACAATAACAAACCAAAAACAATTAAGAAATGAGAATAGGAACATACATATGGATAATTACCTTAAATGTAAATGGAATAAATGCTCCCACCAAAAGACACAGACTGGCTGAATGGATACAAAAATAATATCCATATATATGCTTTCTCCAAAAGAGCTACTTCAGACCTAGGGACACATACAGACTGAAAGTGAGATGATGGAAAAAGATATTCCATGCAAATGGAAATCAAAGGAAAGCTGGAGTAGCAATTCTCATATCAGACAAAATAGACTTTAAAGAGTATTAGAAGAGACAAAGAAGGATACTACATAATGATTGAGGGATCGATCCAAGAAGAAGATATAACAATTGTAAATATTTATGCACCCAACATAGGAGCACCTCAATACGTAAGGCAAATACTAACAGCTATAAAAAGGGAAATCGACAGTAACACATTCATAGTAGGGGACTTTAACACCCTACTTTCACCAATGGACAGATCATCCAAATTGAAAATAAATACGGAAACACACTTTAAATGATATATTAAATAAGTTGGACTTAATTGATATTTATAGGACATTCCATCCAAAAACAACAGAATACGCATTTTTCTCAAGTGCTCATGGAACATTCTCCAAGATAGATCATATCGTGGGTCACAATTCAAGCCTTGGTAAATTTAAGAAAATTGAAATCATATTGAGTAACTTTTCCAACCACAACACTATGAGACTAGGTATCAATTTACTGGAAAATAATCTGTAAAATATTCACATGCATAGAAGCTAAACAATACACTAATTAATAACCAAGAGATCACTGAAGAAATCAAAAATTACCTAGAAACAAATGACAATGGAAACACGATGACCCAAAACTTATGGGATGCAGCAAAAGCAGTTCTAACAGGGAAGTTTATAGCAATACAATCCTACTTCAAGACAGAAGAAACATCTCAAATAAACAACCTAACCTTACACCTAAAGAAATTAGAGAAAGAAGAACAACAAAAAAATACAAAGTTAGCAGAAAGAAAGAAATCAGATCAGAAATAAATGAAAAAGAAATGAAGGAAACGATAGCAAAGATCAATAAAACTAAAAGCTGAATCTTTGAGAAGATAAAAAAAATCGATAAACCATTAGCCAGACTCAATGAAAAAAGGGAGAAGACTCAAATCAATAGAATTAGAAATGAAAAAAGAGGAGTATCAACTGTCAGTGCAGAGATACAAAAGATCATGAGAGATTACTACAGGCAACTCTATGCCAATAAATGGACAACCTGGAAGAAATGGACAAATTCTTAGAAATGCACAATCTGCCAAGACTGAATCAGGAAGAAATAGAAAATATGAACAGACCAATCACAAGCACTGAAATTGAAACTGTAGGTAGTCTTTATTGTAAAGTCTAATTTATCTGATATGAATATTGCTACTCCCACTTTTTTTGCTTTCCATTTGCATGGAATATCTTTTCCCATCCCCTCATTTCCATTCTGTATGTGTCCCTAGGTCTGAAGTGGGTCTCTTGTAGACAACATATATATGGGTCTTGGTTTTTAATCCATTCAGGCAGCCTGTGTCTTTTGGTTGGAACCTTTAATCCATTCACATTTGTGGTTATGATCAATATGTATGTTTTTATTAACATTTTCTTAATTGTTTTGTTTTTTTATGTAGATCATTTTCTTCACTTGTGTTTCCCACTTAGAGAAGTTCCTTTAGCATTTGTTATAGTGTTGGTTTGGTTGTGCTGTATTCTGTTAGCTTTTGCTTGTCTGTAAAGCTTTTTATTTCTCTGTCAAATCTGAATGAGATCTTTGCCAGGTAGAGTAATCTTGGTTGTATGTTCTTCCCTTTCATCACTTTAAATATATCGTGCCACTCCCTTCTGGCTTGTATAGTTTCTGCTGAGAAATCAGCTGTTTTCCTTATTGGAGTTCCCTTGTATGCTATTTGTCATTTTTCCCTTGTTGCTTTTAATAATTTTTGTCAATTTGATTACTTTTTGTCCTGGTGTGTTTCTTTCTGGGTTTATCGTGATGGGACTCCCTGTGCCTCCTGGACTTGGGTGGCTATTTCCTTTCCCATGTTATGGAAGTTATTGACTATAATATCTTCAAATATTTTTCTCAGGTCCATTCTCTCTCTCTTATCCTCCTGGGACCCCTATAATGTGAATGTTGGTGCGTTTAATGTTGTCCCAGAGGTCTCAGGCTGTTTTCATTTCTTTTCATTCTTTTTTCTTTATTCTGTTTTGCAGCAGTTTTTTCCAGCATTCTGTCTTTCAGGTCACTTATCCGTTCTTCTGCCTCAGTTATTCTGCTATTGATTCCTTCTATTGTATTTTTCATTTCAGGTATTGTACTGTTCATCTCTGTTTGTTTGTTCTTTAATTCTTCTAGGTCTTTATTAAACATTTCTTGCATCTTTTCGATCTTTGCCTCCATTCTTTTTCTGAGGTCCTGGATCATCTTCACCATCATTATTCTGAATTCTTTTCCTGGAAGATTGCCTATCTTCCCTTCATTTAGTTGTTTTCCTAGGATTTTATCTTGTTCCTTCCTCTGGTACATAGTCCTCTGCTGTTTCATTTTGTCTGTCTTTATGTGAATGTGGGTATCGTTCCACAGGCTGCACGACTGTAATTCTTCTTGCTTCTGTTGTCTGTCCTCTCTTGGATGAGGCTCAACAGCTGATTTGTAATCAGAAACAGTGGAGGCCAGATAACATTCAAAATACTGACAGAAAAAAAAAAGTCAACAAATAATTCCATACCAAATTTCTCCCTCTGAAGGAGAAACTAAGAGTTCTCAAATAAAAAATAAAAATAAAAAAACCTGTGATAATTCATTTTTAGCAAATATGCTGTATAAGAACTATTAAAGGAATCTTCAAATTTGAAATCAAAGGACATGAGATAATAACTCAAATGAAGGTATTCATCAACAGAAAATATTGAAAAAGCTAACACAACTAAGTCTAACCATATAAGTATTATAAAAATAAATATAAATCTTTGAAACCTCAATTATAAGAAAAAATGGTCAAAAAATGTTACTTCATTCTATCAAGAGACACACTATGACTCATAAAGAATGAAAGTAATTATAATAGCTAACATTTAGTATGGGATCATTATGTGGCAGACACTCTTCATAAATGCTTTCCATGAATGAATTAACTTTAATTCTCAGAACAGCTCTATGAGATTGGTGCAATTTTTACACCATTTAACAAATCAGAACTGAGGAATGGAAAGGATTAGAAAATTTTCTTAGGTCTCAGGACTATCAAGGGAAATAATTTTTATTTTAATCCAGGCAGACTGATTTCAAAATATATGCTCTTAATCACTATGTTATATAGGCTCTTAAAGTAAAAATATAAAGTATATGATACAAAAGAACCCAGAAATAATCATATTAACATCAGAAAAATGATTTAAAGGGAGAAAGCACTATGTGGGGCTACAGGCCAATCCATAATATTTTAGTGTCAACTGCACAGTGAAGCTGTAACTGTAATAAATGTATATGAGAAAATAATGGCATTAAAATATAGAAAATAAATACTCGTGATTATATAATAAGAAAGTATTAAAAATAATGTAGTCTTTATTGGTTTTATATATTTTTTTAATTATTGAGATTTTTGTAGTGGCCCAATATATGTAAATATTCCATTATTAAGTAAAAAAGATGTGATGAATTGGGAGATTGGGATTGACATATATACACTAATATTTATAAAATGGATAACTAATAAGAACCTGCTGTATAAAAAATAAATTTTAAAAAATTAAAAATGTGCATTTTCTGATATCAGGCAGCAAGGATTGATATAGACCTATTAGATCAGCTTTATTCAGTTTATTTATTTGGATTCTTTCCAAACTTTCTAAATTTTGTCAATTGTGTGTCTATTTTTTTGATATTTATTCCATTTTTTCTTGATGTATTTTAATGTTGTGCTATTTTCTATATAATATCATAACCTTTAGAAATTCATTTTGAATTATACTTTTAATGAAGTATTTCTCCTATGTTTTGTTTAACTTGTATATAAATTCAATTTTGGTTGACATCAATATTATACCTACAACTTTCTTTATGTTGATGCCTATACTTTTACTGTCATCTTTCTGAGTCATTGCTTTAGATCCCTCTTGTAACTTGAATTTAAGATTCTCTACAAATATTATCTCCTCAGAGAGGCCTAACTTAATAGTCATCTAACTCAACTGGCTCTATATTCTTTGATAGAACATATCACCATCTGAAGTTATATTATATATCGATTTACTTACTTGTTTATTTTACTCACATTCAATAGAATGTGAACCCCATGAGGACAGAGACTTTACCTGTACTATTCACTACTGTATCCCTGATGTTTCAAACACTTCACTGTTGATTTTAATAAATGTGTTTATGCCATTGAAATTTGTTGATATGAAATATACTTTTCTTAATTCTAACATGATTTTATATGTTATTACTGTTCTTCATATTTTAGCTTTTTAGCTTTTGCTACATCTTTTATGATTTATTTGTTTTAAATATATGTTTATATGCTTTATGCTAATTGAAGGATGTAACTATTTTTTCTACCTGTACTTTCCTCCTAGATTTTCTCATTCTGTTCCATGGGTTTAAACACAATCTGCATGCTAATAACTACAAAACGCTCATCTTCAGGCCTAAACTTGCCTCAGAACACCTGACTATTCTTATTGCTTACACTTTATTTCCACATCCTTTGTCACAAACTTGCTCTTTCTCTCCAAAATACACCTTGAATGAAGTCACTTCTCACCATCTCTACCACTAACACAGTCCTGATACATCCACTATCATCTCTTGCATGGATTACTGCAACTGGTCTCCTTGCCTCCACTCTTAACACTCCACAATCCACTCTGTGCCCAGGAGCTACAGTGAGCTTTCAAAAAATAATATGGATCACATATCTCCTCTGCTTAAATCCTTCAATGGATTCCCTTGATCCTCAGATTAAAACCCAAACTTTTTATCATGTGTTTCAAATATAAGATTTATAAATCCTTCAAAGCTCACTTCATACCATTTCCTAGCCACAGGCCCTCTTAGAGTGTCTCATTCAGGATATTTTAGTTCTTGCCTCAGAGTATTTGCATATGCTTTTATGTCTGGGTGGAAATTTCTCTCTCCCATGAATAGCACATGCTAGCACTTAAAAACATTGCTGCATAACTGAATTGTTATAGTTATCATTTTATATTATATTTGAACCTCTGTCTCTAGATTTAGGTATCTATTCGATTTTTGCTATAAAAATGAAAAAAAATTAACATGATTACAACTTTTAAACTTTTTTGTTTTATCTCCCAATTTTTTTCTTTATAGTACTAAATGTGTATTTTCAAGTTTATAATACTTATCTTTTGTTCTGAAGCCATGATGTTATAGTTTTGGTGGTTGGCCAAGGTACTATTAGCCCATAGTTGGGGAGACAGATTTATACTGACACTTTCTTTGTGCCTTTTCCCAAACGGCTACCCACTCACTTAATAGTTATCTGTATTATATCTTCAAATTTGGTAAATCTCTTACTGTTACAGCTAATTAGGTCTGATTGTTTAAGACCTTCTGCCTTCACTTTCCCATATTTCTCCCAGCTAGAGAGTACTGACATTTTTTTTTTCACTCTGTGTCAGTGTGGAAGTATGGAGGATGGAGAGACACTTTCTACCTTTCACCCAGGAAACTCATCTGCCTTTTTCAGTCCCTTTCCTTATAGATTAGGAGGTATGAGTGACACTTTCCCAAATGCAGTCCACTTTCTTGCACCCAATACCACCCTCAGCTCCATCATTGAACCACTCCTCAAGCAATGTGGGTAGAAGTTATGTGTCAGTAGCTAAAATCCCTGGTCTATATATCCTTGGACAAAAATTTCCAGAATGCATGGTAGGAGATTATGCTCCTTATTTTTTTATAGTGCTGAAGTATTTATTTTTTCATTTTAAAATTCATTTTTATCCATATCACTTATTTTTCAAGGATTTTTTTGTCATTTGACTATACTCTGTCATCTTATTCAGAGGTCTTTCCAGATTGAATATTTTAAAATGAATACATGGATTAATGGACACATGAATGGAATGAGGAAAGAAAGCAGATTGGAAGAGGAAAAGAGAGGATCAGGAAAATATTTAGGAGACTGTTCTGGTCATTCTGGTGGAAGATGGTATGAAATTTACTCTACTAGTGGTAAGGTAGGTGGAGAGGAGTGGATACATTTTGGGATATAATTTGGAATAGAACTGACCATATTGTAGACTGGATGTGGAAATAAGAGAAGTGTCGAGAACAGAGTTAATTACCAGGTTTTTGACATGAGTAACTGGATGGATGGACTTGCTGTATTCAGGAATAAGAGATGCAGGGAGGAGAGGCAGGGGTGGGTAGAATAAGATACCAAAGTACAAGATTGAGATGGCTGTGTGATATCCAAATGGGGCTCAGAATAAACATTTCAACTGGAAGATAATTTTTGGAATCAGATGACAGAAAAATGTTACTTGAAGTCAGTGAAATAAGCTGGTGGTCACATGGGATAGTCTGTTTTCAACTCTAGGGTCACACTTAGAGAAACATTAAATGAGAGGTTAGGTTATAGCGTCTTTTCTTCCTCTCCAGCTGGTCTCTCTCCATCTCTGTGAAACTAGTTCTAGAGGGGGCGACCAGAGGGGCGTGGCAATGATTTGAAGGTATTTTTCTCTCACTGCTCGCACAACCTTAAGATTCTGACACATAGCTTGGTTGCCAGGTTACTACAGCTCAAAAACTGGAGGCAAGAACTTTTATTTTCACATACATTCAGCGTCTGCCAATTGCCAGATGTTGCTGGCAAAGTTCAAAACCCGGTGAAGCTTGCAGCAGATCTGAAAAGCACTGTGGATGTTCAAAAGTGGGTGAGGCAGGGGTGTTCCCTCAACTTTTGTATTGAACTAACACTAATCTAAAATGTCGTTAAATGAAGAAAAAGATGAAGGACATCTGAATCTATCAGCAATGCCCAGAAAAATTCAAGATGAATTAGTTTATGTAATCCAGACATCTTTAAACAATATAGCTAGACAAGTAAATGATCTAAATAAATATGCTGAATACTTATTTGGGGAACTAACCAAAGAGATTGATAGGGTCTCTTTCAAACTTAAGACTTTACAACAGAGTGTAATCCAGTTAACTGATGGCATTACCCACAAGGATCCAAATGAAGGAGTGTCCTTGCAAATCAGAAAATCAAGGAAAATGTTTCGAAGTACAGTTTTTCAAACACAGCCGGTATACTTTTCCATACCTGTTAAAATATGTGAAAAACATAATGCTTGTGTACAGACATCAACTCTTACTATGCCTGCTCATTATTGCCAAGATAATAGAGAAAGTTTTAAAGATTTATCCTGCTTCATATTGTTTTGAAATTTCTAAAAAAAATTATATCTGAGAAAGAAAAACAAAAGGGAGGGAATTTCAAGCAAAAGAAGCTCCTAGATTATCCCTTTGAGATAGAATGTGTGCCTCAAAGTCAATTGATAGAAGATAATATTACAGTGAACCATATCGCAGATGCTTGTGGTGAGACCTCTCATTCATATGTAGATCAACCATCTGAAAGTACATTTTCCACTTTCTCATTTAGTGAAATCAGTAAACTTCTAACAAAACCTGTAGGAAAAGTGTTATCCTGCCCTCTACAACAGCCAATGCATGGATCTGGTGATGTGAAGAATTCACATAGCTATATCAATTATGGAACTGGAATGGGAGAATAGTTGCAATCCCAACCTCAAACTCATCTTAAAACAGAGGTGTTTGTGAGTCTCACAGCACCAAATTCACCACCTCCACTACCACCTGATTGGTTAGCTCTATTAAGAGCTTCAAAGAGGATAAGTATTCCCTCAATAATACATTCCCCAACTCAACTTACATCAACTGTTTTCAGGAATCCAGCAGCATCACCACCTCCTGATTGCCTTCAGACTACTCTTGATGCAGCTCTTCTAATTACACCACCTCAAACAGAGTTCTCTCCTCCAATACCTGAAATTTTCCAATATAATGAACTGATACCAGATGATCTAGTCCCACAAAGTGAATATCAGGAAATGCCTCCACCTTTATCTCCTTCTTCAGTAACTTCACCTAGATTTCAATCAAGGGCTGAAGTTGCAAATCTAACTGACTCTGCTTCAGTTGTACAATTACCAATATCTTCAGCTTTTCAAGCTGTGAGACCTTCATCTGCAAAATCAAGACTTTTTGTTGCAAAATCACCAAGATCTTCAGTTCCATCAAGACTAAGATCTTCACTTCCACCACCACCAAAATATGTGGTTCCACCAGCATCAACATCTTCAATTGCACCATTACCAATATCTTCAACTCCACAAATACTACAAAGTTCAGTTCCACTACCATCAGTATCTTCAGGTCCACAAACATCAATATCTTTAATTCCATCATCAAAACATTCAGTTTCCCAGTCAACAAGACATTCATTTGTCCAATTATCAGGATGTTTAGATACACAGTCATCAAGATCTTCAGTTTACAGTTACCAAGATCTTCAGTTGCACAACCAACAGGACATTTGATTACACCACACCCAATATCACCAAGTTTGAAGTCAACAAAATCTTCCACTCTATAATCACTGTTTACTTTCCTACAATCACCATCTTCCATATCAAGCCCTTGGGCTCTATCAGTTTCCTGATCTTCATCAGCTGTAGTTTGTCCTGGTTTAAAGCAATTTCCTCCATCAACTCTATGGATGATCAATAAAGCAAGGAGGGCCTTGATGGAAGCAATTAGAAAACGTGTTCTGCTATTCAAAACTAAAGAACAATGTGTACCCAAAGCCAAAATGGAGATTCCTGAAATTGAAGCAAGTAGTATCCTGATCCGTCATAAAGCTATAGGATATAATTTTGGTGAATAAGACCAGGTGAGGCTGTTTAGATGGATGAAAAGTAAACAAATAAATACAACTAAAGTAAAAATAAATGTCTATTGTCTTATTCTATTTAATTAACTAATTTATAATATTTGGCTTTTTTACTTTTTTAGAATTAAACAGGATATTTTTTCCAAGAAAACTGTCAGCACATGCTCCACCCTAAATATTTTACAGTTTTCTTAAGTTGCTCAAATAAACTAAAACTACTGACTATTAAGCACGGATAGCCCGTATGCTAGTTTTTTACAAATTTTCTTGAAGACAATTAATATTGAAATTCTGAACTTAGCAAGGCCATTTATTCCATTTCAAATAATGCTTAATTCAAGCTTTAAGAATCTCTGTCTCAATTATATGAATGTATTTAGTAAGCATAAATAATTTATAGTTCTAAATTTACCTCAAGGGGCTGGAACAATCAATTTTTTAATTTATTTTATTTTTTAACACTTTATTGGAGTATAATTGCTTTACAATGGTGTGTTAGTTTCTTCTTTATAACAAAGTGAACCAGCTATACATATACATATATTCCCATATCTCCTCCCTCTTGCATCTCCCTCTCACCCTCCATATCCCACCCTTCTAGGTGGTCACAAAGCACTGAGATGACCTCACTGTGCTATGCGGCTGCTTCCCACTAGCTATCTATTTTACATTTGGTAGTGTATATATGTCCATGTCACTCTCTTTGTCCCAGCTTGCCCTTCCCACTCCCTGTGCCCTCAAGTCCATTCTCTACATCTGCATCTTTATTCCTGTCCTGCCCCTACATTCTTTGGAACCATTTTATTTTTATTAGATTCCATATATATGTGTTAGAATATGGTATTTGTTTTTATCTTTCTGACTTCACTCTGTATGAAAAATCCTAGGTCCATCCACAAATAACTCAATTATGTTTATTTTTATGGCTGAGTAATATTCTATTGTATATAGGTGTCGTAGCTTCTTTATTCATTCATCTGTCGATGCACTTAGGTTGGTCCCATGTCCTGGCTATGGTAAATAAAGATGCAGTGAACATAGTGGTGCATGACATGTTTTGAATTATGGTTTTCCCAGGGTATATGCCAGTAGTGGGATTACTGGGTTATATGGTAGTTCTATATGTAGTTTTTTTAAGGAACCTCCATACTGTTCTCCATAGTGGCTGTATCAATTTACATTCACACCAACAGTGCAAAAGGGTTCCCCTTTCTCCACACCCTCTCCAGCATTAATTGTCTGTAGATATTTTGGTGATGGCCATTCTGACTGGTGTGAGATAATACCTCATTGTAGTTTTGATTTGCATTTCTCTAATGATTAGTGATGTTGAGCATCCTTTCATGTGTTTGTTGACAATCGCTATATCTTCTTTGGAGAAATGTCTATTTAGGTCTTCTGCCCATTTATGCATTGAGTGGTTTGGTTTTTGATATTGAGCTGCATGACCTGCTTGTATATTTTGGAGATGAACCCTTTGTCAGTTGCTTCATTTGCAAATATTTTCTCCCATTCTGAGGATTGTCTTTTGGTCTTGTTTATGGTTTGCTTTGCTGCGAAAAAAATTTCCGTTTCATTAGGTCCCATTTGTTTATTTTTGTTTTCATTTCCATTTCTCTGGGAGGGGAGTCAAAAAGATTCTTGCTGTCATTTATGTCATAGAGTGTTCTGCCCATGCTTTCCTCTAAGAGTTTTATAGTGTCTGGCTTTACATTTAGATCTTTAATCTATTCTGAGTTTATTTTTGTGTATGGTGTCAGGGAGTGTTGTAATTTCATTCTTTGATATGTAGATGTCCACTTTTTCCAGCACCACTTATTGAAGAGGCTGTCTTTTCTCCATTATATATTCTAGTCTCCTTTATCAAAAATAAGCTGACCATATGTGTGTGGGTTAGTCCCTGGGCTTTCTATCCTGTTCCATTGATATATATTTCCGTTTTTGTGCCAGTACCATACTATCTTGATTTCTGTAACATTGTAATATAGTCTGAAGTCTGGGAGCCTGATTACTCCCGCTCCATTTTTCTTTCTGAAGATTGCTTTGGCTATTCGGGGTTATTTGTGTTTCCATACAAACTGTGAAATGTTTGTTCTAGTTTTGTGAAAAATACCATTGGTAATTTGATAGGGATTGCATAGAATCTTTAGATTGCTTTGGGTAGTATATTCATTTTCACAATATTGAGTCTTCCAATCCAAGAACATGGTGTATCTCTCTATCAGTTTGTATCATCTTTAATTACTTTCATCAGTGTCTTACAGCTTTCCACATACAGGTCTTTTGTCTCCTTAGGTAGGTTTATTGCTAGGTATTTTATTCTTTTTGTTGCAATGGTAAATGTGAGTGTTTCCTTAATTTCTCTCTCAGATATTTCATCATTAGTGTATAGGAATGCAAGTGATTTCTGTGCATTAATTTTGTATCCTGCTACTTTACCAAATTCATTGATTAGCTCTCATAGTTTTCTGGTAGCATCCTTAGGATTCTATATGTTTAGTAGAATGTCATCTGCAAACAGTGACAGCTCTACTTCTTCTTTTTCAACTTGGATTCTTTGTGTTTCTTTTTCTTCTCTGATTGCTGTAGCTAAAACTTCTAAAACTATGCGGAATAATAGTGGTGAGAGTGAACACCTTGTCTTGTTCCTGATCTTAGTTGAAATGGTTTCAGTTTTTCAACATTGAGAACTATGTTGGCTGTGGTTTTGTCATATATGGCCTTTATTATGTTGAGGTAATTTCCCTCTATGCCTACCTTCTGGAGGGTTTTTATCATAAATGGGTGTTGAATTTTGTTAAAAGTTTTTTCTGCATCTATTTAGATGATCATATGGTTTTTATCCTTCTTAATATAGTGCATCACATTGATTGGTTTGTGTTTATTGAAGAATACTTGGATTTTGGGATAAACATCACTTGATCATGTTGTATGATCCTTTTAGTGTGCTGTTGGATTCTCTTTGCTGGTATTTTGTTGAGGATTTTTGCATCTATGTTCATCAGTGATATTGGTCTGTAGTTTACTTTTTTCATGGCATCTTTGTCTGGTTTTGGTACCAGTGTGATGGTGACATCATAGAATGTGTTTGGGAGTGTCCCTCCCTCTGCTATGTTTTGAAAGAGTTTGGAAAGGATTGGTGTTAGCTCTTCTCTAAATGGTTGATAGAATTCACCTGTGAAACCATTTGGTCCAGGGCTTGTTTGTTGGAAGATTTTTAATCACAGTCTGAATTTTAGTGCTTGTGATTGGTCTGTTTATATTTTCTCTTTCTTCCTGGTTCAGTCTGAGAACGTTGTGATTTTCTAAGAATTTGTCCATTTCTTCCAGGTTGTCCATTTTATTGGTATATAGTTGCTGGTAGTAATCTCTCATGATGCTTTGTGTTTCTGCAGTGTCAGTTTTTACTTCTCCATTTTCATTTCTAATTCTATTGATTTGAGTCTTCTCTTTTTTTCTTGATGAGTCTGGCTAATTGTTTATCAATTTTGTTTTACTTCTCAAAGAATCAGATTTTAGTTTTATTGATATTTGCTTTTTTCCCCTTCATTTCTTTTTCATTTATTTCTGATCTGATCTTTATGATTTCTTTCCTTTTGCTAATTTTGGGGGTTTTTTGATCTTCTTTCTCTAATTGCTTTAGGTGTAAGGTTAGGTTGTTTATTTGAGATGTTTCTTGCTTCTTGAGGTAGGATTGTATTGCTATAAACTTCCCTCTTAGAACTGCTTTTGCTGCATCCCATAGGTTTTAGGTCATCGTGTTTTCATTGTCATTTGTTTCTCAGTATTTTTTGATTTCCCCTTTTATTTCTTCAGTGATCACTTAGTTATTTAGTAGTGTATTGTTTAGCCTCCATGTGTTTGTATTGTTTACAGATTTTTTCCTGTAATTGATATCTAGTCTCATAGCATTGTGGTTTGACAAGATACCTGATATTATTTCATTTTCTTAAATATACCCAAGGTTTCATTTGTGACCCAAGACATGATCTATCCTGGAGAATGTTCCATGAGCACTCTAGAAGAAAGTGTATTCTGTTTTCTTTCTGATTGAATGTCCTACAATTATCAATTAAGTCCATCTTGTTTAATGTATCATTTAAAGCTTGTGTTTCCTTATTTATTTTCATTTTGGATAAGATGTCCATTGGTGAAAGTGTGTTTTTAAAATCCCCTCTATGATTGTGTTACTGTCGATTTCTCATTTCATGGGTGTTAGCATTTTCCTTATATATTGAGGTGCTCCTTTATTGGGTGCATAAATATTTACAATTGTTCTATGTTCTCCTTGGATTGATCCCTTGCTGATTATGTAGCGTACTTCTTTGTCTCTTGTAATAGCCTTTATTTTAAATTCTATTTTATCTGATGTGAGAATTGCTTCTCCAGCTTTGTTTCGATTTCCATTTGCATGGAATATCTTTTTCCATCCCCTTACTTTCAGTCTGTTTGTGTCCCTATATCTGCAGTTGGTGTCTTGTAGACAGCATATACACAGGTCTTTGTTTTGTATCCATTCAGCCAGTCTGTGTCTTTTGGTTGGAGCATTTAATCCATTTACATTTAATGTAGTGATCAATATGTATGTTCCTATTCCCATTTTCTTAATTCTTTGGGGTTTGTTATTTTAGGTCTTTTCCTTCTCTTATGTTTCCTGTCTAGAGAAGTTCCTTTAACATTTGTTGTAATGGTGTAATGGTGGTGCTGAATTTTCTTAGCTTTTGCTTTCCTGTAAAGGTTTTAATTTCTCCATTGAATCTGAATGTGAACCTTGCTGGGTCAAGTAATCTTGGTTGTATATTTTTCCATTTCATCACTTTAAGTATGTCCTGCTACTCCCTTTTGGCTTGCAGAGTTTCTGCTGAAAGATCAGCTGTTAACCTTATCAGGATTCCCTTGTATATTATTTGTTGTTTTCCCTTGCTGCTTTTATATTTTTGTGTGTGTATTTAATTTTTGATAGTTTGATTAATATGTGTGTTGGCATGTTTCTCCTTGGATTTATCGTGTATGGGACTCTCTGCACTTCCTGGATTTGATTGGCTATTTCATTTCCCATATTAGGTAAGTTTTCAACTATAATCTCTCCCAATATATTCTCAGTCCCTTTATTTTTCTCTTCTTCTAGGACATCTATAATTCTAATGTTGTTGTGTTTAATGTTGTCCTAGAGGTCTCTGTGATAGTCCTCAATTCTTTTCATTCTTTTTTCTTTATTCTGCTCTGTGGTAGTTATTTCCACTATTTTATCTTCCTGGCCACTTATCTGTTTAGTTCTTCTAGGTCTTTGTTAAACGTTTCTTGTATTTTCTCCATTTTTTTCCCAATATTTTGGATCATCTTTCCTGTCATTACTCTGAATTCTTTTTCAGGTAGACTCACTATTTTCTGTTCATTTGTTTGGTCTGATGGGTTTTTACCTTGCTCATTCATCTGCTGTGTGTTTGTCTGTCTTCTCATTTTGGTTAACTTACTCTGTTTGTGGTCTCCTTTTTGCAGGCTGCAGGTTCATAGTTCCTGTTGTTTTTTGTGTCTGCCTCCAGTGGCTAATGTTGGTTCAGTGGGTTGTGTAGGTGTAAAACATTTTTCTCGCACTTTGGATGCTCTTCACTTTTGCTTTCATTCAGAGTAGTATTCATAGGATTCTGTGACATCCCAGGAGTTCCTTTGAGCCACTGTCATGCTGGGAGACTTTGGAATTGGGGCTCATGCCCCCGCAGATGGGAGTATTGCTCTTTCACCCATCCAACCGCTACCAGGGCCAACTGCATCTGCCAACTTTTCATTTTTTTAGGTGCCTTGTCATCTAACTAAATTGACCTATCTCCAAGATTTTCAAGTTTCTAAATGAAATATTCAGAATTAATAATTTTGTTCACATAATATTAAAATATGTTTTAGTAAATTATTTTACAAGTCAATTGAATTCAGGTGTCTGGGTGAGTTTTCTTAAGGAAATCATTTAAAAGAGAGAGCCAAGGTCTGGACCTTAAGAAATTCTAAAAGTTAAAGTTCTTGGAATGGTCGAGAGTCCTCAGATAAGATTGAAGCTAAATGATCATATAGCTAGGAGAGGAATAAATAATCTGGGAAGTAAGACTCTTTCTAGAAATACAGAGAATGAATATTTCAAGAAAAGAACATTCAACTATATGAAATGCTGCAGAGAAATAAGATACAATAAGAACTGAAAAATACCCATTTGTTTTGAATCACTTTACTGTTCACCAGAAAGTAACACAACATTGTAAGTCAACTATACTTTAAATAAGAAAAAAGACAGTGAATAGCCAAAGCAGTCTTTAAAAAAAAGCAAGCTGGAGGTATCACACTTCCTGAGTTCAAATTATATTAGAAAGTTATGGTAATCAAAAAAAGTTTGGTATGATATGGTCCAGCAATTCTACTTCTTGGCATATATCTGTAAAAAATGAAAACTCTAGGTTGAAAAGATACATGCAATCCAATATTCATATCAGCACTATTTACAACAGCAAATGCATGGAAGCAACCTAAAAGTCCGTGGGAAGATCAATTGATAAAGAAGATGTGGGGCTTCCCTGGTAGCACAGTGGCTGAGAGTCTGCCTGCTGATGCAGGGGACATGGGTTCGTGCTCCGGTCCAGGAAGATCCCACATGCCGTGGAGTGGCTGGCCCCGTGAGTCACGGCCGCTGAGCCTGCGCTTCTGGAGCCTGTGCTCTGCAACGGGAGAGGCCACAACAGTGAGAGGCCCGCGTACCACAAACAAAACAAAACAAAAACAAAGAAGATGTGGCACATATATACATAATAGTATATTACTCAGTCATAAAAACGAATGAAATGTTACCATTTGTGGCAACATGGATGTTCCTAGAGAATGTCATACCAAGTGAAGCAAGTCAGACAAAGACAAATATTATATAATATCACTTACGTTGGAATCTAAAAAATAATGCAAAAGAACCTATTTACAAAACAGAAACAGACTCACAGACATAGAAAACAGACTTATGATTACCAAAGGGGAAAGTGGAGGATAAATTAGGAGTATGAGATTAACAGATACACATGACTATATATAAAATAGATAAGCAACAAGGATTTAACATATAACTCAGGCGACAATATTCAATACCTTGTAATAACCTATAATGGCTGATAATCTGAAAAAATATTTGTATAATCACTTTGCTATACACCTGAAACTGATGCAATATTGTAAATCAACAATGCTTCAAAAATGTATGGTATTGGCATAGAAACTGACACATAGAACAATGGAACAGAATGGAAAGCCTAGAAATAAGCCCATGCATATATGATCAATTAATTTACTGCAAAGGTGCCAAAGCTATACAATCAGTAAAGGATAGTGTCTTCAATAAACAGTGGTGGAAAAACTCTATAGCCACATGAATAAGAGTAAAACTAGATTCCTATCTTAAACCATAAACAAAATAAACTCTAAATGGATTAAAAGTGATGGCAGTAACTTGCATAAGACATTCCTCTTTAATATAAGCCTTTTTAGTCAATAAAGTAGGCATCCATGTGTGAACAAAGACCATTCTGTGGGAGTTTGCATTTAGCTCCAAGGGAACCAAGAAGAATCTTGCCCATCAGTGCAGGTGGTAGGAGATATTCAAACCTCCATACATTCTGCAGAACCAACAGAAGCAACAGGACTGTCTGGACCTCTCTTGCTGCTGTTTGGCAAGGATTGAGTAAGTGCTGAATTGGGCAGCATTTACCCATGAAAAAGAATTTTTTGCAGAACACCAGCCCTCCTGAAGGGAGACTCCAACACACCATTAGAGAAAAAAATAAAGAAAAATATACATTTTGCCACAGCAAAGATAAGTTTGGTTCCAGCAAAGGTGGTAAGAGAAAACTTTCCTAAAACTCTTCACCCCCAAGAAGGCCCTGATTGGGACTGATTCATCTAACAGAAACTATCCTTCAGGGAAACAAGAGAGCAGTGAGAGAGGGTCTGTTTACTCCAGCTGGATGGGATGCAGCAGGAGAAACCCATTTCTCTCCACCAGCATCTAAAGTACTAAGGTGGGAGCACTGTGACTGGGGGGAGGGAGGATACTTGAGAAAAGACAGATAAGAATTTCAAGTGGCTTTAAAATAATTATTCTCAGTAGAAAGTCCACCCACATGCCTCTGGGTGTACCATCTCTGGGGAATTTCTTACCATGTCTACAATAGCCAAACACACTGAGTGCTACACCCACACTTCTTCCCACTCTGCTAACCTCTTCTTGGGTGTGATCTCAGGTGCATCTGAGAGAGCAAGCTCCTGAGAGCTCTGGTAGACAATTAACATGGCCAAAAACAAGAAACAGTTGGTAACCAAGGGAGAAACCATAAACTTGAGCTATAATGCCACCTTCTGGAAAACAAAAGAGAGGTTCCTAATAGAAAAACTGGAGAATTGTAAGAACTAAAGAACACATAAAAGCTTATTTAAGGAGGTATCTGTTACCTCAAATGCAGAAGCAGAATGCATGGCTAGAAGCAATAGGAAAAATCAAGAAAATGTGGCATCATAAGAAGAAAATTATAACTTTCCAGCAACTAAACCAAGATCATAGAATATTGTGATATAACTGATAAATATTTGAAAATAGCTGTTATAAGGAAATTCAGTGAACTACAAGAAAATTTCAAAATATGATTCAATGAAATCAGGAATAAAATTAATGAATAGAGAGACTTCTTTACCAAAGAGACTGAAATAAAAAATAAAGGAACAGAAATTTTAGAGCTGAAGAATTCAATGAATGAGATGAAGAATACAATAGAGAACATCTGTAGTAGGGCAGACCAGATGGAAGTGACAATAAATGACTTGGAGTATAGGAATGTAGAAATAATATATTTAGAAGAGGAGAGGAAACTAAGGTTTAAAAAGAGTGAAGAAAGACCGTGAGAGCTATCTGATTCTATCAGAAAGGGAAATATTTGAATATAAGTGTTCCAGAAAGAGAAGAGAGGGGGAAGGGGGCAGAGAGTCTATTTAAAGAAATAATAGTTTAGAACTTCCCAAACCTGAGGAAAGACTTGGGCATACAAGTCCACGAAGCTGATAGAACACCTGATTATCTCTATGCAAAAAGACTTTCTTTATGACACATTATAATAAATGTCAAGATCAACAAAGAAAGAATCATAAAGGCAGCCAGGGATAAAAAGAAAGTGCCCTACAAAGAAACTCCCATTAGGCTAAGAGTGGTTTACTCAGCAGAAACTCTACAGGTTAGGAGAGAGTGAAATGACACGTTTAAAGTGTCGAAAGATAAAAATTGCCAGCCAAGAATACTTTATATGTTAAAGTTATCCTTCAGATATGAGAAACAAGGCTTTCATAGACAAATAAAAGCTGAGAGAATTTATCACCACTAGACCTGTCTTGCAAGAAACGCTGAAAGGAGTTCTTCAAGCTGAAATGAAAACACACTAATCAATGACATAAAAACATATAGAAGTACACAACACACTGGTAAAGGTAAAAAATAGACAAACAGATTTAGAAAGCAGTAACTATGTATTAGATGATGTGTTTGCCACTTAACTATAGTGTAAAAGTTAAAGGGAACGATTAGTAACAATAACTATAGCTATGCAAGTTGTTAACAAATGCACAACATATAAAAAAGGTAAATTATAACATCAATAATATTAAAGGGTGAAGTAAAATGGTGGAGCTTTTTAAGCATTTGAAGATGACTTGCTATAGTCCTAAAAAGGACTGTTTTACCTATTAGGTGTTTTGGGTAACTCACAAGGTAGCCACAAAAGAAAAACCTAGAGTAGACCCACAAGTGAAAAAGCAAAGGCAAAACAGCATGCACCACCACAGAAATTAACCAATTTAAGAAATCAGGCAGAGACAGAGGAAGAAGGAAACAATAGAAGTACAAAACAACCAGAAAGAAATTAATAAGATGACATTAATATATACTTACATATCAATATTACAATAAATGTAAATGGATTGAACTCACCAACAAAAAGGCACTGAGTGGCAGAATTGATGAATACAACAACCCAGTTCTATGCTGTCTATGAGACACCCATATCAATTTCAGGACACCTTTAGACAAAGTGAAAGAATGGAAAAATATATTCCATGCAAGTGAAAACATGGTTAGTTATACTTATATCAGAGAGAATAGACTTAAAGCCAAAAACAGTAAAAAAGAGACAAGGAAGGTTATTATATAATGAAAAAGGATCAACCCATCAAGGAGATATAACAATTATAAATATATACCCACCCAACATTGGAGATCCTAAATATATTAAACAAATACTAATAGATCTGAAGAAATAAATAGAGAATAATACAAAAATAGTAGGGGGTTTCAATAGCTAACTTTCAACAATGGTTACATCATTCAGACAGAAAATCAACAAGAAAATGATGGACTTGAACCATAGAGTAGATTGAATGGACATAACAGTTATTCATCCAACAGCAGCACAATACACATACTTCTCAAGTACACACAGAACATTTCTAAGGATAGATCATATGATGCAACACAAAATAAGTCTTAACAAATTTAAGAAAATTAAAATTATACCAAGTATCTTTTCTGATCACAATAATATGAAACTAGAAATCAACAACAAGAGAAAGGTTAGAAAATCTACAAACATGTGGAAACTAAACAACACATTTCTGAACAACTAATGGGTCACAGAAGAAATCAAAAGGGAAATCAAAGAATATCTCAAAACATATTTAAAAAAAATCAACCTACCAGAAAACTATGGGACACTGCTAAGACATACAAATGGCCATCAGATACATTAAAAGGTGCTCAAAATCACTAATCATCAGGGAGATGCAATCAAACAACAATGCGATATCATCTCACACCGGTTAGACTGACTATTATAAAAAGACAAGACATAGCACGTATTTGTGAAGATGTGGCACAAAGGGAACACTTGTGCACTGTTGGAGGCATTGTTAACTGGTATAGCCACTATGGAAAACAGTGTGGAGATTCCTCAAAAAATTAAAAATAGAACTCCCATATGATCTAGCAATTCCAATCCTGGGTAAATAGCCAGATGAAATGAAATCATTATCACAAAGATGTAACTGTATTGCCAGATTTATAGCAGATTATTCACAGTAGTCAAGGTACGGAAACAACCTAAGTGTGTCCATCAATGGATGAATAGATATGTACAATGGAATATTATTCAACCTTAAAAGGAGGGTAATCCTGTCTTTTGCAATGAATTTGAGCACATTATGCTTAGTGAAATAAGCCAGGCAGGGGAAGACAATACTGCATTATATCACCTATATGTTGAATCTAAAAAAAAAGTTGAATTCATGGATACAGAGAGTAGAAAAGTGGTTACCAGAATATGAGGGTTGGGAGAAATAGACATAGGTTGGTAAATGGGTATAAAGTTTCAGTTATAATGAATAAAGTCTGAGGATCTAATGTATAACCTGATGACTATAGTTGATAACACTGTATTGTATAGGTGAAATTTGCTAAGAGAGTGAAACAAAATGTCACAGAAATTTAAATATGTGAGATGATAAATGTGTTAATTAGCTTATAGGAGGAATCCTTTCATCATGTATATGTATATCAAACCATCATATTGTACACTTTAAATATCTTATAATTTAATTTAACCTCAGTAAACCTGGAAAAATAAAAGAATTACAAAAAATATAAAGAGAACTCTCATACACTGTTGGTAGGAATGTAAATTAGTATAGCTATTATGGAAAAAGTATGGAGGTTCCTCAAACAATTAAAAAAATAGAACTACTATATGACACAGGAATCCCACTTCTGGGTGTATATCCAAAGGAAATAAAATCTGTATCTTGAAGAGTTATCTGCCTTCTGTTCATTGCAACATTATTCACAACAGCCAAGGTATGGAAACAACCTAAGTCTCTGTGGACAAATGAATGCATAAAGAAAATGTGATATCTATATGTATCACACTATGTCCTAGTATATAGCTTTATCCTAACCTCCAGTATATATAATGGAATGTTATTCAGTCTTTAAGGAAATTCTGTCATTGCAACAACATGGATGAACCTGGAAGACATTATGGTAAGTGAAATAAGGCAGAGTCAGAAAGAAAAGTACTGCATAATCTCATTTATGTGTGGAATCTAAAAAAATCAAACTTATAAAAGAAGAAAATAAAATGGTGGTTACCAGCTACTGGGGGTTTGGGAAAATGGGGAAATATTGGTCTCAGGGTACATTCAGTTATGCAAGTTGAATAAGTTCTAGAGATCTAAAGTACAGCATTGTGACTATATTTAATAATACTGTATTGTATACTTGGAATTTGCTAATGAAATAGATTCTAAATGTTTTTGCCCCCCCCCAACACACACAAAAGGAAATTTGTGAGGTGATAGATATATTAAGTAGTTTGATTGTGGTAATCAATCACAATGTATACATATATAAAAAATCACATTGTACACTTTAAATATATACAATTTTTATTTGTTAATTAGACTTTAATAAAGCTGGAAAAAAATTTAAAGCACACAAAAAAGACAAAAAAACAATAAAAAAGAGTTAAGTCTTTTAATCACTTATTTAATAGTATAAGCATAAAGCTAAAGCTGGAGGAAGTGCCAACTCCCCCTTTTCCTTTTTTCCCCATGGTATAACCCACTGGTAATAGTTGTATCAGCACTGGTGTGGAGCTTGTGTCACAATTGAGGAAGCCCCAATGAAAGGCTTCCACAGTTTCATGGACCATGAGGATGTGGGCAGGTGAGATTGGTAAGGATGAGAGGGTAGGGATAGGAGTGGAGTGAACCTGAGTAGGGAAAAGTATATTCACGTCTTCCCTGCTGAGGCAGTCTCAGCAGAGGGTCTGAACAGCACAAGATTGCATGGAATCAGATAAAGAGTAATAGAAATGAAGTTGCCCAACGTAGACATGTAAATGTGTGAAAGAGCACGACAGTCAGAGGGCCTGAAACCTTGACTACAACTCTCCTCAGAGACTGCAAAGCATTGTCGGTACACCAAGTCTGGCATAAAGAAGGCAGTTTCCACATGAGACCTGCCAGGAAAAGCCTTTATAATTGCCTACAGTTAAGCCTGAAAAAAAATCACACGTAGGTTTTATTTTTCTTTTTAATACTTATTTTTATTTTATTTTCTTGTGGAAAGAATACTTAACATGAGATCTACTTTTAAACAAATTTTATATGTACAATATGTTATTGTTTTTAAAACATTTTTATTGGAGTATAGTTGATTTACAATGTTGTATTAGTTTCAGATGTATAACAAAGTGAGTCAGTTATACATATACATATATCTACTCTTTTTAAAATTCTTTTCCCATATAGGTCATTACAGAGTACTCAGTAGAGTTCACTGTGCTATACAGTAGGTCTTTATTAGTTCTCTATTTTATATATAGTGTGTATATTTCAATCCCAGTCTCACAATTTATCCCTCCCCTCCTTACTCCTTGGTAACCATAAGTATGTGTTCTACATCTGTGATTCTATTTCTGTTTTGTAAATAAGTTCATGTGTACCTTTTATTTAGATTCCACATATAAGTGATATCATATGATATTTGTCTTTCTCTGACTACTTCACTCAGTATGATAATCTCTGTGTCAATCCATGTTGCTGCAAAAGGCATTATTTTGCTCCTTTTTATGGCTGAGTAATATTCCATTGTATATATGTACCACATCCTCTTTATCCATTCCTCCATTGTTGGACATTTAGGGTGCATCTGTGTCCTTGCTATTGTAAATAGTGCTGTAATGAACATTGGGGGGCATGTATCTTTCAAATTCTTGTTTTCTCGGGGTATATGTCCAGGAGTGGATTTGTCAGGTCATATGGTAGTTCTATTTTTAGTTTTCTAAGTAACCTCCGCACTGTTCTCCATAGTGGCTGTACCAATTAACATGCCAATCAACAGTGTAGGAGGCTATGCTTTTCTCTACACCCTCTCCAGAATTTATTGTTTGCAGATATTTTGACAATGGCTCTTCTGACCAGTGTGAGGTAATACCTCGTTGTAGTTTTGATTTGCAATTCTCTGATAATTAAGGATGTTGAGCCACTTTTCATGTGCTTTTTGGCCATCTGTGTGTCTTCTTTGGAGAAATGTCTATTTAGAACTTCCATTCAGTTTTTTGAATGGGTTGTTTATTTTTTAGATATTGAGCTGCATGAGCTGTTTGTATATTTTGGAGATTAGTCACTTGTCAGTTGCTTCATTTGCAAATATTTTCTCCCATTCTGAGGGTTGTCTTTTTGTTTTATGGTTTCCTTTGCTGTAAAAATGTGTTTAATTAGACCCCATTTGCTTATTTTATTTTCATTACTCTAGGAAGTGGATCAAAAAAGATATTGCTGCAATTTACATCAAAGAGTGTTCTGCCTATGTTTTCCTCTAGGAGTTTTATAGTATCTGGACTTACATTTAGGCCTTTAATCTATTTTGAGTTTATTTTTATGTATGGTGTTAGGGAGTGTTCTAATTTTGTTCTTTTACATGTAGCTGT
This sequence comes from Phocoena phocoena, assembly GCF_963924675.1. Taxonomy (NCBI): domain Eukaryota; kingdom Metazoa; phylum Chordata; class Mammalia; order Artiodactyla; family Phocoenidae; genus Phocoena; species Phocoena phocoena. Next base: position 67,688,416 of record NC_089240.1, on the reverse strand, counting down.
CCAGTTTTCCCAGCGTCTCTTATTGAAGAGACTGTCTTTCCCCCATTGTATATTTTTGCCTCCTTTGTCATACATTAGGTGACCATAGGTGTGTGGGTTTATCTCTGGATTTTCTATCCTGTTCCATTGATCTATATTTCTGTTTTTGTGACAATGCCATACTGTTTTGGTGACTCTAGCTTTGTAGTATAGTCTGAAGTCAGGGAGTCTGATTCCTCCAGCTCTGTTTTTCTTCCTCAAGATTCCTTTAACTATTTGGGGTGTCTGTTTTAATTCCATACAAATTGTAATTTTTTTTTCTAATTCTGTGGAAAATGCCATTGGTAATTTGATAGGGATTGCATTGAATCTGTAGATTGCCTTGGGTAGTATAGTTATTTTGATGATATTGATTCTTCCAATCCAAGAACGTGGTATATCTCTCCATCTGTGTTGTCTTTTATTTCTTTCTTTCTTTATTTCTTTTTTATTTCTTAGTATCTTATAGTTTTCTGAGTACAGGTTTTTGCCTCCTTAGTTAGGTTTATTCCTAGGTATTTTATTCTTTTTGATGCAATGGTAAATGGGATTTTTAATTTAATTTCTTTTTCTGATCTTTAGTTGTTAGTGTATAGGAATGCAAGAGATTTCTGTGTATTAATTTTGTATCGTGCAACGTTACCAAATTTGTTGATGAGATCTAGTAATTTTCTGGTAGCATCTTTAAGGATTCTATATGTTTAGTATCCTGTCATCTGCAAATAGTGACAGTTTACTTCTTCTTTTCCAATTTGGACTCCTTTTATATATATTTCTTTTTCTTCTCTGATTCCCATGGCTTGGATTTCCAAATCTATGTTGAATAATAGTGGTGAGAGTGGACATCCTTGTTTTGTTCCTGATCTTAGAGGAAATGCTTTGAGTTTTTACCACTGAGAATGATGTTTGCTGCGGGTTTGTCATACATGGCCTTATTATGTTGAGGTAGGTTCCCTCCATGCCCCCTTTCTGGAGAGGTTTTATCATAATGGGTGTTAAATTTTGTCAAAAGCTTTTTCTACATCTATTGAGCTGATCATATGCTTTTTATTCTTCAATGTCTTAATACGGTGTATCACTTTGATTAATTTGTGTATATTGAAGAATCCTTGCATCCCTGGGATAAATTCCACTTGATCATGGTGTATGATCCTTTTAATGTGTTGTTGGATTCAATTTTTTTTTTTTTTTGTGGTAAGTGGGCCTCTCACTGTTGTGTCCTCTCCCGTTGCGAAGCACAGGCTCCGGACACGCAGGCTCAGCGGCCATGGCTCACAGGCCTAGCTGCTCTGCGGCATCTTCCCAGACCGGGGTACGAAAACGTGTCCCCTGCATCGGCAGGCAGACTCTCAACCACTGCGCCACCAGGGAAGCCCTAATGTGTTGTTGGATTCAATTTGCTGGTATTTTGTTGAGGAGTTTTGCATCTATGTTCATCAGTGATATTGGCCTGCAATTTCTTTTTTTTTTTTGGGTGGTATCTTTGTCTGGATTTGGTATCAGGGTGATTGTAGCTTTGTAGAATGAGCTTGGGAGTGTTCCTTCCTCTGCGAATTTTTGGAAGAGTTTCCAATGGGTAGGGTTAACTCTTTTCTAAATGTTTGATAGAATTCACCGGTGAAGCCATCTGGTCCTGAGCTTTTGTTTGTTGGAAGATTTTTTGGGGGGGTGGGGCAGGAGCTTATTTATTTATTTATGTTTGCTGTGTTGGGCCTTCGTTTCTGTGTGAGAGCTTTCTCTAGTTGTGGCAAGCAGGGGCCACTCTTCATCGCGGTGAGCAGGCCTCTCACTATTGTGGCCTCTCCTGTTGCGGAGCACAGGCTCCAGATGTGCAGGCTCAGTAGTTGTTGCTCACCTGCCTAGTTGCTCCACGGCATGTGGGATCCTCCCAGACCAGGGCTTGAACCCATGTCCCCTGTATTAGCAGGCAGATTCTGAATGACTGCACCAGCAGGGAAGCCCCTGTTGGAAGATTTTTCATCAGTTTCAATTTTAGTAGTTGTGATTGCTCTGTTATTTCCTATTTCTTCCTGGTTCACTCTTTAGGGTTGTACCTTTCTAAGAATTTATCAGTTTCTTCTAAGTTGTCCATTTTATTGGCCTATAGTTGCTGGTAGTAGTCTCTTACGATGCATTGTGTTTCTGTGGTGTCCATTGTAACTTCTCCTGTTACATTTCTAATTTTATTGATTTGAGTCCTCTCCCTTTTTTTCTTGAGTCTGGCTAAAGGTTTATCAATGTTTTTTATCTGCTCAATGAACCACCTTTTAGTTTCATTGATCTTCACTGCTGTTTTCTTTGTCTCTATTTCATTTATTTCTGCTCTGAACTTTATGGTTTCTCTCCTTCTACTAAATCTTGGTTTTGCTTTTTCTTCTTTCTCTAGTTGGTTTAGCTGTAAGGATAAGCTGTTTATTTGAGATTTTTCTTGTTTCCTGATGTAAGATTGTATTGCTATAAACTTCCCTTTAGAACTGCTTTTGCTGCCTCCCATAGGATTTGGATCATCATGTTTTCATTGTCATTTGTCTCTAAGTATTTTTTGTTTTCCTCTTTGATTTCTTCAGTGATCCTTTGGTTGTTTAGTAACATATTGTTTAGCCTCCATATGTTTGTGTTTTAAACAGTATTTTTTTCCTGTAATTGTGTTCTAGTTTCAAAGTGTTGTGGTCAGAAAAAATGCTTGATATGACTCCATTTTTTTTTTTTAATTTACTGAGGCTTGATTTGTGACCCAACGTATGATCTATCCTGGAGAATATTCCATGTGCACTTGAGAAGAATGTATATTCTGTTGCTTTTGGATGGAATGTCTTATAAATATCAATTAAGTCAATCTGGTCTAATGTGTCATTTAAGGCTTGTGTTTCCTTATCAATTTTTGACCTGGATGATCTGTCCATTGGTGTAAGTGTAGTGTTAGTGTCTCCCACTATTATTGTGTTACTGTCGATTTACCTTTTTATGGCTGTTAGCATATGCCTTATGTATTGAGGCGTTCCTATGTTGGGTGCATATGTATTTACAATTGTTATATCTTCTTCTTGGATTGATCCCTTGAGCATTATGTAGTGTCATTCCTTATCTCTTTATATATTTTAAAGTTTATTTTGACTGACATTAGTATTGCTACTCTAGTTTCCTTTCGATTTCCATTTGCATGGAATACCTTTTCCCATCCCCTCACTTTTAGTCTGTATGTGTCCCTAGGTCTGAAGTGGGTGTCTTGTAGACAGTATATATACAGGTCTTGCTTATGTATCCATTCAGCCAGTCTGTGTCTTTTGTTTGGAGCATTTAATCCATTTACATTTAAGGTAATTATCGATATGTATGTTCCTATTGCCATTTTCTTAATTGTTTTGGGTTTGTTTTTGTAGGTCTTTTTCTTCAGTTCCTCTTTTGTTCTCTTCTTTTGTGGTTTGATGACCATCTTCAGTGTTGTGTTTGGGTTGATTTTTCTTTCTTGTGTGTGCATCTATTGTAGTTTTTGTTCATTTGCATTTACCATGAGATTTTGATAAATCAGTCTCTATATACACCAGGTTGTTTTAAGTTACTGGTCTCATAATTTCAAATGCAATTCCCATTTCCTGCATTTGCACTCTCATTTTCTCATAGTTGCTTATTTTGATATCATCTTTGTGTATGGATGATTTCCTGCTTTTAATGTATGTTTCCCTTTACCATTGAGCTTTCCTGTTTGTGATTTTCTTGTTTCTAGTTGTGACCTCTTTTTTTTCCCCCTGCCTAGATAAGTTCCTTTAGCATTTGTTGTAAAGCTGGTCTGGTGGTGCTGAATTCTCTTAGTCTTTGCTTGTCTGTAAAGCTTTATATTTCTCCATTGAATCTGAATGAGTGTCTTGCTGGGTAGGGTTTCTTGGCTGTAGGCTTTTCCCATTCATCACTTTGAATATATTGTGCCACTCCTGTCAGGCCTACAGAGTTTCTGCTGAAAAATCAGCTAAAAACCTTATGGGGATTCCCTTGTATGTTATTTGTTGCTTTTCCCTAGTTGCTTTTAATATTTTTCTTTGTATTTAATTTCTGTTAGTTTGATTAATATGTGTCTCGGCATGTTCTTCCTTGGGTTTATTCTGTATGGGACTCTCTGCCCTTCCTGGATTTTGGTGACTACTTCCTTTCCCAGATTAAGGATATTTTCAATTTAATCACTTCAAATATTTTCTCAGGCCCTTTCTCCTTCTTCTTCTCCTTCTGGGACCCATATAATTCAAGTGTTGGTGCATTTAATGTTGTGCCAGAGGTCTCTGAGACTGTCTGCATTTCTTCTAATTCTTTTTTCGTTATTCTATTCCACAATAGTGATTTCCACACTTCTGTCTTCCAGCTCACTCATCCGTTCTTCTGCCATGGTTATTTTGCTATTGATTCCTTCTAGTGTATTTTTCTTTTCAGTTATTGTATTGTTTATCTGTGTTTGTTTTTTCCTTAGTTATTTTAGGTCCTTGTTGAACATTTCCTGTATCTTCTTGATCCATGCCTCCATTTTTTTTCTGAGATCTGGTGTCATCTTTACTCTCGTTACTCTGAATTATTTTTCAGGTAGATTGCCTATCTCATCTTTGTTTATTTTTTCTTGTCAGTTTTTATCTTGCTACGTTATCTACAAAATATTTCTCTGTCATCTCATTTTGTCTAACATACTGTGCTTGTGGTCTCCTTCTGGCAGGCTGCAGGATCATTTTTCTTCTTACTTCTGATGACTACCCTCTGGTGGTCGAAGTTGGTCCAGGGGCTTGTACAGCTTTCATACTGGGAGGGACATTTATCTGTCCTCTGGTAGGTGGATCTGGGTCTTGCCCCTCTGGTGGGCAGGTTTGTGTCAGGTGGTATGTTTTGGGATGGCTGTGGGTTTAGTATGACTTTAGGCAGCCTGTCTTCTGATGGGTGGGGCTGTGTTTCTGTGTTGCTTGTTGTTTGGCCTGAGACATCCCAGTACTGGAGCCTGCAGGATGTTGGGTGGGGCCAGGATTTTGTGCCAAGGTGGGGATGTTCAGGAGAGCTCACACCAATTCATATATGCTGAGATCTCTGCTACCAGTCCCTGTGCCCTCAGAGTGAGCTACAGTCAACTCCTGCCTCCCCAGGGGACCCTACAAAACCCCTAAATAGGTCTAGCTCAGGTTCCTATGGAGATGCTGCTCTGTGCTGTGTCCCAGTGTATGTGTGACCTTGTGTGCACACTCCAAGAGTGGAATCTCTGTTTCCCCCAACTCTATGGAGCTCCTTCACTGAAGCCTCACAGGCCTTATAGGCTAAATGCTCTGGAGGTTCTTCTTCCCATTGCCAGATCCTCAGACTGTCTTGGAGGGCAATTTTTATGTGGGAATATCCCCGTGTGACCTGTGTAGGTCTATTTATTTATTTTTTTATGGTGCGAGGTCTATTTTAGTATGGATGACTGCCACCACTTTCCTCACTTTATGCTGGCCATTTTCCCCTTGATAGGGGGTTTGACTGGTGTTATGGTGACCAGAGCCTGCCCTAGATATTGAGCAGGGTCTCCCCTTTGCTCTGTGGTTGTCACTGCCCTGTCAGGGGCAGGGTCTGTTCCCTAATTGTTGAAGGAGAGGCTGCCAGATCTGTTTCTTAGCTGTGTTTCTGATCTGTGTTGTGAGGTATGTGGGATTGGATCACTCCCACTGGGAGGGAAGCCACTGAGTATCCCCTTTCTAGAACTGTTCACATGTGAGTGTGCTCTGTTGTGTCCCCTTTCACCTAATGTGTGGGCACACAAATTTCACTGTTGCTGGCACTGCTTTCAGTCTCACCTTAACCATGTGTATGCCAGCAATTGTTCTTGTTGACCCTCAAGCGTTATTGTCACTAGGCCACTGGCACAGATCCACTGAAGTCAGGTCCCAGGACTGCAGTAGTCATAAACTGCAGCTCATACTCTGGCCTGGCCTAACCCCCATGTGTATGCACCCACAAGGCCCATAGCTTCTAAAGCCAGACCTGTCTCAGCTTCAGGAGCACTTGTTTTCTGTTCAGAGGTTTTGTAGGCACTGAATTTAGGAAGTTGTCAGTGGAGGTGTAACTCCTCTATACATGCAGCCACGAGGAGATATTTCAGTTCTTTTTCTGTAGTCACACAGCCTCAGGGGCTCAGCTGTGGTTTCCACCCCACCTCTGGTCAGATTTCCTAGTGGTGCTAGCTCTCTGCATGCTCCCAGGAGAGCAGGGCAGGTCCCAGCATCTTCAGGCAGATTTCTTAGTGGTAGGAGCTATCAGTGCCCTCCAGAGATAGTGGGGGCAGGTCCTGGGGCCCACTAGTGGATTTCCTAGTGGCCAGAGTGATCTGAACCATCCTGGGAGAGTGGGAGCAGGTCCCAGGGCCAACTGGTGGATTTCCTAGTGGCAGGAGCTATCTGAACTCTACAGTGTCAGCTGGGGTGGGTCCTGAGGTCTGCTGGCAGAATTCCTAGTTATGGCAGTTATCAGGGCACTTCTGGGTCAGTGGGAGCAGGGCCTGGGACCTGCTGGAAGATTTCCTAGTGGCCAGAGCTGTCTGTGCCTTACCAGGTCAGTGGGGGCAGGCCCTGGCACCCACTGGTGGATTTCCTAGTGGAGGATGCTTTACATGCCCTCCCAGGACAAGGGGTGTGGTGCCTGGTGTCTTCCTGTGGGTATGGAAGAGGTCACCAGTGGCTGTCTCTGGAGCTCAAAATGGTGGCCGTCACTCATGCTTGACCCTGGAGCTCCTGTAGGCAGTGTCCTGTTGGCTGGGAGCACTCACAGGGAAAGAAGCTCTTTTGGTGGTCCCACCCCTCTCCTCATGCACCTCCCAATAATGGTGCCCTGTCTCTCTGGTGGGCCCCGGCTTCTGAGTACACCCTCAGTTGCCACAGCCCAGCCTCTTCAGGCTGTTTCTGCACATCTAACCCTGGTCCACTCCCTGGGTCTGACTAGCAGAGCCTCAGTTTCAGTACCCAGCCACCACCCCCACTGACAGAGGAATATTTCAGGTTGGGGAGCACAGGGTGGTGGTGCCGACCCTCTGTGCAGGTTACTCTTCATTTTGCCTTCCACAAACCAATTGCTGCTCTCTCCTCCTAGGCTCTGAAGCTCGCCCTCCATCCAGGCTGACCTCCCCATTGGTGAGGAGACTTTCCAGAGTGTGGGAACATTTCCTCCTTCACAGCTCTCTCCCTGGGGTGCAGACCCCATCCAGACTCCTTTTTCTTTTTCTTTTTGTCCTACCTGAGGTCTTCTGTCAGTGCTCAGTAGCCGTTCTTTGGGAATACTTCCACTAATAGATGTATTTTCAATATTTTAATGGAAGAAGTTGAACTCCATGTCCTACTTCTCTGCCATCTTGATCAGTCTCTTCACACACAGGTTTTTTAACAAGGAACTGGACCCCACAATTTTGAAGGTAGAATCTAGGAGATTTGTTGGTAGACAAGACATTGGAATCAAGGATGACACTCAAAATGACTTAAGAGGGCTTCCCTGGTGGCGCAGTGGTTGAGAGTCTGCCTGCCGATGCAGGGGACATGGGTTCATGTCCCGGTCTGGGAAGATCCAACATGCCATGGAGCTGCTGGGCCCATGAGCCATGGCCACTGAGCCTGTGTGTCCGGAGCCTGTGCTCTGCAATGGGAGAGGCCATAACAGTGAGAGGCCTGCGTACAGTGAAAAAAAAGACTTGAGAAACTAGAAGAATGGAGTGGCCATTAACTGAAATGGAAAAAAACTCATGAAGATCAGGTTTGGGGACAGATCATGAATTCAATTTTGAACACATTGAAGGATTTTTTTAAATGTTTAATTAATTAATTTTCTTCTTATTTTAATTAGGTAGTATATTCATATGGTTAAAAATTAAAAAAAATAATAAAGAGAATAAGGAGAAATTATAATGAGAAGCTTTGCTTCCACCTTTGTCTCATTCTACCTCATTTTTCCTGATAACCCTAACTACATTTATTAGTTTTCATTTTCCTGCAGTGCTTCTTTATGCCCATACAAATACAAATCTATATTTTATTTTCACCCTTTTCTTTCCCAAATGAAGTATTTTATACACTCTATTACACATTAGTGTTTTGGTGTGATGTTATGATTTTTTTCCTGAGTATATTCTGGACATATTTTCATATCAATGCATAGATATATTTCTCATTATTTTTTTGAAACTGCAGAGCATCTGACTGAGTAGATGTGCAGTAGTTTTAACCAGTCTTCTACAGATTTATCCTTAAGTTATTTATAGTGTTTTGTCATCACACATACACACACACACACAAAGTTGTAATACATAACCTGTAGAGAAGTAAAACATGAAGGAAAAGAAGAAGCCATAGTACAGAAACATAAATATTAGACTAATAAAAGTTTAACTATTCTAAATTTCAAAAAATATGCAAAATTAAATCATAAACAGAAAAAAAGCTATTTAATATATACTGCTATCAAATTTTTGCTCTCCTTCAGCAATCCCACTACTGGGCATATACCCTGAGAAAACCATAATTCAAAAAGAGTCATGTACCAAAATGTTCATTGCAGCTCTATTTACAATAGCCAGGAGATGGAAGCAACCTAAGTGTCCATCATTGGATGAATGGATAAAGAAGATGTGGTACATATATGCAATGGAATATTACTCAGCCATAAACAGAAATGAAATTGAGTTATTTGTAGGGAGGTGGATGGACCTAGAGTCTGTCATACAGAGTGTAGTAAGTCAGAAAGAGAAAACAAATACTGTATGCTAACACATATATATGGAATCTAAGAAAAAACAAAACAAACGGTCATGAAGAACCTAGGGGTAAGACAGGAATAAAGACACAGGCCTATTAGAGAATGGACTTGAGGATATGGGGAGGGGGAAGGGTAAGCTGTGACAAAGTGAGAGAGTGGCATGGACATATATACACTACCAAACGTAAAACAGATAGCAAGTGCGAAGCAGCCACATAGCACAGGGAGATCAGCTAGGTGCTTTGTGACCACCTAGAGAGGTGGGATAGGGAAGGTGGGAGGGAGGGAGATGCAAGAGGGAAGAGATATGGGAAGATATGTATATGTATAACTGATTCACTTTGTTATAAAGCAGAAAATAAAACATCATTGTAAAGCAATTATACTCCAATAAAGATGTTAAAAAAATCTGCTCTCCTTAATATACAAAGAGATTAAAATATTGAGAGATTATATTAGATACACATAAGAATAAAAGCCCTCATAAGAATTAAAGATATTATCAAAAAGAAAAAAGTCAAAAAATGGACAGAAGACCTAATAGACATTTCTCCAAAGTAGACATACAGATGTCCAACAGGCACATGAAAAAATGCTGAATATCACTAATTATTAGAGAAATGAAAATCAAAACTACAATGAGGTATCACCTCACACTAGTCAGAGTGACCATCATTAAAATAACTGCAAATAATAAATGCTGGAGAGGGTGTGGAGAAAAAGGAACTCTTCTACACTTTTTGTGGGAATGTAAACTGGTGCATCCACTATGGAAAACAGTATGGAGGCTCCTTTAAAAACTAAAAAGAGGGCTTCCCTCATGGCGCAGTGGTTGAGAGTACGCCTGCCGATGCAGGGGACACGGGTTCGTGCCCCAGTGCGGGAAGATCCCACATGCCACGGAGTGGCTGGGCCCGTGAGCCATGGCCGCTGAGCCTGCGCGTCCGGAGCCTGTGCTCTGCAATGGGAGAGGCCACAACAGTGAGAGGCCCGCATACCGCAAAAAAAAAAAAAAAAACTAAAAACAGAGTTACTATATGATCCTACCAACCGGCTCCTAGGCATATATCTAGAGAAAACTCTAATTTGAAAAGATATGTGTACCCCAATGTTCATAGCAGCACTATTTACAATAGCCAATATATGGAAGCAACCTAAATGTCTGTCGACAGATGAATGGATAAAGAAAATGTGGTATATATATACATATATATGTATATATATTACTCAGTCAAACAAGAATGAAATAATGACATTTGCAGCAACATGGATGGACCTAGAGATTAAGTGAAGTAAGTCAGACAGAGAAAGACAAATATCATATGATATCATTTATATGTGGAATCTTAAAAATGATACAAATGAATTTATTTACAAAACAGAAAGTGACTCACAGACATAGAAAATAAACTTATGGTTACAAAAGAGGAAAGGGGAGGGGGAGGGATAAACTAGGAGTCTGGGATTAACATATTCACACTACTACATATGAAACAGATAAACAACAAAGACCTACTGTATAGCACAGAGAACTATATTCAATACCTTGTAATAACCTATAATGCAAAATTATCTGAAAAAGAATATATATACATAACTGAATCATTTTGCTGTACACCAGAAACTAACAGAACATTGTAAATCAACTATAGTTTAATTTTAAGAAAGATTTAAGAAGAACTAAAGATATTGCACAAGAATGGTCCAATAATAAAATAATAAAGACAATAACACAAATACAATAGAAGAACATTTTCTATAGTTTACAAAGTTCTGAATCCAGAAATACAAATTGTTTAAGATCAAATAATACTGATTTCACACATTTTTATAAATATTTGAATTTCAAGATAAAATAAAATTACATAAACAGGTTGGTAAAATAAAAACATGATCTGTAAAGTGCTACTTTCAGGTCTTTCTACAACATTAAAAAGCAGAAAAGCAGTATGTATAAAGTTTCTTAGGTCAACTTGCCAGCAGAACAATGAATAACAAAAATAAGGCATAAAATCAGACCAGTAAATCTGGCTAAGAGTAAAGGGAAAAAAAGCTAAAAACATTTTAAAAATTTGAAAAATTCTTTCCAAATATGATATACTTTAAGCCAAATATAAGAAAGGTAGAGGAAGCTAATTATTCTTTCTAAGAGAGCAAGGTCCTCTAACTTGACTTATCAATATACCATTTGGAAATTCTCCAAATGTGCTAGGCTGTTTTCCTGATTCAGTATGGCTGATTCCAATGGAGTGCTTATACAAAGAAATATATGTATATATTAAAAAAACACATGTCCTATCTCTTTGTCCACTCCCACATCTAGCTGCTAAATGACTGAATAGTATAAACCCACTTTATCTTAACCTCCAGCTTACATTCTAAGGGTAGAAGTTGAATGATTTCTAGATAAACAAAGAAAGTGTTCACAAAAAACCCATGCATGATATTTTGAGGGAAGGAGAAAGTCTGTTTTTACTTTCTATAACAACAAAAATAATAGCTGTAATGGTTTACATTTCTTGAGTCCTCACTGTGTTTGAGAAATTATGCTACATGATATATATATGTACATTTTTCTCATTGTATGGAATAGGCATCTTTGTTATCTTCATTTTACAGATGAGAAAACCAAGACTCAGCAATATTAATACGCTTGCCCAAGATTATGTAGCTAGTCAATCATAGAGCTGGGTCTTGAACCCAGGTAGTTCAAATCTAGCATCCATATGTGCTATGATCATCGGCAGAGGCAGATGGCTCCCCACCCAAGTTTTGCTTTGGATGTGGAGACTGAGAGACCACACACACAGACACAAAGACATGAAAAACTTATTACTTAAATAATTGTGATCTCTGGGAAGACTAAGACAGGTCTCTCAAGGAGGTTAAAAATGGTTTGAGAGGGCAAAGAAAAAAGACTGGCTAGGGGCCTTTATTGCAATTAGCAATAGGGGTAAGTGTTCCTGTGTATGGGAAGGGGATTTCATGGTTTAAATCTCACATTGGTCCCTAAGAAAGAAGCACTGAAGCATTCTTATCAGTTTATCCAGAAGTAGAGTACAAGGTGAAGGAGAGGGAGTGAAGTCTAAAAACTGTCAGTAGTCATAATCAAAAAATGGTGTCAAATTTCTCATTACAATTCATCCTTTATGTTTAACTGATAACTGAAACACAACTTGTTTCATGTAATTTCATTTAAACTTGTTTGAGGAAGGCATTATTATAATTTTTGAGGCCTGCAGCTTGAGGCCTGTAAGGAAGGTGAATGCTACATTGAATGCCTTGTTCAATAGCCCAGCATTCTGGAACTGAGAATGTGACTTGGTCACATAAATACTATCTGGAACTCTGAAATGGATGAAGATTGATCTAATGGGACCTTATATTTTGGCTTCAGTAAGTATAGACATGTATTATCTTTATTTATATTTGGGTATCTGTGAAGCAAGAACTTTCCAGAGTCATTTAACAGAAATGGGAGAAACTTAGGAAATGGCCTAAGAGTTTGTAAATATGTGCAAATGGGACCATTTGTAGCCAAGGCATCTAGTATTAAGATGACTGCCTGAAGTTTGGTCAATCGTGCTGGCCTTTGGGTCCTAACCTGTATCAGGGACATTTTAGTTAAGAGAGGGAAAGCAGTAATATTTTACTGAGCTACATCACATATGAACTCCTATTACTGTTTACTTGGTTGCCCCCAAGGGCCTCCCCAAGTAACCAGGGGACCTGGAAAAGGGTGACCTCCTCCATCATTGTGGCATTTGGCAAGGCACTAGGATAGCTGAAGATACTCTCTTCTGCATGTGGAATATGCCAGAGGGTCCAGTTTGGGTTCCATCATGTACCAAAGATGACTAAGTAGTTGTGCTAAGCTTGTGAGGTACTGTTTCTGTGACCTAAGGCATAAGAGGGAGCTAGGTATGAAGGTTCTCAGGCTCAGGGCCTGTGAGATCCTCCATTTCCAGGAGAGTCGAGTATGTATCTAGTAATTCCCACTGTAATGTATAGCTCAAACTGAGGAGTGCAGTTTCTTACATCGAAAGCCCATGGACAATGTAAGGATATCATGAGGCATATGAAAATGTTGCTAAAACCTCTAAAATGAAGGAGTCTCTGGGGGCACTAATAAGAGTACTTCTTGTATTCTTTCATTGGAGGGAGTCCCAAAGTGGGACAATCTGAAAGTGCATAAGTGAGATTAAATGAAATTTGCAAATGAATAATATGTTGCCTTGATAGACCAAATAAGCCTAAAATATGTTGGGGGTGTTGAGATTCAATAACTGTTTCTTGACAGCATCAGGGATGAAACAACCATTGGTCTACCAAATAATTTTCAGGAATTTAATCAAGATAGCAGGTCCTTGCACTGTGTGTGGAGCAATGGATCATCCCCTTTTTGCAAGCAATTTTGTATTTTTTCATCCTTAATGAGTGTGTCAAATAAATCCCCTAGGTGGAAGATGTCATCAATGTAATGTCATACCTGTGCTTCTGGAGGAAGGTGGAGAGAATTAGGATCTTGCCTGCGGAGACTGTGTGATGGCAAGGCTGTTGATGTACCCCATATGTAGCCTGGCAAAGAGATATTTTTTTCCTGTCAGAGGTTAAGGTGAACTGCAACTGAGAGACTGTTGAAATAAGCAATGAATAAAACTTCAGCCAAATTTTTAATAACAAAATATTTTCCTGTTGCTATTTAGATGGAGTAAGTAATTTTCATATTATTGAGTATTTGGTATGGGGATTTTAATGGATGGGACCACGACATTAAGGTTTCAGTAATACACTGTGGGACACCACTCATTCTTTCCAGTGTTAAAAGAGGTAATGTTGGACTGTTAAATAGAAGAGTGGTCATAATTATCTCTTCACTCATTAGGTTATATATATTATGTTTCAATCCTCAAAGACTCTCTTGTTTTTTTAAATAGTCACAATGCTGTACATTACATATCCATGATTTATTTATTTTATAACTGTAAATTTGTGCCTTTTGACCCCCTGCACCCATTTTGCCTACCTCCACTGCCCACCTCTATAAGCTCATTTTTTTAGATCCCACATGTAAGTGAGACCATACAGTATTTGTCGTTCTCTGTCTGACATATTTCACTTTGCATAATGTCCTCAAGGTCCCTCCATATTGTTGTAAAAGGAAATATTTTATTATTTTTATGGCTGAATAATATTCCTCTGTGTGTGTGTGTGTGTGTGTGTGTGTGTGTGTGTGTGTATTTCACATTTTCTTTATCCATTCGTCCATCGGTAGACACCAGGGTTGATCCCACCATGTCTTGGCTATTGTACATAATGTAAGGAATATGGGAGTGCATATCGTTTTGAATTAGTGTTTTCATTTTCTTCAGATAGATAACCAGAAGTGGAATTACAAGATCTAACAGTAGTTCTATTTTATATTTTTTGAATAACCTCCATATTGTCTCCATAGTAGTTGCATGAATTTACATTCCCATCAATAATGCACAAGTGTTCCCTTTTTTCCACATCCTCACCAACACTTGTTATTTGTTGTCTTTTTGATAATAATCATTTGAAAGGGTGTGAGGTGATATCTCGCTGTGGTTTTGATTTGCATTTTCCTGATGAAGATTGATGTTAGAGCATCTTTTCATGTATCTATTTGACAACTCTATGCCTTCTTTGTATCTTTTGCCCATTTTAAAATCAGATTGTTTGTTTTGTTTGCTATTGAATTGTGTGAGTTCTTTATGTATTTTGAATATTTGCTTCTTATCAGATACATAATTTGCAGATATTTTCTCTTATTCCATAGGTTGCCTTTTCATTGTGTTGATGGCTTCCTTTGTTGTGCAGAATCTTTTTAGTTTGATGTAGTCCCAGTTGTTTATTTTTACTTTTGTTGTTTTTGGTGTCAAATCCAAAAAAATCCTTGTTAAAATCAATGTCAGTGAGGTTATTGCCTATGTTTCCTTCTTGTAATTTTATGATTTCAGGTCTTACATTCAAGTCTTTAATCCTGAGTGATTTTTTTGTGTGTATGGTGTTAGATCATGGCCCAGTTTGATTCATTTGCATGTAGTTGTCCACTTTCCCCAACACCATTTATTGAAAAGACTGTCCTTTCTCCATTGTATATTCTTGGCTCCTTTGTCATAAATGAATTGACCTTATATGCATGGATTTAATTCTGGGTTCTGTTCCTTTGATCTATGTGTCTGTCTTTATGCCAATACCATAATGTTTTGATTATATAGCTTTGTAGTATAGTATAAAATCAAGGATTATGATTCCTCTAGCTTTGTTCTTCTTAAGATTGCTTTGGCTATTTGAGGTCTTTTGTAATTTTAATTTTACTTGGCCAATTAATTATTTTAACTTAGGGAGGCATGGGAGTCCCACCCTCTCAAGCCAGTTTGTAAGTGCCAAATACTTAATTTTAATTTGTTACTTATTGTATCAGAGCATCCATACCCAGTATGTGATATTTTATGCAATTGCTGCTATGACTAAGGGGAATTTAGTGGATATAATAGTTGTAATGGCTAAAGTAAGGCATTTGTTCTTTATTTTATATTTGGTAACTATCCCAAGATTATAAGGGTACCATGTTTAAATTTAGTGTTCTAGCTACAGTAGTTCCTTTTAACCTGTACAACATATTCAGCAACCAAGAAAAAAGTTACAAGAAATACCAAAGTCAAAATATACATTTTGAAGAGACAGAGCAAGGAGAACCAGACATGACAGAGATTTTGGAATTATCAACTGGGAGTTTAAAACAGCTATGATTAATGTACTAAGGTCTCTAATGGATAAAGTAGATATAGCAGGTAAGAACAGATGGACAATGTAAGTAGAAAGATGTAAATCCTAGGAAAGAACCAAAAGAAATGTTGGAGATAAAAAATAATGTAACAGAAATTAAGAATGCCTTTGATGGGCTTATTAGTAGACTGGACACAGCTGAGGAAAGAATTTCTTAGCTAGAGGGTATATCAATAGAAATCTTGAAAACTGAAAATGAAAGAGAACAAAGACTGGAAAAAAAACACCCCAGAATGTACAAGGACTGTGGGACAGCTACAAAGGTGTAACATATTTGTGACAGGAATACCAGAAGGAGAAGAAAGAGAAAAATGAATAGGAGGAATATTTGAAACTATAATGACTAAATTTTTCTGAAATTAATGTCAGACATCAAATCACAGATCCAGGAAGTTCACAGAACGTCAGGCAGGAAAATTGTCAAAAAATCTACACCTAGGCATATAATACCGAAAATTAAAGATAAAGAAAAAAATTCTGAAGAAGGTCAGAGGAGGAAAATCACCTTACCCATAGAAAAACAAAGATAAGAATTACATCCAACTTCTCCTCAGAAACCGTGCAAGCAAGAAGAAAGTAAAGTAAAACATTTAAAATGTTAAGAGAAACTCTCCCCCCCCACAAACCTAAAGTTCTATATCTTGCAAAATTATCCTTCAAAAGTGATGGAGGAATAAAGACTTTCTCAAACAAAATCTGATGTAATTTATTGACAGTGTATCTGCCCTGCAATAAATGTTTTAAAAATTTCTTTAGAGAGAGGAAAATTAATATACATCAGAAACTCAGATCTACATAAAGTAAGGAAGAACTTTAAGGAAGGAATAAGTGAAGGTAAAATATATATTGGTGTATAGATAATATTCATATCATGTAATATATATTCTATGAGAGAGAGAGAGAGAATGTTAAGGAATTTCTTTCTTTTTTTTTTTTTTAAACATCTTTATTGGGGTATAATTGATTTACAATGGTGTGTTAGTTTCTGCTTTATAACAAAGTGAATCAGCTATACATATACATATGTTCCCATATGTCTTCCCTCTTGCGTCTCCCTCCCTCCCACTCTCCCCATCCCACCCTTCCAGGCTGTCACAAAGCACCGAGCTAATATCCCTGTGCCTTGCGGCTGCTTCCCCCCAGCTATCTACCTTACTACGTTTGTTAGTGTGTATATGTCCATGACTCTCTCTCGCCCTGTCAAAACTCACCCTTCCCCCTCCCCATATCCTCAAGTCCGTTCTCCAGTAGGTCTGCGTCTTTATTCCTGTCTTACCCCTAGGTTCTTCATGACATTTTTTTCCCTTAAATTCCATATATATGTGTTAGCATACGGTATTTGTCTTTTTCTTTTTGACTTACTTCACTCTGTATGACAGACTCTAGGTCTATCCATCTCATTAAAAATAGCTCAATTTCATTTCTTTTTAAGGCTGAGTAATATTCCATTGTGTATATGTGCCACATCTTCTTTATCCATTCATCCGATGATGGGTGCTTAGGTTGTTTCCATCTCCGGGCTATTGTAAATAGAGCTGCAATGAACATTTTGGTACATGACTCTTTTTGAATTTTGGTTTTCTCAGGGTATATGCCCAGTAGTGGGATTGCTGGGTCATATGGTAATTCTATTTGTAGTTTTTTAAGGAACCTCCATACTGTTCTCCATAGTGGCTGAACCAATTCACATTCCCACCAGCAGTGCAAGAGTGTCCCCTTTTCTCCACACCCTCTTCAGCATTTATTGTTTATAGATTTTTTGATGATGGCCATTGTGACTGGTGTGAGAGGATATCTCATTGTAGTTTTGATTTGCATTTCTCTAATGATTAATGATGTTGAGCATTCTTTCATGTGTTTGTTGGCATTCTGTATATCTTCTTTGGCGAAATGTCTATTTAGGTCTTCTGCCCATTTTTGGATGGGGTTGTTTGTTTTTTTGTTATTGAGCTGCATGAGCAGCTTGTAAATTTTGGAGATTAATCCTTTGTCAGTTGCTTCATTTGCAAATGTTTTCTCCCATTCTGAGGGTTGTCTTTTGGTCTTGGTTATGGTTTCCTTTGCTGTGCAAAAGCTTTGAAGTTTCATTAGGTCCCATTTCTTTATTTTTGTTTTTATTTCCATTACTCTAGGAGGTGGGTCAGAAAGGATCTTGCTGTGATTTATGTCATAGAGTGTTCTTCCTATGTTTTCTTCTAAGAGTTTGATAGTTTCTGGCCTTACATTTAGGTCTTTAATCCATTTTGAGCTTATTTTTGTGTATGGTGTTAGGAAGTGATCTAATCTCATACTTTTACATGTACCTGTCCAGTTTTCCCAGCACCATTTATTGAAGAGGCTGTCCTTTCTCCACTGTACATTCCTGCCTCCTTTATCAAAGATAAGGTGTCCATATGTGCGTGGGTTTATCTCTGGGCTTTCTATCCTGTTCCACTGATCTATCTTTCTGTTTTTGTGCCAGTACCATACTGTCTTGATTACTGTTGCTTTGTAATATAGTCTGAAGTCATGGAGCCTGATTCCTCCAGCTCCTTTTTTCGTTCTCAAGATTGCTTTGGCTCTTCGGGGTCTTTTGTGTTTCCATACAAATTGCGAAATTTCTTGTTCTAGTTCTGTGAAAAATGCCAGTGGTAGTTTGATAGGGATTGCATTGAATCTGTAGATTGCTTTGGGTAGTAGAGTCATTTTCACAATGTTGATTCTTCCCATCCAAGAACATGGTATATCTCTCCATCTATTTGTATCATCTTTAATTTCTTTCATCAGTGTCTTATAATTTTCTGCATACAGGTCTTTCGTCTCCTTAGGTAGGTTTATTCCTAGATATTTTATTCTTTTTGTTGCAATGGTAAATGGGAGTGTTTTCTTGATTTCACTTTCAGATTTTTCATCATTAGTATATAGGAATGCCAGAGATTTCTGTGCATTAATTTTGTATCCTGCTACTTTACCAAATTCATTGATTAGCTCTAGTAGTTTTTTAGTAGCATCTTTAGGATTCTCTATGTATAGTATCATGTCATCTGCAAACAGTGACAGCTTTAATTCTTCTTTTCCGGTTTGGATTCCTTTTATTTCCTTTTCTTCTCTGATTGCTGTGGCTAAAACTTCCAAAACTATGTTGAATATCAGTGGTGAGAGTGGGCAACCTTGTCTTGTTCCTGATCTTAGTGGAAATGCTTTCAGTTTTTCACCATTGAGGATGATGTTTGCTGTGGGCTTGTCATATATGGCCTTTATTATGCTGAGGAAAGTTCCCTCTATGCCTACTTTCTGGAGGGTTTTTATCATAAATGGGTGTTGAATTTTGTCGAAAGCTTTCTCTGCATCTATTGAGATGATCATATGGTTTTTCTCCTTCAATTTGTTAATATGGTTTATCACATTGATAGATTTGCGTATATTGAAGAATCCTTGCATTCCTGGAATAAACCCCACTTGATCATGGTGTATGATCCTTTTAATGTGCTGTTGGATTCTGTTTGCTAGTATTTTGTTGAGGATTTTTGCATCTATGTTCATCAGTGATATTGGCCTGTAGTTTTCTTTCTTTGTGACATCTTTGTCTGGTTTTGGTATCAAGGTGATGGTGGCCTCGTAGAAGGAATTTGGGAGTGTTCCCCCCTCTGCTATATTCTGGAAGAGTTCGAGAAGGATAGGTGTTAGCTCTTCTCTAAACGTTTGATAGAATTCACCTGTGAAGCCATCTGGTCCTGGGCTTTTGTTTGTTGGAAGGTTTTTAATCACAGTTTCAATTTCAGTGCTTGTGATTGGTCTGTTCATATTTTCTATTTCTTCCTGATTCAGTCTTGGCAGGTTGTGCATTTCTAAGAATTTGTCCACCTCTTCCAGATTGTCCATTTTATTGGCATAGAGTTGCTTGTAGTAATCTCTCATGATTTTTTTTATTTCTGCAGTGTCAGTTGTTACTTCTCCTTTTTCATTTCTAATTCTATTGATTTGAGTCTTCTCCCTTTTTTTCTTGATGAGTCTGGCTAGCGGTTTATCTATTTTGTTTATCTCTGTGTTAGTTTCTGCTTTATAACAAAGTGAATCAGCTATACATATACATATGTTCCCATATGTCTTCCCTCTTGCGTCTCCCTCCCTCCCACTCTCCCCATCCCACCCTTCCAGGCTGTCACAAAGCACCGAGCTAATATCCCTGTGCCTTGCGGCTGCTTCCCCCCAGCTATCTACCTTACTACGTTTGTTAGTTTGTTTATCTTCTCAAAGAACCAGCTTTTAGTTTTATTGATCTTTGCTATCGTCTCCTTCATTTCTTTTTCATTTATTTCTGATCTGATTTTTATGATTTCTTTCCTTCTGCTAGCTTTGGGGTTTTTTTGTTCTTCTTTCTCTAATTGATTGAGGTGCAAGGTTAGGTTGTTTATTCGAGATGTTTCCTGCTTCTTAAGGTGGGCTTGTATTGCTATAAACTTCCCCCTTAGAACTGCTTTTGCTGCATCCCATAGGTTTTGGGTTGTTGTGTCTCTATTGTCATTTGCTTCTAGGTATTTTTTTATTTCCTCTTTGATTTCTTCAGTGATCACTTCATTATTAAGTAGTGTATTGTTTAGCCTCCATGTGTTTGTATTTTTTACAGATGTTTTCCTGTAATTGATATCTAGTCTCATGGCGTTGTGGTCAGAAAAGATACTTGATACAATTTCAGTTTTGTTAAATTTACCAAGGGTTGATTTGTGACCCAAGATATGATCTATCCTGGAGAATGTTCCATGAGCACTTGAGAAAAATGTGTATTCTGTTGTTTTTGGATGGAGTGTCCTATAAATATCAATTAAGTCCATCTTGTTTAATGTATCATTTAAAGCTTGTGTTTCCTTATTTATTTTCATTTTGGATGATCAGTCCATGGGTGAAAGTGGGGTGTTAAAGTCCCCTACTATGAATGTGTTACTGTTGATCTCCCCTTTTATGGTTGTTTATATTTGCCTTATGTATTGAGGTGCTTCTATGTTGGGTGCATAAATATTTACAATTGTTATATCTTCTTCTTGGATCGATCCCTTGATCATTATGTAGTGTCCTTCTTTGTCCCTTTTAATAGTCCTTATTTTAAAGTCTATTTTGTCTGATATGAGAATTGCTACTCCAGCTTTCTTTTGGTTTCTATTTGCATGGAATATCTTTTTCCATCCCCTTACTTTCAGTCTGTATGTTTCTCTAGGTCTGAAGTGGGTCTCTTGTAGACAGCATATATAAGGGTCTTGTTTTTGTATCCATTCAGCCAATCTGTGTCTTTTGGTGGGAGCATTTAGTCCATTTACATTTAAGGTAATTATCGATATGTATGTTCCTATTCCCATTTTCTATATTGTTTTGGGTTCGCTACTATAGGTCATTTCCTTCTCTTGTGTTTCGTGTCTAGAGAAGTTCCTTTAGCATTTGTTGTAAAGCTGGTTTGGTGGTGCTGAACTCTCTCAGCTTTTGCTTGTCTGTAAAGGTTTTAATTTCTCCATCAAATCTGAATGAGATCCTTGCTGGGTAGAGTAGTCTTGGTTGCAGGCTTTTCTCCTTCATCACTTTCAGTATGTCCTGCCACTCCCTTCTGGCTTGTAGGGTTTCTGCTGAGAGATCAGCTGTTAACCTTATGGGGATTCCCTTGTGTGTTATTTGTTGTTTTTCCCTTGCTGCTTTTAATATGCTTTCTTTGTATTTAATTTTTGACAGTTTGATTAATATGTGTCTTGGCGTGTTTCTCCTTGTATTTATCCTGTATGGGACTCTCTGTGCTTCCTGGACTTGATTAACTATTTCCTTTCCCATATTAGGGAAGTTTTCAACTATAATCTCTTCAAATATTTTCTCAGTCCCTTTCTTTCTTTCTTCTTCTTCTGGAACCCCTATAATTCGAATGTTGGTGCGTTTCATGTTGTCCCAGAGGTCTCTGAGACTTTCCTCAGTTCTTTTCATTCTTTTTTCTTTATTCTGCTCTGCAGTAGTTATTTCCACTACTTTGTCTTCCAGGTCACTTATCCATTCTTCTGCCTCAGTTATTCTGCTATTGATCCTATCTAGAGTGGTTTTAATTTCATTTATTGCGCTGTTCATCGTTGCTTGTTTCATCTTTAGTTCTTGTAGGTCCTTGTTAACTGTTTCTTGCATTTTGTCCATTCTACTTCCAAGATTTCGTATCATCCTTACTATCATTATTCTGAATTCTTTTTCAGGTAGATTGCCTATTTCCTCTTCATTTGTTAGGTCTGGTGGGTTTTTATCTTGCTCCTTCATCTGCTGTGTGTTTTTCTGTCTTCTCATTTTGCTTATCTTACTGTGTTTGTGGTCTCCTTTTTGCAGGCTGCACTTTCGTAGTTCCCGTTGTTTTTGATGTCTGTCTCCAGTGGCTAAGGTTGTTTCAGTGGGTTGTGTAGGCTTCCTGGTGGAGGGGACTAGTGCCTGTGTTTTGCTGGATAAGGCTGGATCTTGTCTCTCTAGTGGGCAGGTTCACGTCTGGTGGTGTGTTTTGGGGTGTCTGTGGCCTTATTATGATTTTAGGCAGCCTCTCTGCTAATGGGTGGGGTTGTGTTCCTGTTTTGCTAGTTGTTTGGCATAGGTTGTCCAGCACTGTGGCTTGCTGGTCGTTGAGTGAAGCTGGGTGCTGGTGTTAAGATGCAGGTCTCTGGGAGATTTCCACCGTTTAATATTATGTGGAGCTGGGAGGTCTCTTGTTGACCAATGTCCTGAAGTTGGCTCTCCTACCTCAGAGGCAGAGCCCTGACTCCTGGCTGGAGCACCAAGAGCCTTTCATCCACACAGCTCAGAATAAAAGGGAGAAAAAGTAGAGAGAATTGGTAAAAGTATGAGTAAAGAAAGAAGGAAAGGAGGAAAGGAAGGAAGGAAGAAAGAAGCAAAGAAGGAAAGAAAGGAGGGAGGGAGGGAGGGAGGGAGGAAGGAAGGAGGGTAAGAAGGATAAAAGACAGAAAGAAAGATGATACAGTAAAAATAAAATAAAGTATAATATAGTTATTGAATTAAAAAATATTTAGAAAAAAAAAGGGGGGACGGATAGAACCTTAGGACAAATGTTGGAAGCAAAGCTATACAGAGAAAATCTTACACAGAAGCATACACATACACCTTCACAAAAAGAGGTAAAGGGGGAAAAATCATAAATCTTGCTCTCAGAGACCACCTCCTCAATTTGGGGTGATTCGTTGTCTAAAGGAGGGAAGGCAGGAAGGAAAGAAAGAAAGAACGAAGGTAAAGTATAATAAAGTTATTACAATTAAACTTAATTATTAAGAAAAAGAATTTTTTAAAAAAAAATCATGGACGGATAGAGCCCTAGGACAAATGGTGGAAGCAAGAGTATACAGACAAGATCTCACACAGAAGCATACACGTACACATTCACAAAAAGAGGAAAAGGGAAAAAAATCATAGATCTCGCTCCTAAAGTCCACCTCTTCAATTTGGGATCATTCCTTGTCTATTCAGGTATTCCACATATGCAGGGTATATCAAGTTGATTGTGGAGCTTTAATCCGCTGCTTCTGTGGCTGCTGGGAGAGATTTCCCTTTCTCTTCTTTGTTCTCACAGCTCACAGGAGCTCAGCTTTGGATTTGGCCCTGCCTCTGCGTGTAGGTCGCTGGAGGGCGTCTGTTTTTTCGCTCAGACAGGACGGGGTTAAAGGAGCCTGTGATTCGGGGCCTCCGGCTCACTCAGGCCGGGGGTTGGGGGATGGGGGAAGGAGGGGCACTGCGTGCGGGGCGGGCCTGCGGCGGCAAAGGCAGCGTGACGTTGCAGCAGAGGCCGGCGTGACGTTGCACCAGCCTGAGGCCCGCCGTGCGTTGTCCCGGGGAAGTTGTCCCTGGATCCCGGGAACCTGGCAGTGGCGGGCTGCACAGGCTCCACGGAAGAGGGGTGTGGAGAGTGACCTGTGCTCGCACACAGGCCCCTTGGTGGCGGCAGCAGCAGCCTTAGCGTCTCCCGCCCGTCTCTGGGGTCCGCGGTTCTAGCCGCGGCTCGCGCCCGTCTCTGGGGTTCGCTCTTTTAGCCGCGACTCGCGCCCGTCTCTGGGGTTCGCACTTTTAGCCGCGGCTCGCGCCCGTCTCTGGAGATCCTTTAAGCAGCGCTCTTAAACCCCTCTCCTCGCGCACCAGGAAACAAAGAGGGAAGAAAAAGTCTCTTGCCTCTTCGGCAGGTGCAGGCTTTTCCCCAAACTCCCTCCTGGCTAGTCGTGGTGCACTAACCCCTTCAGGCTATGTTCAAGCCGCCAACCCCAGTCCTCTCCCTGAGCTCCGGTCCAAAACCAAAACCCGAGCCTCAGCTCGCAGCCCCGCCCGCCCCGGCGGGTGAGCAGACAAGCCTCTCGGGTTGGTGAGTGCTGGTCAGCACCGAACGTCTGTGCAGGAATCTCCCCGCTTTGCCCTCCGCACCCGTCGCTGTGCACTACTCCGTGGTCCCGAAACTACCCCCTCCGCCTCCCGCAGTCTCCGCCCGCGGAGGGACTTCCTAGTGTGTGGAAACTTTTCCTCCTTCACAGCTCCCTCCCACTGATGCAGGTGCCGTCCTTATTCTTTTGTCTCTGTGTTTTTCTTTTGCCCTACCCAGGTACATGGGGAGTTTCTTGCCTTTTGGGAGGTCTGAGGTCTTCTGCCAGCCTTCAGTAGGAGTTCTGTAGGAGTTGTTCCACGTGTGGATGTATTTCTGGTGTATCCGTGGGGAGGAAGGCGATCTCCGCGTCTTACTCTTCCGCCATCTTCAAGGTCCCTCCAGGAATTTCTTCATACAATTATGTGGTTTGACAAGTTTGAAATCTGCAGGGAGGCAGAAACACTTATAACAAATATAGTCTGTGGTTCTGTAACTGGCCACATAGTCATAACTGGTATTTGCAACTACCTTCTTTCACTATTTATTTCCTATTCTCTTTGCCTTCCACCAGCAACTTAGCTGGTCATGCCTCTTATGGCATGACTCAATCCTTCATTCCTGTAGGGTCTGGGCCATTAGTAGTCTTGTCTGAATTGGGTCATTATAGTTTTCTATTGACTCTATTTTTTTCTATTTAAGTATAGTTGATTTACAGTATTATATTAGTTTCAGGTGCACAACCACAAGACATTACTTACTATAGGTAGTACTAAGAGACATCTTAAAGGAGCTCATGTGTTCCAAATATTCTTTCTTATCTCCATGTGTGGTAGTATCTCAATTCCTTGGTAATGAGGATTAATCACCCCAGAAAGCAAATAACTCCCTTCTTTGTCTGTTGCTTCAGAGGCATGAGAACACAAAGAGGCAAGGTGGCTATCTTAATTTCCATTTCAATGGAATCATTGTTGTGTTTCCTGGTGTAACCACTTCTACCTTTGGAACTAAGACCTCTAAGTCAGCATAGCATAAGGTCAAGAACAAGAAGAGAAAAATTGCTGGTCGATCGCTAGTGGTAATAATGAGTGGTACCATTACCATTCCCACCTCTTGATTCCTGGACCTGTGAATCCTGGCTATAAGACAAATGGTACCACATATTAGAAGCTGATCCAAAGCACATACAGTCTCCTAGAGAACCTTGCTCTGGTCCTGCAAAGTAATGCCATCTATCTGTAATGCCATCTAACTAAGTCTTCAAAAAAACCATTTCCCCTTTCAATTAAGCCAGCTGCTTCAGGATGCTGAGGAAAATTGTAAGTCCAGTTAATTCTATGAGCATGGGCCTAATGTCACACTGCTTTGTTGTGAGGGAGTCCCTCAATCAAAAGCAATTCTGTATGGAATACCATGATGGTGGATGACATTCTGTAAGTTTACAGATGGTAATATTGGAAGAAGCTTTGCATGCAGGGAAGGCAAATAATTATCCAGAGTGTCTATTACAGTAAGAAAAAAATGCTGCTGTTTCCATGATGGAAGTGGTCCAATGTAATCAACTTGCCACCAGGTAACTAGATGATCATCCTAGGGAAGTGTGCCATACTGAAGATTCAGTGTTAGTTTCTACTGCTGGCAGACTGGGCACTCAGTAGTGGCTGTGGCCAAGTCAGCCTTGGTGAGTGCATATTCATGTTGCTAAGCCCATGGATCACTTCCATCCCTGCCACCATGACCACATTTTTTACAAACCCATTGGACAATTTGGGGGTGTGTGGGTTAGAGGCTGATTGCATATCCACAGAATGAGTTATCCTGTCAATTTGATTATTAAATACTCCACTGTTTGAGTCACTAGGCATTGTGCTCCTTTTGTTGTTGTTGTTAGACAAGGCCAGATGCAACAACTTATCCTCAACCTTAGAAGGGATGTCTCAACATGCTCCACACCACTAGGCCCCAATAAATTTCACTAAGGTAGAAGGCCCCTGAATTTTTGTCAGATTTATTTCTCACCCTCTGACATTCAAATGTCATACCAGTAAATCTAGAGTAGTTTCTCCTTGTTGCTTCTTTAGGTCCAATCTGCATAATATCATCAATATAAATGCACCAGTGTGATGTATTGTGGAAGTGAGAGGTGATCAAGATCTCTGCAAACTAAATTATGACATAGGACTAGAGAGTTGATACAGTCTTGAGGTAGAACAGTGAAGGTACACTGCTGGCTATGCAAGTGTGTCTAGTGGTATTTAGTAATACTTATTGTGAAAAAAGCATGTGTCAGATCAATAGCTATACCAAATACCAGGTAATATGCTAGTTTGGTCAAGGAACGAAATCACACTGGAACAGAAGATGTAGTTGGAATGACCACCTGATTAAGTTTATAATAATCCACTAACATTCTCAAAGATCCATCTATTTTCTTCACAAGCCAAATAGGCAAGTTAAATGGGAATGTGGTGGGAATAACCACCCCTACATTCATCAGGTCCTTGATGTTGGCACTAATTTCTGTAATCCCTCTATGAATATGTTATTTCTTTTAAATTACTATTTTCTTAGGGGAAGGCAGTTCTAGTGGCTTCCACTTTGTCTTTCCTACCATAATAATACTTACTCCACAGGTTAGGGAACCAATGTCAAGATTCTGCCAGTTGCTGAATTCCAAAATCCAATTATGCATTCCAAAACTTGGGAAATAACCAGAAGATGGTTTCAGAGACACAATGGACCCACTTGGAGATGGACTTGATCACTTGACCTCTATAAGCCTCTAGTTTGAATGGTGGAGCACAGTGACAATTTGGGTCTCCTAGAATGAGTGTCAGTTTAGAGCCTGTGTTCAGTAACCCACAAAAAGTCTGCTTTTCTTTTCCTTAATGCACAGGCACCCTGTAAGAAAACATAAGCTGCTTTGGGGAAGACTGAGATAAAATTTAACAGTATAATTTTTTGCAGTATAGCAGATTCTTACTTCAAGGGAACATGACTTCCCTTTTATTCAAGTGGTTCAAGTCTGTAAACTGGCTCAAGTCTGGGAATTGGTTGAGGAGCTTTGACTCTTTTCTTATGACTCAAGTCATGGATAAATATATTGTGACATATCCATATAATGGAGTAACATTCAATAATAAAAAGGAATGAATTATTGATACATGCTAAAATACACATAAACTTTGAAAATGAAGCCAGTTATATATTGTATGTCACTTATTTTATGAGTCTATATGAAATGTCCAGGATAGGCAAATCTATACATACAGAAAGTAAATCAATAGCTATCTGTGGCTCAGGTGGAGAAGTGGGAATGGGAAATGACTGCTAAAGAATGTGGTCTCTCCTTTTGGAGTGATAAAAATGTTCTAAAATTGTATTGTGGTGATGGTGGCACAACCTTGTAAATATACTAAAAACACTGAAGAATACACTTAAATGTGTGAATTTTATAATATCTGAATTATATCCCAATAAAGTTATTGAAAAGATAGAATAGTCTATCTTGGGTAATATTAAATTGCCCATAATTAGAAAGATTCAATATTCATTTATTTACCAAGCATTTGTTGAGCATTGACTGAGAGTCTAAACCATTGGATTTTATAGATATAAATACAACAGAATTCTCTTCAAGGAGTTCACAGTCTAGTTCAGGAAGCCCAAAGTAAATCATCACAGTGTGATCACTACCTTAAAAGACACTATAAGAAAAATAAACAAGGAAGTGTGTATTTTTGCATTGACAGACAAAAGAAGATTCCTCAGGGGAAATGCGTATTTATTAAACTTGGCAAAGAGTTACAGCCCAGAGAAAGAAAGCTGGAAAAGCATGACAAGCTTAGAGAAGAACATGTACAAAGGAATAGAAGGGAAAATGATCAGGATATGTTTGCTCAGAGACCTGCAGAGCAGTAAGGAATAGTTTAGAAGTCAACAGCTGACGAAAAACACCCTCACATGAAATATTAGAGTATGCTGTAGGTCTGTGGCTCTTAAGTTGAGCTTCTTATTATAATTACTAAGGGTTTACTAAAATCAAAAGAAAAATAACAATGCTCAGGCCACATCCCATACATATTACATCATAATGTCTAAAGTTGAGGTTCTGGCATCAGTATTTTTTAAAAATGTCTTCAAAGGATTTTAATGTGCAACTAACACTAATTACTGATGTAGGAAAAGGGAGCAGTAAGAAGGGTGTTTTACTACAAAGATATTTTGGTGCCATAACATTTAAACATTTTATTTCTCCGTGAGTTAAACATCCTCTGAAACTTCTTTCAAACTACATATTCTATGTTCTCCAAAGACTACCTGCTTGTCACTACTGAACAAATTTCCTCTAATAAATTTCAGGAATATTGTACTGCGTAAGATATAATGGCATGAAACAAGATTTTTTTTAACCAACTTTATTGAGATATGATTGACATATAACATTGTGCAAAGTTAAGGTGTACATGTGTTAATTTGATACACTTATATATTGCAAAGTGATGACCATAATAGCATTAGCTAACACCTCCATCCTGTCACATTATTACCACTTCATTTTTGTGGTGAGAAGATTTAAGATTTACTCTCTTAGCAACTTTCAACTATATAATACAGTATTATTAGCTATCACCACCATGCTATACATTAGATTCCCAGAAAATTTTAATCTTATGCCTGGAAGTGTGTGTGCCCTTTGAACATTACCTCCACATTTTCCCTACACCCTTTCCCTGGTAACCACTACTCTACTTCTAGTTTCTCTGATTTTGGCTTTTTTTACATTCCACATATAAGTGCTATCATACAGTTTTTGCCCTTCTCTTTCTGTTTCATTTCACTTAGTATAACGTCCTCAAGGTTCATCCAAGTTGCTGCAAATAGTAGGATTTCATTTTTCTCTTGGCTAAATAATATTCCATTGTGTGTGTATATATATATATATATATATATATATATATATATATATATATATATAAAGCATCAGTTGACCATATCTGCAATGGTGTGTTCCTGGGCTACTTATTCTGTTCCATTAATGTATGTGTCTATCTTTATGCCAGAACCATGCTGTTTTAATTACTATAGGTTTATAATGTAGTTTGAATCAGGAAGTGTGATACCTCCAGATTTGTCCTTTCTCAGGATTTCTTTGGCTATTCAGGGTCTTTTGTGGCAATATACAAATTATAGGATTTTTTTTCTATTTCTATGAAAAATGACATTGGAATTTCAGCAAAAATTGAATTGAATTTATATGGCTTTGGGCAGTATGGACATTTTAACAATATTAAATCTTCTGCAACATAGGATATTTTTCCACATCTCCTTCAATGTTATTCAACAAAGTCTTGTAGTTTTCACTGTATAGATTTTTCCCTCTTTTGTAAATTTATTCCTAAATATTTCATTGTTTTTAATGTTATTGTGAATGGGGTTGTTTTCTTTATTTCTTCTTCATATATTTTGTTGTTAGTATATAGAAACACAAGTCATTTCTGCCTGTTAGTTTTATATGCTGCAACTTTATAAAATTTATTGATTAGTACTAACAATTTTTGTTGGAATCTTTAGGATTTTTTTTGTGTAAGATCATATCATCTACTATCAAAGACAATTTTGCTTCTTTTTTCTGATCTGGATGACTTTCATTTAATTTTCTTGCCTGATTGCTCTAGCTACAACTTCCAGTACTATGTTGAATTGGCATGGGGAGAATGGGCACCATTTTCTTGCTCCTGATCTTAGAGGTAAAGTTGTCATTTTTTCATCATTGAGTATGATGTTAGCTGAGAGTTTGTCATATATGGCCTTTATTGTGTTGACATATTTTCCTCCTTTACCCTAATTCTTGAGAGTTCTTATAATGAGAGAATATTGTATTTTGTCAAGTGTTTTTCTGCTTCTATTGAGATGATCATATGATTATTTTTAATTAATAAATTAATTCCTTTTTATTGAGGTACATTTGATTTACAACATAATATTAGCTTCAGGTGTACAAAATAGTGATTCAAAAATTTTTGATTATACTCCACTTATAGTTATTATAAAATATTTGCTATATTCCCTATGTGGTACAATATATTCTTTTTTGTGTGTGGTATGCAGGCCTCTCACTGTTGTGGCCTCTCCTTTTGTGGAGCACAGGCTCTGGACGTGCAGGCTCAGTGGCCATGGCTCATGGGCCCAGCCGCTCCGCGGCATGTGGGATCTTCCCAGACTGGGACACAAACCCGCATATCCTGCATCAGCAGGTGGACTCTCAACTACTGTGCCACCAGGGAAGCCTGGTACAATATATTCTTGCAGGTTATTTATTTTATACATGACAGTTAGTGCCTCTTGATCCCCATCCCTATCTTGCCCTGTCCCACTTCTCTCTCCCTACTGACAACCATTAGTTGTTCTCTGTATCTGTGAGTCTGTGTCTCTTATGTTATATTCACTAGTTTGCTTTCTATTTTAGACTCCACATACAAGTAATAACATAGAATATTTGTCTTTCTCTGTCTGACTTATTTCACTAAGCATGATAACCTCCAGGTCCATCTGTGTTGTTGCAAATGGTAAAATTTCATTCTTTTTTAATGGCTGAGTAGTATTTCATTGTATATATGTGTCACATCTTCTTTATCCATTCATCTGTTGATGGACACTTGGGTTGCTTCAATATCTTGGCTATTGTAAATAAAGCTGCTATGAACATTGGGGTGTCTGTATCTTTTTGAATTACTGTTTTTGTTTTCTTCAGATATATACCAAGAAGTGGAATTACTCAATCCTCTGGTAGTTCTATTTTTAGTTTTTTGAGGAACCTCCATACTGTTTTCCACAGTAGCTGCACCAAGTTACATTCCCACTAACAGTGTACAAGTGTTTCCTTTTCTCCACATCCTTGCCCACATTTGTTATTTGTGGTTTTTTGATGAAAGCCATTTTGACAGTTGTAAGGTGATATAGTATTGTGGTGTTGACTTGTATTTCTCTTATACTTAACAATGTTGATCATATTTACATGTGCCTTTATGTCATCTGTATGTCTTCTCTGGAAAAATGTCTATTCAGGTCTTCTGCTAATTTTTTAATTGGGCTGTTCTTTAAATATTGAGTTGTATTAGTGTTTTATATATTTTGGATATTAATCCCTTATTGGTCATATCATTTGCAAATATTTTCTCCCATTCAGTAGTTTGTTTTGTTTTGTCAGTGGTTTCCTATGTTATGCAAAAGCTTTTAAGTTTGATTATTATGATGTTAGCTGAGAGTTTGCCATATATGGCCTTTATTGTGTTAAGGTATGTTCCTTCTGTACTCTATTTGTTAAGAGTTCTTATCATGAAAGAACGTTGTATTTTGTCAATTGCATTTTCTGCTTCTATTGAGATTACCATGTGATTCTTATCACTCATTATTTTTAACATCTTTATTGGAATATAATTGCTTTACAATGGTGTGTTAGTTTCTGCTTTATAACAAAGTGAATCAGCTATACATATACATATATACCCATATCTCCTCCCTCTTGCGTCTCCCTCCCGTCCTCCCTATCCCACCCCTCTAAGTGGTCACAAAGCACTGAGCTGATCTCCCTGTGCTATGCAGCTCTTTTTTAATCTGTTGTATCATATTTATTGATTAGTGTATGTTGAACAATCCTTGCATGCCATGGATAAATCTCACTTGATCTTGATGTATAATCTTTTAAACTCGTTTTGAGTTTGGCTTGCTAATATTTTGTTGAGAATATTTGCATCTATGTTTATGAAGGACATTGGTCTGTAATTTTCTTTTTACTTATCTGGCTTTGATATTAAGGTAATTCAGGCCACCTAAAATGAGTTTGGTTGTGTTCCTTTTGCTTTAATTTTTTTCGAAGAGTTTGAAAAGGACTTGGTTAATTCTTCTTTAAATGTTTGATAGAATTTACAAGTGAAACCATCTGGCTCTTGGCTTTTATGTGTTACTAATTCTGCCTACTCACTTGTTAATGATATGTTCACATTATCTATTCCTTTATGATTCACTACTCATGAGTTGTATATTTCTAGGAATTTATTCTTTTTTTCTAGGTTATCCAGTTTGCTCACATATATTTGTTCATCATAGTCTCTCATTAGTCTTTGTAGTTCTGTGATATCAATGTAATGTCTTCTCTTTCTTTCCTGATTTTATTTTATTATTTTTTTTTAATATTTATTTTTTGGCCATGCCACGCAGCATGTGGGATCTTAGTTCCCTGACCAGGGATCAAACCTGTGCCTCCTGCAGTAGAAACATGGAGTCTTAACCACTGGACTTAAAGGAAGTCCCATTTCTGGTTTTATTTGAATCTTCTTTTTTCTGACTTAGTGGAGCTAAAGGTTTGTCAACTTTGATTCTTTTTGAAATATCAGCTCTTACTTTGTTGATCTTTTCTATTGTTTTTCTCGTTTTTATTTCATTTGTATCTGCTCTGATCTTTATTATTTCCTGCCTTCTGCTAACTTTTGGATTAGTTTGTCCTTGATTTTCTAGTTCCTTGAGGTGTAAAGGTAAATTGTTTATTTGAGATTTCTCTTTTTTCTTAATGAAGGTGTTGATCACTATAAATGTCCTTCTCAGAACTGCTCTTGCAGAATACCATAGATTTTGATATGTTGTGCTTCTATTTTCACTTGTTTCAAGATACTTCTTGATTTCCCTTTTAATTTATTTTTGACAAATTGATTGTTTAGGTTTTTTTTCTTTAATATTCACATATTTCTGATGTAGCTTTCTTTCTTGTTATTGATTTATAGTTTCATACCATTGTGGTATGATTTGAATCTTTCTAAATTTGTTATGACTTGTTTTGTGACTTATATGATCTCTTCTGGTGAATGTTCTGTGTGTATGTGAGGAGAGTATGCATTCTGCTGCTGTTGACAGAATGTATGTATACACACACGTACACACACACAAACATACATATATGTGTGTATATACATATACATATATAAGAATATATATATATGTATATATATATATATATATATATATATATATATATATATATATATACATATATATATATTCTTTTTGGTCTAAAGTAAGATTCAAGTCCAAAGTTTCCTCATTGATTTTCTGTAAGAATGACCTGTCCATTGTCAAAAGTGTGGTTTCAAAATTTCCTACTGTTATTATATTGTCTATTTCTCCCTTCAGATTTGTTAGTATTTGCTTAATATATTTAGGAGCTCTGATTTTGAGTGTATGTATATTTACAATTATTATATCTTCTTGATGAATTGACCCTAGTGTTATTACACAATGACTTTCTTTGTTTCTTGTTACCAATTTTGGTTTAAAGTCTATTTTATCTGATACAAGTATAGCTACCCTGCTTTCTTTTAGTTTCTACTTGATGGAATATCTTCTTCCATTCTTTCATTTTGAAACTATGTGTATCTTTAAAGCTGATGTGAGTCCCTTTTGGCCCCATATTGTTAGGTATATTTTTATTATTATTCATCTAGCCACTCAATGCCTTTGATTAGATAATTTAATCCATTTTCATTAAGAGTAATTGTTGATATGCAAGGACTTACTAATGCCATCTTATTAATTGTTTTATAGTTGTTTTGTAGTTCCATTGTTCCTTTCTCTCCCTCTTGCTGCTTTTCTTTGTGAATTGATAATTATCTGCAGTGGAATGTTTTGGTTCCCTACTCATTATCTTTATCTTTTCTTAAGCTACTGTAGGTTTTTCCTTTGTGGTTACCATGAGTTATACATAAAACATCATATATATATGATATATGTATCAGTGTATTTTACACTGATAGCAATTTAAATTCAATCTCATACAACAATTCTATCCTTTTATTCCTCTCCTTTCATGTTTTTGATGTCAGGATTTATATCTTTTTATATTGTCTATCTATTAACAAATTGTTGAAGGTATATGTTTTTAAATTATTTTAAATTTATTTTTAAAAATTTATTGATTGATTTACATATATTCTTTTTTATATTCTTTTCCATTATGGTTTATCACATACTATTGAATATAGCTCCCTGTGCTATACAGTAGAACCTTGTTTTTTATCATTCTATATATAATAGTTTGCATTTGCTAACCCTAAACACCCAATCCATCCCTCCCCCACCCTCCTTCTCCCTTGGCAACCACAAGTTTGTTCTCTATGTCTGTGAGTCTGTTTCTGTTTTGTAGATAGGTTTGTTTGTGTCACAGTTTAGATTCCACACATAAGTGATGTCATATAGTATTTGTCTTTCTCTTTCTGACTTACCTCACTTAGTATGATAATCTCTAAGTCCATCCATGTTGCTGCAAATGGCATTATTTCATTCATTTTTATCACTGCATAGTATTCCACTGTATATATGTACCACATCTTCTTTATCCATTCATCTGTCAATGTACATTTAGGTTGTTTCCATGTCTTGGCTGTTGTGAATAGTGCTGCTATGAACATAGGAGTGCAAGGTATAGTTATTTTTAATACCTTTGTCCTTTAACCTTTATACTATAATTAAGTAGTTAACACATCACCATATTACAATATTAGTGTATTCATAATCTGTCTATATATTTACATTTACCAATGTGTTATTTTCCAATGTTTTTTATGTTACCAATTGCCATCCTTTTTTTTAAGTCTGAAAAACTCCTGCCAGCATTCTTATAAGCAGGTCTAGTGGTGAAGAATTCCCTCAGCTTTTGTTTATTAGAGAAAGTCTTTATCTCACTTTCATTTCATTGTTGGCTAACGTATTCTTGGTTGGCAGGTTGTTTTGTTTTGTTTTGTTTTGTTTTTTTCTTTCAGCACCTTGAATATATCATCCTATTTGCTCTTGGTCTGCAAGGTCTCTGATGAGAAAACTGCTGCTGGCCTTATGAGTGTTCCCTTGTATGAGAGATTATGTCCCCTATTGCTGCTTTTAAAATTCTCTTGTCTTTTTTTTGGACAGTTTTATTATAATGTGGCTTGAAGAAAATCATTTTGGATGGAAATTTCAGTGTGACCCTTGTCTACTTCATGAACTTGAAAATCCAAATTTCTCCTGGGGGGAAGTTCTAAGCCATTATTTCTTTAAATAGGTTTTCTACTGTTACCCCCCTTTTCCTTTCTCTGTGACTCTAGGTATGTATATATTATTTCTTTTGATGGTATCCCATAAGTCCTCTGGGCTTTCTGTGTTCCTTTACTTTTTTGTTCTTTTTGCTTATCTGATTGAATTGATCTTTCATTTGATCTGTCTTCTAGCTAACTGATTCTTTCTTCTGTTGTTTGACTCTATTTTGAAGATCTCTACTGAATTATTCTGTTCAGTAATTGTATTATTCACCTCCAAAATTTTTCTTTCTTTCCTTCTTATGTTTTCTATCTCTTTGTTGAACTCATTTTATTCTTGTATTGGTTTCCTGGGTCCACTAAATTGTTTACGTGTATTCTGTTACAGCTCTCTGACCATCTGTAGAACAATTATTTTGAAATCTTTATTGGTAAATCCCTGGATATTAATTTCTAGAGGCCAGTTACTGGAGGTTTACTGTATTTCTTTGATGATATCATGTTTCTTTGATTTGTCTTGATCTCTGTAGTTTTGAAAAGGTGTCTGCACATTTGAAGAAGCCCTTACCTCTTCCAGACTTTATAAACTGACCTTGGTAAGGGAAACCTTTCACCTATGGATGGGAGTATGCTGGATCATGTTATGGCTTGATTTCTAGTGGTTCAGTGGAACAAATATGAGGGTGTTTGATGGCACCAGGCCTAGTAGGGCCTGATGTCTCTTTGGTTCAGGTCACTGCAGCCCACAGCATTGACAACTGTGTAGTCCTTGTCAAGCACTGTGTGGGGACCATAGTGGCTTCAAGGGCTATTGACATCCTTAGACATCTAAGTCTAGCAGCTAGAAACCAGGGCAGGCAGCAGTGGTAGCCAGAGCCAGTTGTGTACACACACTTAGCTGTGGAGGCCAACTGAAGGTGTCTATGTAGTGGCAGCGGCAAGTTGCAGATACACATGTAGTAATGAGGCCCAGGACAAATAACATGGGCCAGGGACAACTATGCTCTCTGGAAGCTGCAGAAGCCCTGACTGTCAGCATGTTCTCCTGTAGCTTTACACTCTCCCTCCAGGCATACATCCTTCAGCATAAGTCACTGATGGGGATTCATCTGAAGGCATGCAGCTGCACAGCTGGAAAGGTTAGCTGCATGTATATGCATTGATGCCATGCAGTGACAGAAGCCAGTGACTGATCCAGGTCCACAACAGCTGCAGTGACCCTGGTTGTTGGTATGCTCTCCTATGGCTGCACACTCTTCCCCTGGGCATGCATCCTGCAGTGAAGGCCAATCACAGACATCAAACTGGAAATGTGCAAATGTGTAGCTGGAGAGGTTAATCCTGAGTGCAGTCATGGCAGCGGGCATCAGATGGGGGTGTATAGGCTGGTCTCTTGAATTCATGCATCTGCAGATGCCTGGGATACCTGCTTGTGCATGCTCTGGGCTTCTGTAGAGGCAGAGGGGAGGGAGTGGGGAAGGACTCAGGTGGCTGGCATTAGCAAATGTGAATACCTGAGGACCAAATGCTAGCAAAATCTGCAGGGAGTCTACAGCAGCTCTGCTGGCTCTTGGCTTCATCAGTGGTGGAATCTGCTGAGTTTGTCTGCAGAGAAGGTCTTTATGAAACATAATAGCTCCTCCTGCAAGTCTATTAATAATAGCCCCTGATTTTCTTCCTTGTTCCTAGCCGGCTCTATACATCTTGACTTTGCTGGTCTGGGTGAGGTGAAACCAAAGCAAAACCTTTGTGCAGTGTCCTGAAAGGCTGGAGAATCTGGTCTGTCACCACATTCTTCCTTTCCTGGCTAGAGGAATTCGTTCTAGCTGGGAAGTTCCTTCTTAGAACTGAACAGTGCTGGTTGGGGGATGGGATGATGCAAGAAAAAAAGCTGTCCTTCTTCTCTTCTTCATATACTCAGAGTTTTAAAATCTAAACCAATGAAGCTCCTTGACCATGGAATCTACCAGAATATTACTAGAATCTAATCCCTGGGATATCCATAAGAAAATTGTAAATCACTCATGTCCTGTGTATCCCATATAAAGAAGGAAAGTGGTAGAAGAGACATTATCATGATTTTTTTTTAGGCTTAGCTATCACCACCTCAGTATTGCCACAGAAGCAAGTGTTCTAATGTGTATTATGTTTCCTGAAGACAGTGCTGAAAGTGATAAATGATAGTTAATTTCTCAGTCTGTTGCTTTTTTCCATGTAAATAAAATCAGAGTATTTTAATTAGCTCACTTATTTTCCAAAAACAGAAAGAATTAAAAAAAGAGCATATTTCAACTCAGCATCTTAGATATTAAATTGAATCATAGTAAGGTAAGGGATTTTTTTCTCCTTTCTTCACCATATGCAGTTCTTTTATTTATTTATTTATTTATTTGTTTATTTCAGAAAAAGTTCGCTATGAAACTTTACTATGAAAACCTTCAAACATATACTAAGCTTCAACTTTATCAACTCCTGGTTAATCCTGTTTTAGCTGCACTTGTACTTAGACCCCATTTTCCCTGATATTTTTTTAACATCTTTATTAGAATATAATTGCTTTACAATGGTGTGTTAGTTTCTGCTGTATAACAAAATGAATCAGCTATACATATACATATATCCCCATATGTTCACTCGCTTGAGTTTCCCTCCCACCTGCCCTATCCCACCCCTCAAGGTGGACACAAAACACCAAGCTAATTTCCCTGTGCTATGCAGCTGCTTCCCACTAGGTATCGTTTTTATATTTGTTAGTGTATATATTCATGCCACTCCCTCACTTTGTCCCAGCTTACCTTTCCCCCTCCCCATATCCTCAAGTCCATTCTCTACATCTGAGTCTTTATTCCTGTCCTGCCCCCAGGTTCTTCAGACCCTTTTTTTTTCTTTTAGATTCCATATATATGTGTTAGCATATACGGTATTTATTTTTCTCTTTCTGACTTACTTCATTCTCTATGACAGGCTCTAGGTTCATCCACCTCACTAGAAATAACTCAATTTCATTTCTTTTTATGGCTGAGTAATAATCCATTGTATATAAGTGGCACATCTTCTTTCTTATTTTTTAAATTTATAATGCCTTTATTTTTTAATTTTTTTTTATTTTTTGAATTTTTTAATTATTATTTTTCTACAATGGTGTGTTACTTTCTGCTTTATAACCAAGTGAATCAGCTATAATACATATATAACCATATCCCCTCCCTCTTGCATCTCACTCCCACACTCCCTATCCCACCACTCTAGGTGGTCACAAAGCGCCGAGTTGATCTCCCTGTGCTATGCAGCTGTTTCCCACTAGCTATCAATTTTACATTTAGTAGTGTATATATGTACATGCCACTCTCCCACTTTGTCCCAGCTTACCCTTCCCCCTCCCCATGTCCTGAAGTCCATTCTCTAGTAGGTCTGTGTCTTTATTCCCATGCTGCCCCCAGGTTCTTCATGACCATTTTTTTTCTTTTTTTTAGATTCCATATATGTGTGTTAGCATACGGTATTTGTTTTTCTCTTTCTGACTTACTTCACTCTGTATGACAGACTCTAGGTTCATCCACCTCACTACAAATAACTCAATTTCATTCATTTTTATGGCTGAGTAATATTCCATTGTATATATGTGCCACATATTCTTTATCTGTTCATCTGTCGATGGACCCTTAGGGTGCTTCCATGTCCTGGCTATTATAAGTAGTGCTGCAATGAAAATTGAGGTATATGATTCTTTTTGAATTATGGTTTTCTCAGGGTATGTGCTCAGTAGTGGGATTGCTGGGTCATATGGTAGTTCTATTTTTAGTTTTCTAAGGAACCTCCATACTGTTCTCCATAGTGTCTGTATCAATTTATGTTCCCACCAACAGTGCAAGATAGGCAGAACACTCTATGATATTAATCACAGCAAGATCCTTTTTGACACACTTCCTAGAGAAATGGAAATAAAAACAAAAATAAACAAATGGGACATAATGAAACTGAAAACTTTTTCATAGCAAAGGAAACCATAAATAAGACAAAAAGACTACCATCAGGATGGGAGAAAATATTTGCACACTAAGCAACTGACAAAGGATTAATCTCCAAAATATACAAGTAGCTCATGCAGCTCAATATCAAAAAACAAACAACCTAATCCAAAAATGGGTGGAAATCCTAAATAGACCTTTCTCCAAAGCAGATATACAGATTGCCACAAACACATGAAGGGATGCTCAACATCACTAATCATTAGAGAAATGCAAATCAAAATACAGTGAGGTAACACCTCACACCAGTCAGAAAGACCATCATCAAAAATCTACAAAAAATAAAAGTTGGAGAGGGTGTGGAGAAAAGGGAACATGTGGTCCTTTTGGAATCAATGTAATTAGATATACCTTCTGCAGAAGTGTGTTTTTTTCAAAAAAGAGAGGGCCATTTCCTTTTGTGTTGAACAAATTTAGGTAATATGTTAAATTTATTTTAAAAATGAGAACTTGGGAATTTGTCTTGTGTGGGATATGAGATATGAGAGTCAAGATGTTAGGTTCCTATTTTCGGAGTCAGAGAAATGACATCAAAATGGAGGTAATTTGATATAGTTGTAAGACCTAGGCTATATTTGAAGAAGCATTAAAAAACACCATGTAGGTTCATCTAGGCTACTATTATGTTTAAAGCAGGAACACCAAAATATATGTGGCACTTATGATACTGGTAAGTTCAGCTTTCTGAAGGTTTCCCTTAAAAAGTTCTTGACAATCTTACCCTAAAATCAACACAGTAAGCCTATTAACAATATGAATAAAAATGTAGCTATTGATGCTTACTATGCTGTGCTTTTAACCTGTGTATTATTAAACCCTCAAAATAGCTCCATTATATAGGAAATATTGTTTTTGTTCCCATACTGCAGATAGAAGTTAAGACGTTTGCTAACGTTACCCATCTAAGAAGTAGTAGACATGCCTAGCTCTTTTCTCCAAAATAAGCATTCACATTTCCTTTGTTATATTTAGTAAAATGAATTCTATCAATATATAAGAAGACTGAAAATTGCCTCACTTACTTACTTGAGGAAGAAATTCTCCGTCTCTCTCTCTCTCATCTACCAGTGTTTTGTGTTTCTGGAAAGAATATCAATAACAGGAGGCAGTCTAAGTACAGAGGTGAAGGTAAAGACATCAGTAGAAGAATCTTAAAGCTGAAAATCTCAGACTATTTTGTGAGCTGGCTTTTTAGAACTGGTGCTTCTGAGAAGAGATCTTTCTGAGAACATGGATTTCCCTAGCAATGACAACAGGTTGCAGATGTCATAGATCAGACTCCTGTGTTAGAATTTGGCCTTATGATGAAGAAGTTGAGGGTAGGAAAGGGTAGATGAATTAATAATTTAATTATCATTTTCTATTTTACCTTTGCCAAAGGGAAAGTGAAAGTCTTATTTCCAACAATGATGTTACTGGAATATCTGTAATTTAGTTAATTTAATGTCCTTTCTCTGTGATAACTGCACTTTCAAAAACAAAGAAAATTATAGCCACAAGTTGTAGGACTGATAATTCTTACAATGTATGAAATCAACCATGAATGAAATTTTCTTGATTTCAGAAATGATACTGGCTCTCAACTTACGGTGACATACTTGAATTTTTAAGTCAGTTATAAACAAATAGGGATATTCACCTATCTTTATTATACTGTCCCTTTGTTTGGAGTTGTCAAATTTTATGTAGATCTGGGAATAGTTCTCCGGGGCCTGCTGTCCTGGATAAAACACTCTTGAAGCTATTGATATCATTTCCCTGCCTCTAGATCACACTCAGCAGTTGTCAGAGTTTTGCAACCCTGTGTACCAGTCTGATGTTTGTGAACATCCTCCCAGGACAAGCATATCATTGCAAGTGGAAATCCACAAAAGAAATTATGTTCAATGCCTTGTCCTCTGACTGGATTCTTTCATGAGTCTAACAAGTTCAGGTTGTTAGTTGGCTAGTAAAGAAGGTGTGACTGTCAGAAATGTGTACTAGCTTATTGATTATAAAGCGATGACAAGTTTTCCTATATTTTCATCTCAAAAATTTGCTGAGACTGACATTTAATGTGAAGATAATTACAGTAACTCAAGGCTGCCTTTCACCCTGTAAAGACTAGCCTTTTTGTTTGATTTCCGCATTCCTACCCCAGCCCATGTCTTCAAGCCCTGCTAAATAGCTCTACTAAATTGTTCTCTGATGTAACTATTAGGCTTAATGTGGCAGGATAATTTATTAAGACATTAATTTGTATTTCAAATCCTAGTTGTTTTTCCTTCTCTCTTTCAATGTTTGACCTTGTAATTTTTTGTTTGTGTTTTTTTACAAAGCAAGTACTGGTGGTATTTGTCCAGAGACATTGAAGTGCTTTTTGCTAAATGTAAGACAGGTTGAAGTGTTGGAGAGCAAAGGAGGGTAACAAGGGTGACAATTTCTCAGTGACTGGGAAGATTTGGGAAGCTGGAGAGCCCTGTAAGAGGTGGGTACCCATGTTCCCCTTTGTCAGTGTTCCAGAGAGGTACCAAAATCTCAGAGGGGTGACTTTCTTGGTGGACCTAAGAAATCTAGTCTGTAAGTACTGACTCCCTTAGGCACAGTAAGGATACTGGTGCTTCAAGCCTGAAATGAGAGTGGGAGAGTGGTTGTATATGAATGTTTTGCATTTCCTAATGAACTGGCCTTTCATAAGAATGTGGGCCTTGTACCGTCTTTGAGGAGAAGAGAAATGGAAATAGTAACAACTGGTATTGGATTTCACACCGTCCTGTGGAATGAGGGCTCTTATTTGTGTAAAACTAAAATGAACAAATAAATGTTAGAATGATTGCATACCTGAGTGTATGGACTAATTACATAACTTCTGTGGGTTCTATTCACATAGTAAAGTCACAAAACATATTAATCTTTCATTATTTCCATCTCCATTGTCCATCAGTTAGAAATAGTAGCAATACAGCATACACCACTCTCATCCTCCACAGAGATCATTGTTACTCAAAGGGAAACTTTGTGCACTATTGATGGGACTGTAAATAGGTACAACCACTGTGGAAAATAGTATGAGGTTATTTTAAAAGTTAGAAACAGAACTACCATATGATCCAGCAATTCCACTTCTGGGAATATGTTTAAAGGAAATGAAATCACTATGCAGAGAGATATCAGCACCCCCATGTTCAAAGCAGCATTATTTACAATAGCCAAGACATGGGAACAACTTAAGTGTCCATTGCCAGATGAATGGCTATATAAGTTGATTATATATATTATATATTCATATAATTGTATATATTCATTCAGTGGAATATTATTCAGCCATGAAAGAAGGAAATCCTGACATTTGTGATAATATAGATGGATCTT
Organism: Phocoena phocoena; assembly: GCF_963924675.1. Lineage (NCBI taxonomy): Eukaryota > Metazoa > Chordata > Mammalia > Artiodactyla > Phocoenidae > Phocoena > Phocoena phocoena. The sequence goes on along the minus strand of NC_089240.1, from coordinate 67,646,072 downwards.
GAGGGCATTATGCTTGGTGGAATGTCAGACAGATAAAGACAAATACTATATAATCTCAACCATGTGTAGACTCAGAAAAAAAATAAATAAAATAAAACAAAGCAAAAGACCCAATAAATTTATAAAAAAAAAAGAGGTCAAATTTGTGGTTTCCGGAAGCAAGGGATGAGGGAGGGGAAATTGGATAAAGAACGCCAAGAGGTATAAAATTCCAGGTGTAAGATAAATAAGTAATAGAGATATAATGTACAGCAGGATAACTATAATTAACACCCTATATGGTATATATGAAAGCTATTAAGAGAGTGAATCCTAAGAGTTTTCATCTCAAGAAAAAAACACGTTTTTTCCTTTTTTCTTTTGTATCTTTATGAGATTATGGATGTTAACTGAATTTATTGTGGTAATCATTTCACAATATATGTAAGACAATTCATTATGCTGTATATCTTAAACTCATACAGTGCTGTGGGTCAAATATATCTCAATAAAACTGGATAAAATGTATGTGGATGTAGAGTAAATGTGGAAATTAGAGAAGAAACGGTAGGTAAAAGTGTTGATCATAGCTTGATCTTATAATGTGAGAAGTCAAGTTTATATAATAAGGAATAAAGGCAATATATTACTTAAATTTACAAAAGGAACAAATAAGGAAAATTAAAATATTATTATAACTATATTGTTCAGATGAAAAAGAGAACATGGGATATTCTAGTGAGTCAAATTCCCAACTATCATGTAAAGAAGTCTACACAATTTAAAAAAAAAGAAAAAAATAATATAGTAGAAACATTATTTAGAGTTTGGGCAGTAACTAATAGTAGAAACAAATAAAAAAAGAGTTGAAAGTGATTATTTCTTGATATGAGAGAGTGAAACAATGGAATGTTTTTATTTTCCTTCTAAATTATTTCATTTGAAACCTTGTGTATGCTTTGTTTTGAAAAAATATAATAAAAATAAATACATAATCAAGAAGGTGAGAAAGCAACCTCCTAAATGGGAGAAAATGTTTGCAAATCATGTACCTGATATGGGGCTAATATTCAAAATATATAAAGAACTCACACAACTCTATAGCAAAACCCCAAACAATTCAATTTAAAATGGGCAGAGGATCTGAATAGACACTTTTCCAAAGGAGACATATAGATGGCCAACAGGCACATAAAAAGATTCTTAACACCACTAACCGACAGGGAAATACAAATCAAAACCACAATGAGATATCACCTTATACCTGTTAGAATGGCTATTATCAAAATGATAAGGCATAATAAGTGTTGGCAAGGATGTGGAGCAAAGGGAACCCTTGTACATGTTGGTGGGAATGTTAATTGGTGCAGCCAGTATGGAAAAGAATATGCAGATTCTTCAAAAAACTAAAAATAGAGCTACCATATGATCCAGCAATTTCATTTCTAGGTATTTATCCAAAGAAAATGAAAACACTAATTCAAAATGGCATGCACTCCCATGTTCACTGCAACATTATTTATAATAGCCAAAACATGGTGGGATCAATCTAAGTGTCCATCTACGGATGAGTGAATAAAATATGTATATATGTGTATATGTATATACATATATATATATGTGTGTGTGTATATATATATATATATATATATATATATATATATATACACACACACATACAATGGGATATTATTCATCTGTAAGAAAAGAAGGAAATCTTGCCATTTGAAAGGACATTGCCTTGAGAGCATTATGCTAACTGAAATACATCAGACATAGAAAGACAAATATTGTATGATATCACTATATGTGGAATCTAAACAAACAAGCAAACAAATTCATAGATACCGAAAACAGATTGGTGGTTGCCAGAGGCGGGGAGAAGTGGGCAAGATGGATGAAAGGAGTCAAAAGGTGCAAACTTCCAGCTATAAAATAAATAAATCATGGGGATGTAGTATACAACTGGTGACTATAGTTAATAATACTGTATTGCATATTTGAAATGTGCTAAGAGAGTAGACCTTAAAAGTTCTCATCACAAGAAAAAATTATGAAACTGTATGGTGACGGCTCTTAACTAGACTTACTGTAGTGATAATTTTGCAATATATACAAATATCTAATCATTACCTTGTATATCTGAAACTGATATAATGTTGTATGTCAATTATACCTCGATTTTAAAAATATATAAAAATAGATCATTGTTACTCAATCCAATATATGCCATGGGAAAACAAAAAGCTATTTAAAATTTCTCTGAGATCTCTCAGAACGGGGAAAGACGGGAGGTGTAATAGAAGTTTTCCCAATATGCTAAAAAATTGCCTTCTCCTTCTCCTATAAGGAAATGGTACCTACAGGAGTAAAGACTTACCCAGCCCAGGTGAAATTAGGCCCTGTTTTAAACATATTACCTTGGGTGAGGAATGGTGAGACCAGACACAGATCAAGAGAGGAAAATCAGAAAGAGTTTTACAGTTTTGTTAAACACAGTTCCAGAGAGAACACAGCACACCACACAGGGCAACCCACGGGAAGCACCAGGGTGGTCATTAGCCAGAAGGAAAGAGGGAAACTATGAGCAAGTGCTTTTTATTGTGTTTTCTGCAGGAACAAGTGAGGCAGGGTGAGCAGGTTCAGGATTGGCTTATTTGTAGAATTTCAGCAGACTCTAGCCATAGAGGCTCTCCCTGGTTGTCTAGAACCTGGCTCTGGAGTGATTAGAGCAGGCGTAGAGTGACCCAGACTGTGAAAGCCCAATATGGGAGGTGGTTGTGGGGTGTGAACTTAACTGGCTGCTCAAGAAGGAAAACTGGCCTCTAGCCAGGATCTCAAAACTGAGTCAAGGCAGGCTTTTAGAAAATATAATACAAATGACCACTTGATTTCTTGACATCAGTTTTGAGCTAGATTATTTGGGGGCATTTGGGTGGCCTGGATAGTAGGGTAGACTTTTAGGGAGTAGACTGTAAGTTACCCTAAAAAGTGTAGAAAACATTTTATTATGAGAGTAAAAAGGAAGAACACAAGTTGATGTATGAGGAGTCCTTATAGGCTAGCTTATAAGGTTTCCATTTACATGGCACTAGCCGAGAAAACTGATTTGAAATTTCTGGTGTCTCTAAAAATATCTTCGTAGAGTTGTAAAGTGCGTTAAAAGTATGGGTTTTACATATGTATTTTGGCAATAATATATTGGTGTGTTTCTTAAGTCAAGGTGACAGGTCTGGTAGTTATGTTTTTGGAGCATATGAACTGATAGTTAAGTAAAATCTATGTAAAGATTAGGAGTATTTGTGTGTAACCAAAAGGAAGGAGTGGTTGTAGTGGTCATGTTTGGAGACACTGGGCTGAAGGTCATGATGAAAAGCTTGGATGGGGGTAGCAGATAAAAGGCACTGGGGAGTGGGTGTTTTTGTGCTCAGTGATGGAAGAGCTGAGTGATATGAAACAGTTGTTTCCTGGGGAAAGCAGTAATCTCCAGTAATTTTTAGAATGGCACAGTTAACAGTAACCTTGACCAGATTTCCCTTTAGCCATGGAAGTGTAGGGCTATACGTTTTGGTGGAGAACAAGGTGTATACCAGGATCATAAGCTAAACAGACGTGGATCTCAAGAAACATAGACCAAAGTTTTGCCCAGATAGGTGAAGAGAGGACTTCTGTTGCAAATATTTTAAATTTTATGGCCTGATGGAAGTGTGTGGTTTTAATAGGGTGTTTTTTGTTTGTTTGTTTTTGTTTTATTCAGTTCTTAATTTCTTTGGTGATGGGCAAGCTCATGAGGTCTTTGGGTTGTAGAACTTGTACTAACCAAACTCAAAGGTATGTTGGCTTCAGCATTTGCCATATCTGGTTGAAACAGTAACTTATTTGAAGGGCTTGGGCCTCTGGCTTGCAAACCAATGAAAGCACCCAGATCAATAGCAATAAACCCTAAATTCAACAAAGTGGTGTGAAACTACACTTTAAAGGCTTTGTTTTCTGATATTTATTTTCCTCCAGCATGTATTATTACCAAGTGCAAGTTGTCTGGTTTCCATATTATGGAATATGGTGTTGATTTTATTTTCTCCAAATGTGTTTGTTTACTAAGTAGAGTTTTCTATTTCCTTTTTGGTAGTCCATACTGTCTGAGGGAATAGCCTTGGGATACTAATTTTAATTTCCTGGAGAGGATCATATAGAGATCACAGATTAATCATCTGCCCTTATAACTTGAATATTCAGGAAGTTCATTTGGAGGGTGGGGGATTGTGGAAGTTTAGACTAAAATGGGTCCCATATCAAATGGGCAGTTGCTTGGTCTGTGGCAAATCTACGGTTAATGGGTCCCAGGAGATTAGACACCTTCAACTGGTTTCCAGCTCTTATAGTATAGGGAAAAGATAGAAAATTTGTAAAGTTAGGAGGAAGCATTATTAAACGGCCGCATATATAATGACTCTCTACATACATGGACTTTAAATATAGGAAAAGGCAATGAGAAAGGTTTATTTTTTTGAAGTGGGTATAAGGTGGGAGTCAGCCAAGGGGTTTTAAGAGATATTAAGGCCTAGGGCAAGATAGAGCCCCATTAAGGGGTCCATTTGCCAAACTGGAATATGAAAAGGAATTGTTTGTGTAGACTATTATATCTCTCAATTAAATTGGGTATCTGAGGTCTATCAAGAACAGGAAAGTTCTATTGAATGTCTTTATAAAGAACCTATCATTATATGTTCTGAGAAATATAATGTGTGCGTTGGTTATTATCAGTACCATCTGTAATCTGAAAGGGATAAGGAATATTGTGGCAAGGCATTACATTGTGGCCTTTGTATATGTAGAGACATATGTAACGTTGATTTATATTTTATATTTTGGGTATCTATAAGATAAGAGATTTCCAGAATTCTCTATCCTGAATGTGATAACCCTTGGGCAATGGTCCAACAGTTTGCAATAAATGTGAAAATGGGACCATTTGTTGGCCAGGGCTGTGCTAAAATGACTGCTTGAACTTTGTCCAATTGTGCTGACTCTTGGGTCCTGTCCTTTATCAGGGATATCCTAGTTAATGAATGAAAAGCAGAAATATTCCACTGAGCTACATCATTTATGATGGTGGCAATGCTTTTCATACTGTCTATGAACTCCCATTTTTGTTCATTTAGTTAATCCCAAAGGGCTTCCCAGTTGCCAAGGAGTATGAGGGAGGGGTGACCTCTTCCAGCATCATGACATCTGGCAAGGAAATAAAGATAGGGGAGACCATCACCTCCTACAGGTAGAATATTGTCAGAGGGCACAGGTTTGGCTCCTTCCTGTAATAAAGAGGCCCCAGTAACTCTGCTGAGCTTGTGGGGCATTGCTTTCATGGCTCAAATTGTAATGGGAAGCTGGGTATGGAGAGTTACAGGCTCAGAGATTTGAGAGCCTCTATTTCCAGGAGAGCTAAGTATGTAGTCAGTAATTATGTTTTAGTTGTATACAGGTGTACAGCGTGGAGCCCAGAGAGGCAGTTTCTTGTCTCAGAAACCACTGAATAACTTATGGGCATCACAGGTGGTCCAGAGACATGAACAATGAGCCATGAAATGAGGTTGCCAAAGCCTTTACAATGAAGGAGACTATGAGATAAATTGCAGCATCATTGAGATTAAGCAAAATCTGTAAATAAGGAATACGTTGTCATCAGAATCCAAAATGGACTAAATGATGTTAGACTTCTATAACCTTAATGAATATGTCAGATCTTCTCCTCAGAGGAAGATATAAATGTATCATCTTACCTGTGCTCCTGGATAAAAGTAGATGCAGTTAAGATCTTGTATGCAAAGATTGTGTGCAATGGGAAAGCTGCTGAGGTACCGCCATGGTTAGCCTAGGTAAGGTGTATTGTAAAGGCAAACTCAAGCTGAGATGCTCTTGAAATAGGCATTAAACAGAACATATTAGCCAACTCTGCAATAGGACAATATTTACTGAATGAATAGCGGATGGATAGAGTCAGTAATTTTAATAATATTGAGTGTTTGGTAGGGGGTACTTAATGAATGGGATCACAATATTAAAGTTTCAGTAATACATTGTAAGGTGATATATATATATGTTTATATATATATATATATATATATATATCCCTAAGAACAGGCAAAGTTGGGCTATTCATGCCTTTATTATCTCTTATATAATAAGTTTTAATCTTTGAAGGCCCTATTTTAACCTACATTAGGCCATATTAATTATTTTACTTGAGGAGTCCATGGGGGTCACATTTTATCAAGCCAATTTGTAATTGCCAAAGACTTAATTTAATTTTAACTTATTGTGTTAGAGAATCTATGCCTAATATGGCATATTTTAGGGCATTGGTACTATGACATGGAAAATTTAGGCAAGGCTATAATTTAAGTGAGGCATATCCATTTTTACTCTAGTTACTTACTTCCCTAAGATTATAGGGGATGCTACATTTAAATTTAATGCAAACTCAAGGTATAACTTTCTTTGTTTCTTTTTTTATATATTCTTTTTTATTATCATAAAATAAATATAACATAAAATTTACCATTTTAACCATTGTTAAGCATACTGTTCAATGTCATTGTCTTAGCCCATTGGACTGCTTTAACAAAGTAGTATAAACGTGACTCATAAACACAAAACTTTTATTTCTCACAGTTCTGGAGGCTGGGAAGTCTAAGATCAAGGTACTGGCAGATTCAGTGTCTGGTGAGAGCCCGCTTCTTGCTTCATAGATAGCCATCTTCTCTCTGTGTCCTCACATGGTAGAAGGGTGAGGGAGCTCTCTAGGGTTTCTGTTTTTTTTTTGCGGTACGTGGGCCTCTCACTGTTGTGGTCTCTCCCATTGCGAAGCACAAGCTCCGGACGCGCAGGCTCAGTGGCCATGGCTCACGGGCCCAGCCGTTCTGCGGCATGTGGGATCTTCCTGGACTGGGGCACGAACCCGTGTCCCCTGCATCGGCAGGCGGACTCTCAACCACTGCGCCACCAGGGAAGCCCTAGGGTCTCTTTTATAAAGCACTAATGCCATTCATCAGGACTCTACCCTCATGGTCTAAACACTTCCCAGAGGCCTCACCTCTAAATGCCATCATATTAGGCATTAGGTTTCAGCATATGAATTTTAGGGGCACACAAACATTCCGTCTAGAGCAAGCATTAAGTAAGTACACTGACATTGTGCAACCATCACCACTATCCATCTCTAGAATTTTCAGCATCCTAAAAGCTGAAATTCTGCACCGGAAAAACAATAGCTCCCCTTTCTTATCTCCTCTCAGCCCCTGTTAACAACTTTACGTTCTACTTTATGTCTCAATGTATTTGACTAAGGTAGGTACCTCATATAAGTGGAATCATAAAATATTTGCCCTTTGTGTCTGGCTTATTTCACTCAGCATAATGTCTTCAAGTCACATTATGTTGTAGCATATGTCAGAATTTCATTACTTTTTTTAACGTTTTTATTGGAGTATAATTGCTTTACAATGGTGTGTTACTTTCTGCTTTATAACAAAGTGAATCAGTTATACATATACATATATCCCCATATCTCTTCCCTCTTGCGCCTCCCTCCCTCCCACCCTCTTTATCCCACCCTTCCAGCTGGTCACAAAGCACCGAGCTGATCTCCCTGTGCTATGCAGCTGCTTCCCACTAGCTATCTATTTTACATTTGGTATTGTATATATGTCCATATATACACTACCACTCTCTCACTTTGTCCCAGCTTACCGTTCCCCCTCCCTGTGTCCTCACGTCCATTCTCTAGTAGGTCTGTGTCTTTATTCCCTTCTTTCTCCTAGGTTCTTCATGGCCTTTTTTTTTTTGTTTTTCTTTTCTTTAGATTCCATATATATGTGTTAGCATATGGTATTTGTTTTTCCCTTTCTGACTTACTTCACTCTGTATGACAGACCATCCACCTCACTACAAATAACTCAATTTCATTTCTTTTTATGGCTGAGTAATATTCCATTGTATATATGTGCCACATCTTCTTTATCCATTCATCTGTTGATGGACAATTAGGTTGCTTCCATGTCCTACCTATTGTAAATAGAGCTGCAATGAACATTGTGGTACATGACTCATTTTGAATTATGGTTTTCTCAGGGAATATGTCCAGTAGTGGGATGGCTGGGTCTTATGGTAGGCTGAATACTATTGCATTGTAAGTATATACCATATTTTTTAAAAACAAATTTAAACAACTTTATTGGAGTAAAATTGCTTTACAGTGCTGTGTTTGTTCCTGTTTATAACAAAGTGAATCAGCTATACATATACATATATCCCCATATCTCCTCCCTCTTGAGTTTCCCTCAGACTCTCTTTATCCCACCCCTCTAGGTGGTCACAAAGCAATGAGCTGATCTCCACGTGCAATGCAGATGCTTCCCACTAGCTTTCTATTTTAGATTTGGTGGTGTATATATGTCCATGCCAATCTCTCACTTCGTCCCAGCTTACCCTTCCCCCTCCCCATGTCCTCAAGTCCATTCTCTATGTCTGCGTCTTTATTCCTGTCCTGCCCCCAGGTTCTTCAGACCTTCTTCTTTTTTAGATTCCATATATATGTGTTAGCGTATACAGTATTTATTTTTCTCTTTCTGACTTACTTTACTCTGTATGACAGTCTCTAGATCCATCCACCTCACTACAAATAACTCAATTTCATTTTTTTTTTTGCTGAATAATAGTACATTGTATATATGTGCCACCTCTTCTTTATCCATTCATCTGTCGATGGACACTTAGGTTGCTTCCATGTCCTGGTTATGGTAAATAGTGTTTCAATGAACACTGTAGTACATGACTCCTTTTGAATTATGGTTTTCTCAGGGTATATAATCAGTCGTGGGCTTGCTGGGTCATATGGTAGTTCTATTTGTAGTTTTTTAAGGAACCTCCATATGTTCTCCATAGTGGCTGTATCAATTTACATTCCCACCAACAGTACAAGAGGGTTCCCTTTCTCCACATGCTCTCCAGCATTTATTGTTTGTAGACTTTTTGATGATGGCCATTCTGACTGGTGTGAGGTGATACCTCATTTTAGTTTTGATTTGCATTTCTCTAATGATTAGGGATGTTGAGCATCCTTTCATGTGTTTGTTGGTAATCTGTATATCTTCTTTGGATAAATGTCTATTTAGGTCTTCTGCGCATTTTTGGATTGGGCTGTTTCTTTTTTGATATTGAGCTGCATGAGCTCCTTATAAATTTTGGAGATTAATCCTTTGTCAGTTGCTTCATTTACAAATATTTTCTTCCATTCTGAGGATGATCTTTTCGGCTTGTTTATGGTTTCCTTTGCCATGCAAAAGTTTTAAGTTTCATTAGGTCCCATTTGTTTATTTTTGTTTTTATTTCCATTTCTCTAGGAAGTGGGTCAAAATGGTTCTTGCTGTGACTTATGTCATAGAGTGTTCTGCCTATGTTTTCCTCTAAGGGTTTTTAAGTCTCTGACCTTACATTTAGGTCTTTAATCCATGTTGAGTTTATTTTTGTGTATGATGTTAGGGAGTGTTCTAATTTCATTCTTTTACATGTCGCTGTCCAGCTTTCCAAGCACCACTTATTGAAGAGGCTGCCTTTTCTCCATTATATATTCTTGTTTCCTGTATCAAAAATAAGGTGACCATATGTGTGTGGGAAATCTCTGGGATTTCTATCCTGTTCCATTGATCTATACTTCTGTTTTTGTGCCAGTACCATACTGTCTTTATTACTGTAACTTTGTAGTATAGTGCGAAGTCTGGGAACGTGATTCCTCCAGCTCCTTTTATCTTTCTCAAGATTGCTTTGGCTATTCGGGGTCTTTTGTGCTTCCATACAAATTGTGAAATTTTTTGTTCTGGTTCTGTGAAAAATGCCATTGGTTGTTTGATAGGGATTGCAATGAATCTGTAGGTTGCTTTGGGTGGTGTAATCATTTACACAATGTTGATTCTTCCAATCCAAGAACATGGTATATATCTCCCTCTGTTTGTATCATCTTTAAATTCTTTCATCAGAGTCTTATAGTTTTCTGAATACAACTGTTTTGTCTACTTAGGTAGGTTTGTTCCTAGGTATTTTATTATTTTTGTTGCAATGTTAAATGAGAGTGTTTCCTTACTTTCTCTTCAGATATTTCTTCATTAGTGTATAGGAATGCAAGAGATTTCTGTGCATTTATTTTGTATCCTGCTACTTTACCAAATTCATTGATTAGCTCTAGTAGTTTTCTGGTGGCTTCTTTAGGATTCTCTATGTATAGTATCATGTCATCTGCAAACAGTGACAGCTTTACCTCTTTTCCGATTTGGATTCCTTTTTTTTTTTCTTCTTTTTCTTCTCTAATTGCTGTGGCTAAAGCCTTCAAAACTATACTTAATAATTTTAGAGAAATTGGGCAACCTTGTTCTGTTCCTGATCTTAGAGGAAATGGTTTCTGTTTTTCACCATTGAGAATGATGTTGGCTATGGGTTTGTCATATATGGCCTTTATTATATTGAGGTAAGTTCCCCCTATGCCTATTTTCTGGAGAGTTTTATCATAAATTGGTGTTGAATTTTGTCAAAAACTTTTTCTGCATCTATTGAGATTATCATATGGTTTTGATCCTTCACTTTGTTAATATGGTTTATCACACTGATTGATTTGCGTATATTGAAGAATCCTTGCATTTCTGGGATAAACCCCACTTTATCGTGGTGTATGATATTTTTAATGTGCTGTTTGCTAGATTGTTGTTGAGGATTTTTGCATCTATCTTCATCAGTGTTATTGGCCTGTAGTTTTCTTTTGCGGACATCTTTTTCTGGTTTTGGTATCAGGTGATGGTGGCCTCATAGAATGTGTCTGGGGGTTTTCCTCCCTCTGCTTTATTTTGGAAGAGTTTAAGAAGGATAGGTGTTAGCTCTTCTCTAAATGTTTGATAGAATTCGCCTATGAAGCCACCTGGTCCTGGGGTTTTGTTTGTTGGCAGATTTTTAATCACAATTTCAATTTTAGTGTTTGTGATTGGTCGGTTTACATTTTCATTTTCTTCCTGGTTCAGTCTTGGAAGGTTGTGCTTTTGTAAGAATTTTTCAATTTTTTTTCCAGATTGTCCATTTTATTGGCATATAGTTGCTTGTAGTAATCTCTCATGGTCCTTTGTATTTCTGCAGTGTCAGTTTTTACTTTTCCTTTTTCATTTTTAATTCTGTTGATTTCAGTCATCTCCCTTTTTTTCTTGATGAGTCTAGGTAATGGTTTATCAATTTTGTTTATCTTCTCTAAGAACCAGCTTTTAGTTTTATTGATCTTTGCTATTGTTTTCTTCTTTTCTTTTTCATTTTTTTCTGATCTGACATTTATGATTTCTTTCCTTCTGCTAACTTTGAGTTTTTTTTCTTCTTGTTTTGTAATTTCTTTAGGTGTAAGGTTAGGTTGTTTATTTGAGATGTTTCTTGTTTCTTGAGGTAGGACTGTATTGCTATAAACATCCCGCTTAGAACTGCTTTTGCTGCCTCCCATAGTATGCACAGGGCTTTTAGCCTCCTTATATGAGTCATCAGTCCTTTTTTCATCGTATTTTGAGCAGAATTTTTAAAAAATAGCCTGTATTTCTAAGCACATAATATTTCTAAGCTCTATTTCAGTCTTCTATCTGTTCCCGATCATTTTTACCCTTGGGGTGTTTACCAAATAAACTCCTGGATATATTCCTGGTGGTCCCAAGTGACCCTGTTTGTAGGTGGCTGCCTCCCATACCAGGACATCCAAGTCAACCTAGAAGGAGTCGAAGTCAGCTTCCAGGAGTGCAGTGTTGGCCTTAATTCTAGCGAAGTCTGCTAGGCCTTTTGTTCTCAATAACAAGTAGTGGTGAGGCACATTGACTTGGAGTTTTACATTATTCTAAGAGTTTGGAGACTTCATCCAGGAACTTAGGGAGTGTGGGAAAAATTGTCTTTTCCCTTTTCCCACTTCATAAGATTTGGAGCCGCTGGTCTCCATCAATGTGTGTCTTGACAGCCCGCTAGGTCTGGGGATGGACAGTGACAGACTGAACTTAAGCAACAATACAGGAAACAGCTACCCAATGACACTGTTTTTGTCTGAGGTACCATATCTAATCCTAGGAAGGGGGTGTCCCCACGCTAGCACCATGTACTACCCAGGGATTCCAGGTGATCTCTGGACAGTCTCCCACTGCTCTACTATGTCAGGAAACAAGAAACAGGATTTTGAGTCAAATATGCCCAGCTACTAGTGTTGGCTGATCAGGCTGTTCCATGGCATGAGGTCCATGTACCTCAGCTCCAAAAGAGAGGTAGTTAGTATGAGCCCCTCAACTCCTGGACACTTAAGTATCAGTGACTAGGTGAGATTGCTTAACCTGCACTTAGGTGGTAGAAACTCCTCATTTTAGCATGGGAAAAGATGTCAAAACCCAAAACAAATAGCACACAGTGCAGCAGTCAACAAAGCACACTGGCCAGTGGCAGGCAGTGCCTTATCTTGCCACCTCCACTGTTTGGCATACTTAATTACTAAGCCAAAAGCAGCCTAGCAGCACTCTTTGTTGCCTGGGGCCAAACCACTCTGCTGGATGTGCCAATTCTTTTGATCATATTACCCCATCGTTTTGATCATATTACATTGGCTGAGCTATTGTGAGTCCAGGCACAAACCATGAGAGAGAAGCTGGAAAGAGTTTTACAATTGTACTACTCTTAGTTTCCTGGGGAGAATGCAACACACCACACAGAGCAAGTCAGGAAAAGCACACGAGTTGGTTGGTCATGAGACAAAGGGAGGGAGGAGAACTGTGGGGAAGTGTCTTTATTGTGGTTTCTGCACAAAGGAACAGTCAAGGGGGGTTAGGAGTGGCTAATTTGAAAAATTTCAGCAGGCTCTGGGGCATAAGGGCTGTTGCTGGTTGTCTGGTACCTGGTCCTGGGGCAATAAGGGTTAATTTATAGTGGCCTAGAGTGTGAGAGTCTGATATGTTATGTAGTGGAGGGTGTGGACTTAATTGGCTTCTTAACAAAGGGAATTGACCTACCTCTAGCAAGGCCTTCAAAATTGAGTTATGATAGCATTTTGAGAACTTTATTACAGGAGCTTCAAATTCTTCAAATCTCCTAGGATAAGGGAAACTCGGGTTTCCCTGCAAGACAAGAGTTTCATTTTTACACCATTGTGAGACATAAGAAGGTAACATTAGTCTTCTTTCAATCTCATTCTATTCATTCTCTGTGTAAATTTTCTCTCTGTCTGAGAAACATGCTATCAAGTTAGGATTTTTTTTTTCAAAGCAAACTTTGGTGTGGAAGAGATTAATTATGCTATTTTCCCAATAAATACAAAATTGCATTTCTTTAGTAGTGAGGTAATTTAGAAATTAATGTGATTAAATTTCTCAGATGGCTGGCTGTAATAGAGACTGCAGCCTTGGAAAAATTAAAAAAATTATAATACTTGATTCTAATTCTTCGTGTGTGTGTGTGTGTGTGTGTGTGTGTGTGTGTGTCTTAGTCTTACCTGTATACTATTCCTGTTTGGTATAAAAATTACTGAATCATTTGTAGCCCTAAGATGATGTGTGTGTTTGAACAGGTTGGGAGGGGAGTTGAGTTTTTGTCTGGACACACATGAGGGACTTGCATTCAAAGATAACCTCATTCTCAAATCAGATATATGTGTGCACTTCAAAACAGATGGAGGTGACAGGATTTAATGACTTCATTAAGAGAATACAGTCCCAATTGTACCTCTCCAAAGTTCTACCAGGAAGGATTGCATCCCACTTTTTTAAAGCCAATTTACTAAATGTCATAATCTGGATTGGTCAAATCTGGATATCAGGATTTTCAGTATAATTACTAAGTGAGATGTCTTTTACTAATTTGAGCAGTTAATTGATGGTGATATCTGAATTGTTAAAATACCTAATAATTCATGTGCTGAAGGACCACAGAAAGGCAGGGGGAGACTGCAGAGGAGAAGAATATGGGGCTAGTTCAATGAGTTTCATCCAGGGGTTGGGGAACTGGGTGTCTTATAAAATCAGAGTGACCAGTTTTCAACCACAAGCTTTGCCTTAGTTTGTATCAGCTGTATTTAATGTGAGTACATAATTATTTGGGTTTTTTTCAATTTTGCATGAGAATTATATTTTCACTGTTAGAAATTCAAGATCTCTTCATCATTACCCATTCTCCCCCATCTTATTTCCTACAGAGAGTCACCCCTGTTAGGTCTGGAAAATATTTTTACAGACTCTGGACTATGCATTTCCATACATAAAAACATGTTATTTTTTATGAAGATTTTTTCATAAATCGTATACACTACATATTGTTCTGCAATTATGTTTTTATACACAACACTGTTCTGAATATCTTTCCAGTTTAGTATATACAAACACACCAAATTATGAAAACAAAAGTCTACTTGGTATTTTATTTTATGAACATAGCATAGTTTTATAAGCCATTTGATTGATATGTAGTTTTTAAGATTTTTTCTTTTATAACTATTATTTTTCTAGTATAACTATTATTCTATGTTGTAAAGAGTATGCCATTATTCATGTTTTTACACTTTATTCAAGTAGAATTACTGGATCATAGAACACACAGATTCTTAAATTTTTTAATAGATGTTACTAAAATACTAAAGTTCCCATTGACCTCCACCCTCCTGATTCCTGTTTCCTCACATCCTTCTGACATGTAATGATTGCTATCATTTAGCTTTGTATACTTTCACATCTTTGTCCATGTATTTACATATATAATACATTTATATATATGCTGTTATTATGTAAATGGGATCATACTTATGTTTCAACAAGACAATGCTCTTTTTCTTCAAAATATTACTAGCTTCACTCCCTCCTTCATATCCTCCAGGATATTATGACTTCTCTCTATTCTTTGCCTGCAAAAGTCTCCTCATTCATCTTGTCTATCCCCTCCCCAGCAGAATCATCTATCCCTGAGGGTCTTCATGTTTTGATAAGTACAGCTTGTAAATTTACCTGGAAGCTTTACAGTGTGAAGAAAGCTTTACAAAAGCAAATTGTAGATAAAGAAATAGTCTTGGAGGTAATCTGGTCCAGGGGTTGAAAACTCAGGTGTGTAAAAGGGACAAGCAGTTTATATAAATAAGTAAAGTAAACCTATTAAAGAATATAAACTCCATATAAATTTGGGAGCCACTACTCAACTACATCTGATTTTTGCCATGAGGTAACACTAGGTCAGAGAATCTAGAGATATAGAAGTTGGCATGAAACTGCCTAAGTTTTAAATGATGCTGGCTACTAATTTTAAAAATACTTATAAGCATTTGATAGGCCAAACAAAATACATAAAGATTTGCTAATAGAAAGTAGAGTAACCAACGAAACTGGAGCACTTTCAGAATAAAAGGAATCACTAAATGGGCATGACACTGGGACAACTGCTGAAACTGATGACTATACTGGGTAAAACAAACCATATTGTCATGCTCTCTATAGGCCACAAGCTTGGGACCTGTGTTCTATTCCAAATGCCCCTCACCAGAACCCTTTACTAGGTCAAGAGATAAGAAATGACTTACCCATGGCACACAGCTATTCATACGCAAAGGCTCAACCCAAACTGAAGGGTCCATTTTTTTTTCCCCACTGTACTGTTAAGAGTATATAAAAACATTTACTGTGTTTAGAGGCAGGACCAGCCTTACATAGCTATATGAAGGTCCCCAAAAGTCCCACATTTGCCTTAAAATCTCTTTTTACTGACCTTGGGTAAGAACATTTCTCTTGCTTAACTTTTAATGACGTCTATTCATTATTATTTGCTTCACTTTTTGAGGAAGGGCGCATCATAGCCTCAGGGCCCAGGGTACCTGGAAAAGAGACAATAACTGAAAGGAAAAGCATTGGATCGCCATACCTTCCTTCTTCCCCTCCACCAAGCTTAGGTTCCTGAGACACAGATTGTGAACCCCAGATGTTAATCCAAAGGTCTACTCTCTCCTTCACCCTTAATCCCAGGTCTTTGAGTAAACTCTAAATAATTTAGCCAGCTTCCTTTCTTCTTTTCAGGCCTCACCTTGACCCTCTATTTATCTAGAGACCAAAACTCTATCCAATCAGAAAGATCTCCTAGCCCTCACAAACCAAGATGACCTTTCAAGTCACCTGTAAAGGAACATGTCACTAAATCACAGAGTAACCGTTATCTCTTCCTTAGAGTAGGGAATTGTGCTACTTTCTTAGCATCTTTCCAGTTTATAGCACCCTAAAATGTTCCTAGAATGGTTGAAATATAGGTTTTTTTTAATATACTATTTTTCTGATATTTATTCTCATTCATTTTTGTACTTGTCCCTATCTTGCTCCATATACTCAGTAACTCTTTCTACTAGGATATTTTTTAAATTTAGTTTAATTTACTTTTTTATTTTTTGCAAGGCTGTACAGCTTGTGGGATCTTAATTCCTGCCCAGGGACTGAATCTGGGCCCTTGACAGTGAAAGTGCAGAGTCCTAACCACTGGATTGCCAGGGAATTCCCTCTACCAGGATCTTTATAGGACACTTCCCCCAAAAGTAGGCCTGGAAGGGATGGGATAGGCCATTGTTGATATGGAAAATTTATAGAAAAGGGATACCATGATGGCAAACATAGATGCCTTTGAACTTGAACAATATTCTGAGATTGAGAAATAACTGACAAACAAATAGACATACTCAATCAAGGTCTCCACATAGAGTTGGGAAGGTTGTTCACTGCACAAAAGTACTCAGCTAAATGAATGAGTAGTGGCTAAAGTCTAGCTCACTTTATGTTCACCTAACCTGATGTGGGGTATGTCTTCCTGAGAAAAGTAATGTCTCTTTTCTAAATTTCACAAAAGCAACATATGAACTAGTGATTGTCCCAAACCCAGTGTAGCTACCCTACTTAATTTAGCTATCAACACATTAGATAAACCTGACCTACTAACTGCTTGATCTACTTGCCTCATATTTGTTCCTTTAACTGTCGATGTATTGTGTTTGTTTTACTGCTGAATAAACTTGTTTCATTTTACCCAGAGGTGGAGACTATTCTGGCCTGCAAAAACAAAATTCGGGATGATTAACCAGCAACACAGACAAGGTTCCTGGAGTAAATAACTTCTAATTTCACTGTAACTGTACCTATTTATCTCCTAGATTCTGCCCTGTGACTGACATCAAAATTGTTTATGTATTCTTTTTTCATTTTTTTTATTGACATATAGTTGATTTACAACATTGCGCCAATCTCTGCTGTACAGCAAAGTGACTCATATACACATATAGACACTCTTTTTTAATATTCTTTTCCATTATGGTTTATCACAGGATATTGAATATAGTTCCCTGTGCTATAGAGTAGGATCTTGTTGCTTATCCATCCTATATATAATAGTTTACATCTGCTAATCCCAAACTCCCAATCCTTCCCTCACCCCCCCCCTCCTCTCTCCCCCTTGGCAACCACAAGTCTGTTCTCTACGTCTGTGAGCCTGTTTCTGTTCTGTAGATAGGTTCATTTGTGCCTTATTTTAGATTCTATGTATAAGTGATATCACATAGTATTTGTCTTTCTCTTTCTGACTTAACTTCACTTAGCATGATAATCTCTAGTTGCATCCATGTTGCTGCAAATGTCATTATTTCATTCTTCTTTATAGCTGAGTAGTATTCCATTGTATATGTGTACCACATCTCCTTTATCCATTCATCTGTTGATGGGCATTTAGGTTGTTTCCATGCTTTAGCTATTGTGAACATAAGGGTGCATGTATCTTTTTGAATTATAGTTTTGTCTGTGTATATGCCCAGGAGTGGGATTGCTGGATTATATGGTAATTCTATTTTTAGTTTTCTGAGGAACCTCCACAATATTTTTCATAGTGGCTGTGCCAGCTTACATTTCCACCAACAGTGTAGGAGGCTTCCCATTTCTCCACACCCTCCCCAGCATTTGTTGTTTGTAGAAGTTCTAATGACGGTCATTCTTACTGGTGTGAGGTGGTACCTCATTGTAGTTTTGATTTGTATTTCTCTAATAATTAGTGATGTTGAGCATCTTTTCCTGTGTCTACTGGTCATCTGTATGTCTTATTTGGAGAAATGTCTCTTAAGGTATTCTTCCCACTTGTTGATTAGGTTGTTTGTTTTTTTGTTGTTGAGTTGTATGAGCCATTTGTATATTTTCGAGATTAAGCCCTTGTCTGTTACATCATTTGCAAATATTTTCTCCCATTCCATAGGTTTTCTCATTTGTTATGGTTTCCTTCACTGTGCAAAAGCTTTTAAGTTTAATTAGGTCCCATTTGTTTATTTTTGTTTTTATTTCTATTGCCTTGTGAGGCTGACCTAACAAAACATCGGTAAAATTTATGACAGAGAATGTTTTGCCTATGCTCTCTTCTAGGAGTTTTATGGTGTTATGTCTTATGTTTAAGTCTTTAAGCCAATTTGAGTTTGTTTTTGTGTATTGCATGAAGGTGTGTTCTAACTTCATTGATTTACACGCAGCTGTCCTACTTTCCCAGCACCACTTGCTGAAGAGACTGTCTTTTCCCCATTTTGTATTCTTGAATACTTTGTTGAAGATTAATTGACCATAAGTGTGTAGGTTTATTTCTGGGCTCTCTATTTTTTCCATTGATCAGTATGTCTGTTTTTGTACCTATACCACACTGTTTTGATTACTATAGCTTTGTACTATTGTCTGAAGTCTGGGAGAGTTATGCCTCCTGCTTTGTTTATTTCCCTCAGGATTGCTTTGGCAATTCTGGGTCTTTTATGGTTCTATATAAATTTTTGGATTATTTGTTCTAGTTATGTAAAAATTATCATGGGCATTTTGATAAGGATCACATTAAATCTGTAGATTGCTTTGGGTAGTATTACCATTTTAACAATATTAATTCTTCCAATCCAAGAGCATGACATGCCTTTTCATTTCTTTGAATCCTCTTTAATTTCCTTTATTAATGTTTTATAGTTCTCAGAATATGTGTCTTTCACCTCCTTGGTCAGGTTTATTCCTACGTATTTCATGTTTTTGGTGCTATTTTAAAAGGTATTGTATTTTGTACATCCCTTTCTGATATTTCAGTGTTAGTGTGAAGAAATGCAACTGATTTTTGAGTGTTAATCTTGTATCCTGCTTCTTTGCTGAATTCATTTATTAGCTTTAGTAGTTTTTGTGTGGAGTCCTTAGGGTTTTCTGTATATAATATCATGTCATCTGCATATAATGACAATTTCCCCTTCCAATTTAGATACATTTTATTTATTTTTCTTATCTCATAGCTTTGGCTAGGACTTCCAATACTATGTTGAATAGAAGTGGTGAGAGTGGACATCCTTCTCTTGTTCCAGATTTTAGCAGGAAGGTTTTTAGCTTTTCACCATTAAGTATTATATTGGCTGTGGGTTTGTCATAAATGACTTTTTTTATGTTGAGATATGTTCCCTTTATTTCCACTTTGATAAGAGGTTTTATCATGAATGGGTGTTGAATTTTGTCAAATGCTTTTTCTGCATCTATTGAGCTGATCATGTTTTTTTTTACTTTTCTTTTGTTAATATGTTGTATTACATCGATTGCTTTGAGAATGTTCAACCATTGGGAAGTAATTTACCCAGCAGTAATAGGATAATTTCTGAAAGAAACAGACATGAATAAGTAGATCAAAGGGAGAAAACTTGACCTTGCCATCATTTGGAAAAACATCAGGTGAGTTTCCAGCTGTGAAGGTTGAAAAACAAAGCCCATAGCAGTAATATCTAATACAATTGGTTGTAATACAGGTGGTGTAATCTGGAGTAATGAGCAATTAAAGAGTTATAGAAGGAAGTCTATTTGCACTATTATCATCTGTCAACATTTATTGTGCACTCATTGCAGTCAAGCAAAACACTATCAAAGTATCTTAGCTACAAAAACTCCAAAAGATTCTTAATAGGCAAATTCAACAGAGCTGCAGAAGAATTTATTTGTGCCCTCTAAGAATCAATCCAGCCTTACTAGCTCATGGCAGGGTCTTACACACGTGGAATTGATCTTCAGTGATCTTTTTCTGCTCATCCAAATAAGCACCCAGGATATACATGACACTTTGTGCTTTCTCACAGCTTCCAGAGGAATAGCTCTTTCTAGAGTAGTATGCCAAGCTTTGCTCCAGATTTTGTTCTTTCTCTTCATTGTGGGCTAAATTGTGTACTCTCCCAAATTCATATGTTGAAGTCCTAACCCCAGTTAGCTCAGAATGTGACTGTATTTAGAGACCAGTTATCTTTAAAGACGTAATTAAGGTTAAATGGGGTCACTGAGGTGGGCTTTAATCCAATACAACTGGTGTCCTTATAAGAAGAGAAAACTAGGGTACAGACACAAACAGAGGAGAGGCCATATGAAGGCCCAGGCAGGAAATGACCATAATGTACTAGTCAAGGAGAGAAGCTGTAAAAATAAACAATCCTGCTAACATCTTGATCTTAGACTTCTAGCCTCCAAAACTGTGAGAAAAAAAATTTCTTTTATTTAAGCCACCCAGTCTATGGTATTTTGTTATGGCAGCCATAGTAATTCAATATACTCTTCTACTCACTTCATTAAAACATATCAGTGTCATGTTTTTTTCCTCAGAGCTCTGTTAAGTAACTGAATAATTTAATAAACGAATTCATGTTGATGTATTAATGGAAATAATAGATTTGGATGAGACATGTGCCATCTGCACATAGTTAACAGAGGTCATTTGGAGACAATCCTTTACACCAAAGACATGACTCTAATAATAAAATTTCCATACATCGGTATGCCAGCAGAATACTTGGAGCCTCATGGGTCAACTGTTGCTCCTCAAGTCCTACATGGAGGAAAGACCTTGCTCTGCCTAGATATAAAATGAATGCATTGACCTAGGTAAGTTAAGCAAGACTGCTTTAATCGAGTTACAGTATTGAAGCTATTGTGATTTAGGGCAAATTATCTTACTGCTATTTGCCTCAGTTTATTCATCTCCAAAATGAGGCTAATAAAAATAAATTGTACATTTTTAATTCAGTGATATGAGTACTTTATTGTAAACTGGCATAAAGCAAATTGACCATTCAACCAGTATCAGGTACTTCTAAGTATGAGCAGCCTGCATGGATTGGAAATAGACAAGAACAATATATCAGCTTCCCTATAACCTTACTACCTGGTGTTATATTTCAATGAATGCAAATTTCAGACCTAAATCATCTACATAAACAATTATTCATTAGGATATAGGCACAAAAACTGCATAACAACCTATTCCTGTAACCATGGTGAGTTCCTACTTTCTGTTCTCAGGAACTTCAACAAGAACCTTCCATGTAAGTCTCACTCTGAGGTAGACACAGAATCTTAAAAGTCAACCTTTTAATTATGCAGGGCCATGAAAGTGGCAAATCATGGGGCCAGAACTCAAATTCAGGGCTAATGACTGTAACCCCTAATGTTCCATGGAAAGATAGTCCCCCATGGGCAAGTGATGATAGGGAATGTTTCCCCAGGAAATTAAGAAATTAAAACAGACTTAATTTATAATAATTCTTCTTTTTCTCTTAATCATTCATTCTGAAAACTTTGAAGTCCTCTTCAGTTATTATCCTCTGCTTTTCACTCATTAAAAGATCTCTGGGACTTCCTATTTCCTTCTTTCTAATGCTACACGCTATCTTCTGTCCACTTAAAAGGTAATCAATAAAATTATGGTGAATTAAATGATAGTTTTTCTTCTCCATTTTTCCTGGTATCACCCTAATCCAAGGCACTGACGCCTCGTTTGTGGATTTCTGCAACAGAATCTTCTTTATTGACTCCCTTTCCTCCTATAAATATTACTTTTAGCATATTATTCTTCATTCAATTCATCACTAATTTGCCACTGCTCACAGGCTGAAATCCATTTTCCCCATCCTGTATTCAAAGTCCTACATAGTCTGAGCTGGGCCAAAATATCTATTCTTAGCTTCTACTTCTCCCCTGTCTGAACTACACTCATTGGCTGATGTACATGCAGTGCTTATTCCATGTCTCTAGGTTTTCCCTCATATTACCTTCTCTCCTCAGTGTTGAATTGCCTCTTCTGATACTCTAAATCCTACCCAGGATAATTATCTATTCTTCTGGGAAGCCTTCACAGTCTAAACTAACCCCCTCTGATATATTTCTTGTATGAAGCCTATCTCCAGGTAGTATCTAGGCCAGTGTTTTTCAGACACTGCTCCATGGAACCATAGGGTTCTATGAAGGTGCCTCAGGTATTGCTACAAATGAAGGGTAAGCACAAATGTGGTTCCAGACCCTATATGCTTACTTCAAAATGAGTAGTCCCATATTATGTTTTCTATATATTAATCTTTTAAGTAAATTTGAAAAGAACAGATCCCAATGAAGAGACTGAGATAAAGAGAAAGAGAGAGACAGGGAGAGAGAGGGGGGTGGGGAGGGGGAGAGATTGAATAATTGGCTACATAATAAAGCCCTTTATTACATGATATGTAAGTCCCCCTCAACACACACACGCATGAACACACACACACGCACTGTACTGGACCATGAGCAAGAAATAAACTTTTTTGTAATTAGTCATAGAAATCTTGCATTGCTTCTTATAGCTGTTAGAATATCTAGGCTTGCATATAAAGAGAGTATTTTTGAAAGGAAATGTAGAAATTGCTAAAAGTGGTTCCAATGAGAACAAGAATGGGGTAAATTACACTTTTGAATAGTTTCCTAATTAAGAGTAAGGCAAGAAATGAAGGCATAAGACAATAAAATATCATGGTAATTTCCTAACAAAAGGTGGTTAGGAGTACTCCACTAACAGGATTTCAGGCAAGGTTTTATTATAGTGAAGATATTGAAGCAAGGCAAGAAGATTATTTTATTAGTTATAGCTTAAGTAGTTGGGAAAGCTTAGTTGGCTGTAATTGGTTGTTCTTAAGTTTCACTTTCTTGGATTCTAGTGCATTGACTTTGGCTTAAGTTTTGGTTTGTTTATATAGGCTACCAACGTATTAAAGCCACCTCAGTCAAATGGCCTTTTGTTTAATTGTTTTAACACTCACTACTGGGAAATCATTCCCATTGCCATGTTGGGGAAAATGCCATCTCTCTGAAACACATCGTTTTCTCATTGTTAGAGAATTTCAGGTTTTATTAAATACAAGTGGGTTAATGATGATAAATGTTAAAAGTGTTCACTACACTAAAAACACCTCTGAAACAGATCACAACTGGGAATCAGAAAACATGAATTATTGTTCTGCTTTGACTTATTATGCCTGTGTATAACCTTGAGCAATTTGTTTTCTCTCTGGACTTTGGTTTACTTATCCACACAATGAAGAATTTGGACTAAGTTATATTATGACCCTTATGATTCTAATAGTCATACTTCTAAATGAGAACAACTGGAAACAGCATCACTCATTCTTATATCAAAACTATTGAATCTTTTGAGCCTGGACTCTATATTGTAGTTTGTCTTCTTTTCTTTTCTGTCTCTCTGTCTCTGTCACTGTCTCTCTCTCATCTCTTTTGAATAAATGTAACAAGTACACATGAAATATTGCAGTCAGCCTCCCTATCTTCCTTCCTAGTTCCATTCTTCAGAGTTAATCATGACCAATTAACAATTTCTTTTTTATTCTTCTAGAAATATTTTATGCATATGCAATACAGTCTTTTTCCTGAAATAAGTCAAGTCATATGATATACACACCGTTCTTTGTCTCATATTTTCTTTCTTAATAAAATGTGTTGGATATCTTTTCATACCAGCACTTATAGATCCACCTTTCTTTTTAAACAACTGTAGAGAATTTTGTGTGGATTTACCATTTATTTAAGCAGTCCTGTGTTGATGGACATTTTATTTAATTCTATGTTTTTAATTTTTACATATCTAGGATTCTGACTTTTATATAAAATATTCCACCATTCCAAAAGAGATTTTACTTGGAAATCTTCCTCCTGTTGAACTCTAAATGAAGTTAAAGGTCACATGGTAGCAGTCTTAGCAGTTTATTCATATGAAGATAGGACCCTCACTCTCAGTAGCATGAATTTCATCATAAATTCAAGTAATGCTGCTGGCTTAGGTCAAAGCATCTTCTTATTAATATAAACTATATGACATATAACTCATCTTCTCTCAATCTGTTTATTTCACTCACTAGGGACTGTTAGTATAATAACAGGTGTGTTTTAAGGAACAATACTTTAGAAAGAATAAGACCAGAAACAAAGCATTCAAAATGTGTCGCTTTCCATGAGTCACAAACAACAATTATATATGTTATTATTCCCACCCAACTTTCCAACAATTAGAGACTCATTTGGTAAAAGACTCTTTAGTTTTTTAAACAAAGTGTGAAAATAAATACAATCTAGTTGAAGGGAAATTGCAAGATAGCAGAGTAGAAGGACATAAGTGCACCCTTTCTTACGAAAACACCAAAATCAAAACTAACTGTTGAACAACCATCAACCAAAAAACTCTGGAAGTTTCCAAAAAGGATACCCTATAGAGAAACACAAGGAAGAAGACACTCTGAGATCATAGGAGGGGTGTAATTGTGATAAAATCAAATCCATATCCATCAGGTGGGCGAGCCACAAACTGGAAAATAATTACAGCACAGAAGTTATCCCACAGGAGTGAAAGTCCTGACCCCACATCAGGCTTCCCAGCTTGGAGGTCTGGAAAAGGGAGAAGGAGTCCCAGAGAATCTAGCTTTGAAGGCCAGTGATGTTTGATCCCAGGAATTACACAGAACTGGGGGAAAGAGAAACTTAACACTTGGAGTGCACACACAAGGTTTTGTGTGCAACAGGGCCGAGGGAAAAAAGCAGTGGCCTAATAAAAACTGGATCAGACCTACCTGTTAGTATTGGAGGGTGCCCGTGGAGCCAAGGGTTAGCTGTGGCTCATTTTGGGGGCAAAGACACTGGCAGTGGCAGTTCTGGTAAGTAATCATTGGTGTGAGGCCTCTGGGAGGCTGCCATTCCCCCACCACCACCAAAGACCTAGCTCAACCCAAGAGACTGTAATCTCCAATGCTGGGATGCCTCAGGCCAAATAACAAACAGGGTGGGAACACAGACCCACCCATCAGCAGACAGGCTGCTTAAAGTATTCCTGAGCACAGCCTTACCCTAAAGAGAGACACGACCCAGCTCCACAAACCAGTGAGGAGGAACCAGTCCCTCTCACTAGGAAGCCTGCACAAACTTCTTAGACAGCCTTATCCACCAGAAGGCTGACAGGAGAAGCAAGAAGAACTATAATCCTGCAGCTTGTGGAATGGAAACCTCAATCATAGAAAGTTAGACAAAATGAGATAGCAGAGGAATATGTCCCAGATGAAGGAACAAGATAAAACCCCAGAAGGACAGCTAAGTAAAGTAGAGATAGGCAATCTACTGGAAAAAGACTTTAGAGTAATGATACTGAAGATGATCCAAGATCTCAGAAAAAGAATGGAGGTACAGATTGAGAAGATACAAGAAATGATTAACAAAGACCTGGAAGAAATAAAGAACAAACAAACAGAGATGAACAATACAATAATTGAATTAAAAAATACACTAGAAAGAATCAATAGCAGAATAACTGAGGCAGAAGAACAGATAACTGAGCTGAAAGACAGAATGGTGGAAATCACTGCTGCAGAAATGAAGAAAGAAGAAAGAATGAAAAGAAATGAAGACAGCCTAAGAGATCTCTGGGACAACATTAAACACAACAACATTCACATTATAGGGGTCCCAGAAAAAGAAGAGAGAGAGAAAGGACTTAAGAAAATATTTGAAGAGATAGTAGATGAAAACTTCCTTAATATGGGAAAGGAAAGAGTCACTCAAGGCCAGGATGCTCAGAGAGTCCCAGGCAGGATAAACTCAAGGAGGAACATGCTGAGACACATAGTAATCAAATTGACAAAAATTAAAGACAAAGAAAAAATATTAAATGCAACAAGGGAAAAGAAACAAAAAACATACAAGGGAACTCACATAAGGCTATCAGCTGATTTCTCAGCAGAAACTCTGCAGGTCAGAAGGGAGTGACATGATATATTTAAAGTAATGTAAGGGAAGAACCTACAGTCAATAATATTCTACCCAGCAATGCTTTCATTCAGATTTGATGGAGGAATCAAAAGTTTTACGGATAAGCAAAAGCTAAGAGAATTTAAAACCACCAGACTAGTCCTGAAACAAATGCAAAAATAACTTCTCTAAGCAAAAAATAAAAGGCCAAAACTAGAAACAAGAAAATTATGAATGGAAAGCTCACCAATAAAAGCAAATATACAGTAAAAGTATGAAATCATCCACACACAAATCTGATATCAAAACCAGCAATTGTGAGAAATGGAGAATACAAATGCAGGATACTGGAAATGCCTTTGAAATTAAAAGACCAGCAAGTTAAAACAATGTTGTTTATATATAGACTGCTATATCAAAACCTCATGGTAACTGCAAATGAAAAATTTACAATAGATACACACACAAAAAAAGAAAAAGAAATCCAAGTACAACACTAAAGTTATTCATCAAATCACAATAGAAGAGAGCAAAAGAGGAAGGGAAGAAAAAAGACTTACAAAACAAACCCAAAACAATTAAGAAAATGGCAACATAAACATATATATCAATAATTACATCAAATGAAAATGGATTAAGTGCTTCATCCAAAAAACATGGACTGGCTGAATGGATACAAAACAAAAGCCATATATATGCTGTCTACAAGAGACCCATTTCAGACCTAGGGACATATGCATACCAAAAGTGAGGGGATGGAAAAAGTTATTCTGTGCAAATGGAAATCAAAATAAAGTTGGACTAGCAACACTCATATCAGTAAAAATAGACTTTAAAATAAAGACTGTTACAAAACACAAAGACAGACAGTACATAATGATCAAGGGATCAATCCAAGAAGAAAATATAAAATTGTAAATATATATGCACCCAACATAGCAGCACTCCAATATATAAGGCAAATGTTAACAGTCATAAAGGAGAAATCTACAGAGAAATCTACATTAACACAATAATAGTGGGATACTTTAACATCTAAAATTTGTCAATGGACAGATAACACAAACAGTAGATCAAAAAGGAAACACAGGCCTTAAATGACACATTAGACCAGGTGGATTAATGGATATTCATAGAGCACTCCATCTGAAAGCAGAATATAAAATATTCTCAAGTGCACATGGAACATTTTCCAAGAGTGATCACATGCTGGGCCACAAAGCAAGCCTTGGTAAAGTTAAGAAAATTGAAATCATATCAAACATCTTTTCTGACCACAAGGGTATGACATTAAAATTCAACTACAAGAAAAAAAATGTAAAAAAAACACAAACATGTAGAGGTTAAACAATATACTACTAAACAACAAATGATTGCTGAAGAAATAAAAAGGAAATCAAAATATACCTAGAGACAAATGAAAATGAAAGTATGATGATCAAAAACCAACAGATATGGCAAAAGCATTTCTAAGAGGAAAGTTTATAGCAATACAATCTTACCTCAGGAAACAAAAGAGAAATCACAAATAACCTAACCTGAGCAACTAGAGAAAGAAGAACAAACAGAACCCAAACTTAATAGAAGGAAAGAAGTCATAAAGATCAGAGCAAAAATAAATGAAACAGAAATGAAGAAAACAATAGAAAAGATAAATGAAACTAAAAGCTTATTTTTTTGACAAAATAGATAAATTTTTAGTCAGGCTCATCCAGAAAAAAGGGGAGAGGACACAAGTCAATAAAACTAGAAATAAAAAGGGTGAAGTTACAACAGACAACACAGAAATAGAAAGGATCAAAAAGACTGTATAAGCAACTGTATGTCAATAAAATGGACAGCCTTCCACCTGGAAGAAATGACCAAATTCTTAGAAAGATACAAACTCCAAAGACTGAAACAGGAAGAAATGGAAAATATAAACAGGTCAATAACAAGTACTGAAATAGAAACTGTGATTTAAAAATTTCCAACAGGGACTTCCCTGGTAGTCCAGTGGTTAAGAATCCACACTTCCAATACAGGGAATGTGGGTTTGATCCCTGGTCAGGGAACTGAGGTCCCACATGTTATGGGGTGCAAGCAAAACAAAAAACAACTTTAAAAAAACCTCCCAACAAAAGTCCAGGGCAAGATGGCTTCACAGGCGAATTCTATCTAATATTTAGTGAAAAGTTAACACCTATCCTTCTGAAATTATCCCAAAATATTGCACAGGAAGGAATACTCCCAAATTCATTCTGTGAGGCCACAGTCACCCTGATACAAAAACCAGAAAAAAGATACCACACAAACGAAAATTACATGCCAATATCACTATCCTGCAAATCAATCAATGTGATACAGCACATCAACAAATTGAGTAATCAAAGCCATATGATCATATCAATAGATGCAGAAAAATCTTTTGACAAAATTCAATACCCATTTATGATAAGAACTCTCCAGAGAATGGGACTAGAGGAAACAAATCACAACATAATAAAGGCCAATATATGACAAACCTACAGCAAACATCATTTTCAATTGTGAAAAGCTGAAAGCATTTCTTCTAAGATCAGGAACAAGACAAGGATACTTTGGGAAGTCCTAGACATGGCAATCAGAGAAGAAAAAAATAAATAAAAGGAATCCAAATTGGAAAAGAAGAAGTAAAATTGTCACTGTTTGCAGATGACATAATACTACACATAGAAAATCCTAATGATGCTACAGAAAACTACTAGTGCTCATCAATGAATTTAGTAAAGTTACAGGATACAAAATTAATACACAGAAATCTCTTGCATTTCTATACACAACAACAAAAGATCAGAGAGAGATATCAAGGAAACAATCCCATACACCACTGCATTAAAAACAATAGGGCTTCCCTGGTGGCACAGTGGTTGAGAATCTGCCTGCTAATGCAGGGTACACGGGTTTGAGCCCTGGTCTAGGAGGATCCCACATGCCGTGGAGCAACTAGGTGCATGAGCCACAACTACTGAGCCTGCGTGTCTGGAGCCTGTGCTCCACAACAAAAGAGGCCGCAACAGTGAGAGGCCTGCACACCGTGATGAAGAGTGGCCCGTGCTTGCCACAACTAGAGATAGCCCTCACACAGAAATGAAGACCCAACACAGCAAAAATAAATTAATTAATTAATAAAAACAACAACAGAAAAGAAAAAAACAATAAAATACCTAGGAATAAATACACCTAAGGAGGCAAAAGACTGGTACTCCAAAAACAATAAGATGCTGATGCACGAAACTGAAGATGACACAAGAGATTGAAGGATATACCATGTTCTTGGACAGGAAGAATTGATATTGTCAAAATGACTATACAATCTACTGATTCAATGCAATCCCTCTCATATTACCAAGACCCTTTTTACAGACCTAGAATAAAAAAATCTTAAAATTTGTATGGAGACACAAAAGAGACCCAAATAACAAAAACAATCTTGAGAAAGAAAGACGGACCTGGAGGAATCAGGCTCCCTGACTTCAGACTAAACTACAAAGCTACAGTCCTCAAAATAGTATGATACTGGCATAAAAACAGAAATATAGATCAGTGGAACAGGATAGAAAGTTCAGAAGCATACCCATGCACCTGTGGTCAATTAAACTATGACAAAGGAGGCAAGACTATACAATGGAGGAAAGTCAATCTATTCAATAAATGGTGCTGGGAAAAATGGACAGCTACATGTAAAAAAATGAAATTAGAACATTCAACATTGTACAAAAAAAATAAACTCAAAATGCGTTACTCCTAAATGTAAGACCAGATACTATAAAACTCCTGGTTTATGCCAGGAATGCAAGGATTCTTCAATATACACAAATCAAAAAACGTGATAAACCATATTAATAAATTAAAGGATAAAAACAATATGATCATCTCAATAGATGCAGAAAAAGCTTTCAAAAACAATCACCACCCATTTATGATAAAAACCCACCAGAAAGTAGGCATAGAGGGAACTTGCCTTAACATAATAAAGGCCATAAATTACTAACCCACAGCCAACATCATTCTCAATGGTGAGAAACTGAAACCATTTCCACTAAGATCAGGAACAAGATAAGGTTGCCCACTCTCACCACTATTATTCAACATAGTTTTGTAAGTTTTAGTCATGGCAATTAGAAGAAAAAGAAATAAAAGGAATCCAAATCAGAAAAGAAGTAAAACTGCCACTGTTTGCGGATGACATGGTAGAATACACAGAGAATCCTAAACATGCTTCTAGAAAACTACTAGACCTTATCAGTGAATTTGGTAAAGTAGCAGGATACAAAATGAATGCACAGAAATCTCTTGTGTTCCTATATACTAACGACAAAAACTCTGAAAGAGAAATTAAGGAAACACTCCCATTTACCACTGCAACAAAAAGAATAAAATACCTAAGAATAAACCTTCTTAAGGAGACAAAAGAACTCTATGCAGAAAACTATAAGACACTGATGAAAGAAATTAAAGATGATACAAACACATAGAGAGATATACCATGTTCTTGGTTTGGAAGAATCAATATTGTGAAAATGACTATACTACTCAAAGAAATCTACAGACTCAATGCAATCCCTATCAAACTACCAATAGCATTTTTCACAGAACTACAACAAAAAATTTTACAATTTGTAGGGAAACACAAAAGACTCCGAATAGCCAATGCAATCTTGAGAAAGAAAAACGGACCTGGAGGAATCAGGCTCCCGGACTTCAGACTATACTACAAAGCTACAGCAATCAAGACAGTATGGTACTGGCACAGAAACAGAAATCCAGATCAATGGAACAGGATAGAAAGCCCAGAGAAAAACCCACACACATATGGTCACCTTATCTTTGACAAAGTAGGCAAGAATATACAGTGGAGAAAAGACAGCCTCTTCAATAAGTGGTGCTGTGAAAACTGGACATGTACATGTAAAAGAATGAAATTATAACAGTTCCTACCACCATACACAAAAATAAACTCAAAATGTATTAAAGACCTAAATGTAAAGCCAGACACTATAAAACTCTTAGAGGAAATCATAGGCAGAACACTCTATGACATAAATTACATCAAGATACTTTTTGACCCACCTTCTAGGGAAATGGAAATAAAATCAAAAATGAATCAATGGAACCTAATGGAACAAAATCTTATGCACATCCTAGGAAACCATAAACAAAATGAAAAGATAACCCTTATTATGGGAGAAAATATTTTAAAACAATGCAACTGACAAAAGATTAATCTCCAAAATATACAAGCAACTCATGCAGCTCAATATCAAACAAAAAACCCAATCAAAATGTGAGCAGAAAACCTAAATAGACATTTCTCGGAAGAAGATATACAGATTGCTAACAAACACATGAAAGG
This sequence comes from Phocoena phocoena, assembly GCF_963924675.1. NCBI lineage: Eukaryota > Metazoa > Chordata > Mammalia > Artiodactyla > Phocoenidae > Phocoena > Phocoena phocoena. The sequence goes on along the minus strand of NC_089240.1, from coordinate 67,614,593 downwards.
ATGCCCAACGTCACTAATCATTAGAGAAATGCAAATCAAAACCACAATGAGGTATCACCTCACACTGGTCAGAATGGCCATCATTAAAAAATCTACAAACAATTAATGCTGGAGGGGATGTGGAGAAAATGGAACCCTCTTGCACTGTTGGGGGGAATGTAAATTTATACAACCACTATTGACAGCAGTATGGAGGTTCCTTAAAAAACTAAAAATAGAACTACCATATGACCCAGCAATCCTACTACTGGGCATATACCCTGAGAAATCCATAATTCAAAAAGTCATGTGCACAATGTTCATTGCAGCAATATTTACAACAGCCAGGACTTGGAAGCCACCTAAGTGTCCATCGACAGATGAGTGGATAAAGAAGATGTGTCACATATATACAATGGAATATTACTCAGCCATAAAAAGAAAAGAAATTGAGTTATTTGCAGTGAGGTTGATTGATCTAGAGCCTGTCATATAGAGTGAAGTAATTCAGAAAGAGAAAAGCAAATACCATATGCTAACACAAACATATGGAATCTAAAAAAAAAAATGGTCTGAAGAACATAAGGGCAGGACAGCAATAAAGATGCAGACATAGTGATTGGACCTGAGGACAAGGGGAGGAGGATGCGTAAGCTGAGATGATGTGTGAGAGTGTCATGTTTGAATATACACTACCAAATCTAAAATAGATAGCTAGTGGGAAGCAGCTGTGTATCACAGGGAGATCAGCTTGGTCCTTTGTGATCACCTAGAAGGCTGGGATAGGGACAGTGTGAGGGAGATGTAAGAGGGAAGGTTTATGTGGATATATGTATACATATAGCTGACTCACTTTATTATATAGCAGAAACTAATTCACCACTGTAAAGAAATTATACTCCAGTAAAGATGTTAAAAAAATAAAATAAGAAAAATTTTAAAAATACCTCAAAACTATCAAAAATGCAAATGCAACCCGCTAAAATTATGTGATGCAGCAGAAATAGTGCTAAGAGGAAAGTTTATAGTGTTAAATGCTTACATTTAAAAAGAAGAAAGATCTCAATTCAACAATCTCACTTTATAACTTCAGACACTATAAAAAAGAAGAACTAAATCCAGAGTTAGCATAAGGAAGATAATATTCAATAATAAAGTTTCAAGCAGAAATAAGTGTAATAGAAAATAGATAAACTTTAGGAAAAAAACAAGAAAAATAAGATTTGGTGTATCAAAAAGATGAGCAAAATAGACAACTCTTAGTTACACTACAAAAGAAGAAAAGAGAGATCAGTAAAGTAAAATCAGAAATGAAAGAGGAGACATTACACCAGATAACATGGAAATAAAAAGATCATAAAGAACTATTTTAAACAATTATTCACCAACAAGTTGGGTAAACCAGAAGAAACAGATATATTCCTAGAAACATACAACCTAAAAGACCTATTCAAGAAGAAATAGAAAGCCTGAACAAACCAATAAGAAAGAAAGATCAAAAACACCCCATCAAAGAAAATCCCAGGACCAGGATTTGTTCTACCAAACATTTAAAGAACTAATACAATACAAAACCTTATTAATCTCTTTCAAAAAACAGAAGAAGGAACACTCCCAAATTCATTTTATGAAACTATCATTACCCTGATTCCAAAGCCAGATAGAGACACCACAAGAAAAGAGAACTACAAGTCAGAATCCCTGAAGAACTTAGATGAAAAAATGCTCAATAAAATAATAGCAAAATCATCTCAACAGCATATTAAAAAGATCATTCACATGACCAAGTGGGATTTATTTCTGGGATGCAAGGATATTTCAACATATAAATATTAATCAATGTAATATACTACATGAACAGAATGAAGAATAAAAACCATATGGTCATATCAGTAGATGTAGAAAAAGTATTTAACAAAATTTAACACCCTTTCATGATGAAAGCTCTCAGTGATACATGTACAAAAAGACCTTACCTAGACACAATAAATGCCATGTATGAAAAAATCACAACTACCATTATAGTTCATGGGGATAAACTGAAAGCTCATCCTCTAAGACCTGGAAAAAAGCAAAGATGCCCACTCTCACTATTGTTTTTCAAAGTAGTACTGGAAGTCCTAGCTAGAGCAATCAGACAATGAAAAATAAATAAAATGTATCAAAAATTGAAAGGAGAGAATTAAAATTATCTCTGCTGACAAGATGATTATATACATAGAAAACTCTAAACATTCACTACACTACACACACAAACACACACACACACACACACACTCACATACAACTATTAGAATAAACAAACAAATTCAGTAAAGTTGCAGGATACAACATCAACATGAAAAAATTCAGTGGCATTTCTATACATCAATAACAAGCTATTCAAAACAGAAATTAAGAAAACAATCTCATTTACAAAAATACCCAATAGATTAAAACATTTAGTAATTAACAAAAGAGATAAAATAACTGTACACTGAAAAGTATAAAGCACTGATGAAGGAAATGAAAGAGGACACATATAAAAGGACACACCCCATATTCATGGATTAGAAAAAATAATATTATTAAAATGGTCATACTACACAAAGTGATATACAGATTCAATGCAATCCCTATTTAAATCCCAATGACATTCTTTAATAAAACTTAAAAATAATCCTAAAATCCACATGGAACCACATACAAAATGAACAAATAACCAAAGAAATGTTGAGCGAGAATAAAATAGATTCCTGATTTCAAAATATATTAGAAAGCTACAGTAATCAAAACAGTATGATACTTTAAAAGAAACAGGCATCTAGATGAACAGAATAGAACAGAGAACGCTGAAAAAAACCACATATTTACAGATAAATGAAATTCAACAAGGATGCCAAGCACACATATTGGGGAAAAGATAGTCTCTTGAATAAATGGTACTGTGAAAACTGGATATCCACATACAAAAGAATGAAATTGGAAACTTATCTTACACCGTACACAAAAATCAAATCAAAATGGATTAAAGACTTAAACATGAACAGAATGAAGAATAAAACATAAGGAAAATCTGCCTGACATTGCCTTCAGCAATGATTTCTTGCTATGACCCCAAAACCACAGGCAACAAAAGCAAAAGTTGCCAAGTGGGATGACATAAAAGTAAAAAGCTTTTGCAGAGAAAAAAAAAAAAATCAACAAAATGAAAAGGAAACTTACCAAATGCGAGAAAATATTTAAAAACTATATATCTGAAAAAGAGTCTATGTCCAATATGTATATAAGGAACACACACAAATCAATAGTAAAAACCCAAATAATTAAAATTTGAAAATGGGCAAAAGATATAAATAGCCACTCTCAAAAGAACTTATTCAAATGGCCAACCAGTACATGAAGAGATGCTTAACATTATGAATCATTAGGGAAATAGAAGTCAAAATCATAATGAGATAAACCTCACACCTTAGAAGGGGTATTACCTAAATGGTAAAAGATAAGTGTCAGTGACATTTGCATTATAGGGGTTCCTGAAGGAGAAGAGATAAGGGAATCAAAAATGTATTTGAGGAAATTATGGTTGAAAACTCCCAAAACCTAAGGAAGGAAACAGATATCCAAGTATAGGAAGCACAGGGGGTCTTCAAAAGATGAAGCCAAACAGATCCACATGAACACATATCAATATTAAAATGGTAATATTTAAAGATAAAGAGAAAATTTTAAAGGCAGCAAGAGAAAAACAGAGTCATATATAAGGGAATCCCCATAAAGCTATTAGCAGATGTCTCTGCAGAAACTTTGCATGCTGGAAGAGAGTGGCATGATATATACAAAATGCTGAAAGGAAAAAAAAGAAAAAACAGCAAACTAGGAGAATCTACCCAGCGAGATTATAATTTAGAATAGAAGGAAAGATAAAGACAGTGTCTGACAAGCAGAAAACAAAAATCATCAATACTAAACTTAGCCTAAAATAGATATTGAAGGATCTTCCATAAATGAAGAAAAGAGTAAAAATCTATATGAAAGGGAAAATTGCATTAGGAAAGGCAAATATAGAGTAAGGATTGAAGATCAACCACTTCAATAAATCAGTACATAGGCTAAAAGACAAAACTTGTAAAAATCAACTGTAACTACAATGAACAGTGAAAGGATAAGCATGAAGATGTAAAATATGATATCAAAACAACAAACTGTAGTGGAGGGGAGTAAGAAATGTAAATTGTTCATCATGTGCTTGAAACTAAAAACAAGTAGATATAATTATGGGTCAATATACATGAGCCCCATGGTAATCACTAATAAAAAACCTACAATAGATACACACAAAACAAAAAGAAAGGAACACAAGCATACTACTAAAGACAATCATCAAACCACAAGGGAAGAAACCGAAGACATGAACAGAGAAGAGCTACAAAAACAATTGAAAATGAAGTAATTAAATGGAAACAAATACATACCCAACAATAATTACTTTAAATGTCAAGGGACTAAACACGCAAAACAAAAGATATATAGGGTGTCTGACTGTATGAAGAATCAAGACCTTTCAATATGCTGCCTACAAGAGAATCACTTAAGAGTTAAATACACACACACGGACTGAAAGTGATGGAATGGGAAAAAATGTTTCATGCAATCGGAAACAAGAAATTGAGGGTAGCAATTTTCATATAAGGCAAATCAGACTTTAAAACAAAGGGTATAAGAAAAGACAACCAGACGCATTATATAATGATAAATGGATCAATAAAACATAAGAGAATATTGCACTCATTAATATATGAGCATCCAATAAAGGAATACCTAAATACATAAAGCAAATACTGAAAAGATAATGGGAGAAATTGACAATAATACAAAAATAGTAGGGAACTTTAACACTACCCTTACATCAATGGACAGATCATCCAGACAGAAATCAATAAGGCAACAGTGGCTCTTAATCACACAATAGACCAGTGGACCTTAATAGATATCTATAGGGCATTACAACCAAAAACAGAGCAGATACACATTCTTTTAAGTGCACATGAAACATTCTCCAGGATAAATCACATGCTAGGCTGTAAAACAAGTCTCAACAAGTTTAAGAGGATAAAAATCGATTTTGCACTATGGAGTCTGGTCTGAATAGCCAGGTGTGAGACCTGGGCCTCCAGCACCAAATGAGTGAGTGAAACTAGAAAGCACAAAGAGAAAGAATAAAGGGAGACTTCTTTGTAAAATATGAAGAAGGAAAACTCCTTGACACAACAGAATGGAAAATTAACTCATAGAACACACTGAAGAATATTTGAAGCTCTGTGGCTGACAGGGTCTTGGTGATCCAGCCAGGGGTCAGGCCTGAGCCTCTGAAGTGGGAGAGCCGAGTTCAGGTTATTGGACCACCAGAGACCTCCTGGCCCCATGTAATATCAATCAGCGAGAGCTCTCCCAGAGATCTCCATCTCAATGCTAAGATCCAGCTACATTCAACGACCAGCAGGCTCCAGTGCTAGACACCCCATGCTAAACAACTAGCAAGACAGGAACACAACCCCACCCATTAGCAGAGAGGCTGCCTAAAATCAAAATAAGCTCACTGACACCCCAAAACACACCCCCAGAGGAACACAGAAAAAAAACTGTAAAAAATACAAACACATGGAGGTTAAATGATACACTATTCCATAACAAAAAGGTCACTGAAGAAATCAAAGAGGAAATCAAAAAATACCTAGAAACAAATTACAATGAAAACATGACGGGCCAAAATCTATGGGATGCAGCAAAAGCAGTTCTAAGAGGGAAGTTTATAGCAATACAATCCTACCTCAAAAAAAAGAAGAATTTCAAATAAACAACCTAAACTTACACCTAACACAATTACAGAAAGAAAAACAACAACAAAAAATCACACCAAATTTAGCAACAGGAAAGAAATCATAAAGATCAGATCAGAAATTAATGAAAAAGAAATGAAGGAAACAATAGCACAGATCAATAAAACTAAAAGCTGGTTCTTTGAGAAGATAAACAAAATTGATAAACCATTAGCCAGACTCACAAGAAAAAAAGGGAAAAGACTCAAATCAATAGAATTAGAAATGAAAAAGGAGAAGTAACAACTGACACTGCAGAAATACAGAGGATCATGAGAGGTTACTAGAAGTAAGTATATGCCAATAAAATGGACAAACTGGAAGAAATGGACAAATTTTTAGAAAAACACAACATTCCAAGATAGAAACAGGAAGAAATAGAAAATATGAGCAGACCAATCACAAGGACTGAAATTGAAACTGTGATTAAAAATCTTCCAGCAAAAAAAAGCCAAGGACAAGATGGCTTCACAAGCAAATTCTATCAAACATTTAGAGATGAGCTAACACCTATCTTTCTCAAAATCTTCCAAAATATTGCAGAAGGAGGAACACTCCCAAACTCATTGTATGAGGTCACCATCACCCTGATACCAAAACCAGACAAGGATGTCACAAAGAAAGAAAACTACAGGCCAATATCACTGATGAATATAGATGCAAAAATTGCTCAATGAAATACTAGCAAGCAGAATCTAGCAGCACATTTAAAGGATCATACACCATGATCAAGTGGGGTTTATGGCAGGAATGCAAGGGTTCTTCAATATATGCAAATCAATCAATGTGATACACCATATTAACAAAGTGAAGGATAAAAGCCATATGATAATCTCAATAGATGCAGAAAAAGCTTTTGACAAAATTCAACACCCATTTACGATAAAAACTCTCCAGAAAATATGCATAGGGGGAACTTACCTCAACATAATAAAGGCCATATATGACAAAACCACAACCAACATCACTCTCAACGGTGAAAAACTTAAACCATTTCCTCTAAAATCAGGAACAAAACAAGGTGGCCCACTCCCACCACTAGTATTCAACATAGTTTGGGAAGTATTAGATAGAGCAGAGATGAAAAAGAAATAAAAGATATCCAAACTGGAAAAGAAGAAGTAAACCTGTCACTGTTTGCAGATGATATGATACCATATATAGAGTATCCTAAAGATGCTACCAGAAAACTACTGGAGCTAATCAATGAATTTGGTAAAGTAGCAGGATACAAAACTAATGCACAGAAGTCTCTTGCATTCATATACACTAATGATGAAAACTCTGAAGGAGAAATTAAGGAAACACTTCCATTTACCACTGCAATGAAAAGAATAATATAACTAGGAATAAACCTACTTAAGGAGACAAAAGACCTGTATGCAGAAAACTATAAGGCACTGATGAAAGAAATTAAAGATGTTACAAACAGATAAAGAGATACACCATGTTCTTGGATTGGAAGAATCAACATCGTGAAAATGACTATATGACCCAAAGCAAAGCAATCTACAGATTCAATGCAATCCCTAACAAACTACCAATGGCATTTTTCACAGACCTAGAACAAAAAATTTCACAATTTGTATGGAAACATAAAATACCTGAAAAGCCAAATCAGTCTTGAGAAAGAAAATCGGAGCTGGAGGAATCAGGCTCCATGACTTCAGATTATATTTCAAAGCTACAGCAATCAAGACAATATGGTACTGGCACAAAAACAGAAATACAGGTCATTGGAAAGGGATAGGAAGGCCAGAGATAAACCCACACACATATGGTCACCTTATCTTTGATAAAGGAGGCAATAATATACACAGGAGAAAAGACAGCCTCTTCAATATGTGGTGCTGAGAAAGCTGGAGAGCTACATTTAAAAGAATGAAATTTGAACACTCCCTAATGCCATACACAAAAATAAACTCAAAATGGATTAAAGACCTATCTGTATGGTCAGACATTATGAAACTCTTAGAGGAAAACATGGGCAGAAAACTCTATGACATAAAACACAGCAAAATCTTCTTTGACCCACCACCTAGGGCAATGGAAATAAAAACAAAAATAAGCAAATGGGACCTAATGAAACTTAAAAGCTTTTCCACAGTAAAGGAAACTATAAACAAGATGAAAAGACAACCCTCAGGATGGGAGAAAATATTTGCAAATGAAGCTACTGACAAAGGATTAATCCGCAAAATATACAAGCAGCTCATGCAGCTCAGTATCAAACAAACAAACTACCCAATCCAAAAATGGGCAGAAAACCTAAATAGACATTTCTCCAAAGAAGATATACAGATCACCAACAAACACAAGGATGCTCAACATCACTAATCATTAGAGAAATGCATATCAAAACTACAATGAGGTATCACCTCACACCAGTCAGAATGGCCATCATCAAAACATCTACAAACAATTAATGCTGGAGAGAGTATGGAGAAAATGGAACTCTCTTGCACTGTTGGTGGGGATGTAAATTGATACACCACTATTGACAGCAGTATGGAGGTTCCTTAAAAAACTAAGAATAGAACTACCATACGACCCAGCAATCCCACTACTGGGAATATACCCTGAGAAAACCATAATTCAAAAAGACTTATGCACCACAATGTTCATTGCAGCACTATTTACAATAGCCAGGACATGGAAGCAACCTAAGTGTCCATCGACAGATGAATGGATAAAGAAGAGGTGTCACATATATACAATGGAATATTGCTCAGCCATAAAAAAAATGGAATTGAGTTATTTGTAGCTATGTGGATGGACCTAGAGTCTGTCATACAGAAGTAAGTCAGAAAGAAAAATACCGTATGCTAACACATATATATGGAATCTAAAAAATAATGATTCTGAAGAACCTAAGGGCAGGACAGGAATAAAGATGCAGATGTAGAGAATGGACTTGTGGACTCAGGGCGGGGGTACGGTAAGCTGAGATGAATTGAGACAGTGGCATCGACATATATACACTACAAATGTAAAATAGGTAGCTAGTGGGAAGCAGCTGCATAGCACAGGGAGATCAGCTTGGTGCTTTGTGACCACCTAGAGGGGTGGGATAGGGAGGGTGGGAGGGAGATACAAGAGAGAGGGATTATGGGGATATATGTATATGTATAGCTGATTCACTCTGTTATAGAGCAGCAACTAAGATTACAGTGTAAAACAATTATACTCCAATAAAGGTTTTTAAAAATGAAAAGAGAATAGAAATCATGTCAAGCATTTTATCTGACCACAAGTGTAGGAAACTAAAAATCAAATACAGAAAGGAAAATGGGAAAAAAACAAACAAACATGGAGATTAAACAATGTACTACTAAAAAACCAACAGGTCAATGACAAAATCAAAGAGGAAATCAGAAAATACCTTGAGGGAAATGAAAATGAAAACTCAAATTTCCGAAATCTATGGGATGGGAGGAGGATGAAGATAATGGAGGAATCGAACAGGGAGCTGACTCTATCTCACAAAAACATTCAAAATACATCTACAAGTTGAACAATTCACTCATAACAGCTACTCAATGGTGGCAAAAGACTTCAGACTTCTGAAAGGGCAAGAAAACTTCCACGTAACTGGGTAGGACAAAAGGAAAAAGAAAAGGACAGGGTCTGTACCCCAAAGAGGGAAATGTGAAGGAGGAAATATTCCCACATCCTGGGGAGTCCTCTCACTAAGAGATCAGGCTGGACAGAGGGGGAGTTTCAGAGCCTAGGAGGAGAGCACAGCAGCTGATTTGCAGAAGGCAAAATGGAGAGTAACATGCACAGAATGTTGGCACCACTGCCCGGCTCTCCACAGTCTTAAATGTTTTTCTAGTCAGTGTGTATAAGGGCTGGGTGCTGAAGCTCAGGTTTCATAGGTCAGACCCAGTGAGAGGACAAGGATTGGCTGCATGGAGACAGGCTGAAGAGACTGGACTCTGGCAACTGAAGGGATTCTCTGAAGAAACCAAGGCCAACCAGAGAGGCAAGCCACCATTATTGGGAGGCTCACAAGGAAATGTGTGGGACCACCAAAAGAGCTTATTTACCTGTGAGCAATCCCAGGCAACAGGACACTGCCCACAGGATATCCAGGTGCAGGTGGAAGTCGCTGCCACCATCCCGTGCTCAACAAGAGTGCTGTCCTGAGAGAGTGTGGACAGCAGCCACCCCTAGGAGACCTGTGAGCAGCCACTGAGCACTGTCCCAGCTGTTCTGGAAGTGTGTGGACTGTGGCCACCCCTAGAAGACCCACTAGCAGGTGCCAAGCTCTGCTCCCAGGTGTATGTGGACTTCAACCATCCCTAGGAGACCTGCCAGCAGGTGCCAAGTGCTGACCCTGTTGTCCGAGGAGTGTGCAACAGCCACTGCACCTGCATACCCCATATCAAGGGAATAATGGCCAGCACACATTGAGGAAAGAGACAGCAAGCATTCAAACTGAAGGCAGCCCCTAGATCCTGGAAAAGATAGCACAGTAGAAGGACTTGAGCTCACCCACTCTCATAAAAAACAAACAAACAAAAAAAAAACCAACCCACTAACCACTGAACAACCATCAACAAAAAAGAGAGGAACCTACCAAAAATATTTTACATTCAAAGACAAAGAAATAGCCACAAGGAGATGGTAGGGAGGTGCTTTCATGAAATAATCAAAGCACATACACCCAGGAAGGCAACCCACAAACAGGAAAATAATTTTAGCACAAAGATTCTCCCATAAGAGTAAAAGTTGTGAGCCCCATGTCAGTCTCCCCAGCCTGAAGGTCTAGCATCAGGACGAGGAGCCCCTAGAACATTGGCATTCAAGTTCAGTGGGAGTTGAGTACAGGAGCTCCACAAGACTGGGGGAAAAAGAGACTCCACACTTGGAGGGCATACACATGTTTCACATACACTGGGACCCAGGAAAAAGCAGTAACTCCATAGGAGACTGGGCTGGACTTACCTATGAATTTGGAGGGTTTCTTGGGGAGGCAGAGGTTTGTTGTGGTTCACTGTAGGGGTAAGGACACTGGTGGCAGACGTCTCAGAGAATATTGATCAACATGAGCTCTCCCAGAGGTCACCATTTTGGCATCAAGACATGACCCTAACCAACAGCATACAGGCTCAGTGCTAGAATGCTTCAGGCCAAACAACTCGAAGCATAAAAACACAGAACCGCCCATCAGCCAACAGGCTGCCTAAAGCTGTACCAAGCTCACAGCCACCTCTAAACACTTCCCTTAACATGGCCCTACCCACCAAAGGGCCAAGACCCAGCTCCACACACCAGTGGGCTGGCACAAGTCCCTCCAATCAGGAAGCCTGCACAAACTCTAGGAAAAAGCTCACCCACTAAGGGGCAGACCCCAGAAGCAAGAGGAGTATGATCCTGCAGCCAGCAGAAAGAGAACAGAAAGTTAGACAAAATGAGATGGTAGAGAAATATGTTCCAGAAGAAGGAACAAGATAAAACGCCACAAGAACAACTAAATGAAGTGGCGATAGGTAACTTACATGAAAGATAATTTAGAGTAATGATAGTAAAGATGATCCAAGATCTTGGAAAAATAATGGAGGCACAGATTGAGAAGAAACAAAAGATGTTTTAAAAAGAACTAGAAGGTTTAAAGAATAAACAAACAGAGATGAAAATAAAAGAACTGAAAGGAAAAATGCACTAGAAGGAATCAATAGCAGAAAAATTGAGGCAGAAGAACGAATAAATGAGGTGGAAACAGAATGGTAGAAATCACTGGCACAGAACATAATAAAGAAAAAAGAAAGAAAAGAAATGAAGAGAGACTCAGAGACCTCTGGTACAACATTAAATGCATCAAAATTTGCATTAAAGGAATCCCAGAAGGAGAAGAGAGGGAGAAAGTGCTTGACAAAATACTTGAAGAGATTATAGCCTAAAGCTGCTCTAACATGAGAAAGGAAACTTCACTCAAGTCCAGGAAGCACAGAGAGTTCCATACAAGACAAACTCAAGGAGGAACATGATGAGTCACATATTAATCAAAGTGAGAAAAATTAAAGACAAAGAAAAAAAAATAAAAGCAACAGAGGAAAAGCAACAAATAACATACAAGGGAATGCCCATAAGGTTGTCAGCTGATTTTTCAGCAGACACTTTGGAAGACAGAAAGGAGCTGGCATGATATATTTAAAGTGATGAAAGGGAAAAACCTACAAAAAATACTCTACTCCACAAGGCTCTCATTTATATTTGATGGAGTAACCAAAAATTTTACAGACAAGAAAAACTAAGAGAATTCAGCACCACCAAACCAGCTTTACAACATATCATAAAGGAAATTATCTAGGCAGAAAAGAAAAGGGCACAACTGGAATCAAGAAAATTATGAATGGAAAAGCTCACTGGTAAAGGGAAACATAAAGCAAAGTTAGGAAATCACACAGAAACAAATATAATATCAAAACCAGCAATCATGAGAAAAGAGTACAAATGCAGGATATTGAAAATGCATTGGAAAGTAAGAGACCAGCTAATTAAAACAATCTTGTACATATATAGACTGCTATGTCAAAACCTCATGGGGGACTTCCCTGGTGGTGCAGTAGTTAAGAATCCACCTGCCAATGCAGGGGACAGGGTTTGAGCTCTGGTCTGGGAAGATTCCACACACCATGGAGCAACTAATCCCATGCACCACAATTACTGAACTTGTACTCTAGAGCCCACGAGCCACAACTACTCAGCTTGCGTGCCACAACTACTGAAGCCTGCGTGACTAGAGCCCATGCTGTGCAACAAGAGAAGCCACTGCAATGAGAAGCCCATGCACTGCAATGAAGAATAGTCCCCCCCTTTCTGCAACTAGAGAAAACCAGCATGCATCAATAAAGACCCAACACAGCCATAAATAAATAAATACATATATTAAAAAGAGAAAACCTCATGAGAACTGCAAACAATCTACAATAGTTGCACAGACAAAAAGAAAAAGGAATCCAAACACAACAATAAAGATAGACATGAAATCACAAGGGAAGAGAACAAAAGCAGAAGGGGAAAAAAAAGGCTTTCAAAAACAAAGCCAAAAACAATTAACAAAATAGGAATAAGGGGCTTCCCTGGTGACGCAGTGGTTGAGAGTCCACCTGCTGATGCAGGGGCCATAGGTTCGTGCCCCGGTCCGGGAAGATCCCACGTGCTGTGGAGCAGCTGGGCCTGGGAGCCATGGCCACTCAGCCTGCATGTCTGGAGCCTGTGCTCTGCAGTGGGAGAGACCACGTCAGTGAGAGGCCCATGTACCACAAAAGAAAAAAAAGGAATAAGAACATACATATTGACAATTACCTTAAATGTAAATGGATTAAAGGCTCCAACCAAAAGACATAGAGGGGCTACATGTATACTAAAAGAAGACCCATTTATACACTGTCTACAAGAGATCCACTTCAGATTTAGGGACACATACAGACTGAAAGTGGGGGGATGGAAAAAGATTTGATGCCAATGCAAATCAAAAGAAAGCTGCAGCAGCAATACTCATATCAGACAAAATAGACTTTAAAATAAAGTCTGTTACAAGAGACAAAGATGGACACTACATAATGATCAAGGAATCAATCCAAGAAAATATAACAATTACAAATACATATGCATCCAATATAGAAGCACCACAATATATAAGGCAAATGCTAACAAACTTAAAAGGAGAAATCGACATTAACACAATAATAGTGGGAGACTTTAACACCCCACTTTCATCAGTGGAATACTGTATGCTAATACATATATATGAAATCTGAAAACAAAAAGGAACTGATGAACTTATTTGCAGGGCAGGAATAAAGATGTAGACACACAAAATGGACTTGAGGACATGGGGTGGGAGGGGGCAGCTGGGGCAAAGTGAGAGTAGCATCAACATATATACACTACTGAATGTAAAATAGTTGGCTGTTGGGAAGCAGCAGCATAGCACAAGGAGATTATCTCAGTGCTTTGTGATGACCTAGAGGGGTGGGATAGGGAGAATGGGAGGGAGATGCAAGAGGGAGGGGATATGGGGACATATGTATGCATATGGCTGATTCACTTTGGTGTACAACAGAAACTAACACAGTATTGTGAAGCAATTATACTCCAATAAAGGTCTATTTAAAAAAATGTTAGCTTACAGTTATGTTTCTCAAGCTGGTCAAAATAGGCAGTGCCCTTAGGAGCATCTTATATTGATTAAAAGAAACGTTTAGAAGGGACTCTCTTTTCAGGCTATGAAAAAATGGCTTGCAAATAGAGAAGAATTTGTTAATCTTGGTAATTATTTGCATAAGATGTTCTACAAAATGCAAGGGGAATTCTTACATCACCGTTCTGACATACTAGCTGAGGAAACTTTAGGAAGCTGAAGAAAGTCAGTAGCACTGAACTTGAACTATACTGGGTTGAGTGAGAAAATCATTGTGACCAACGAGTGTTTTTTGCATTGAAAATTTAAAGTTTATTTTAATCTTATCAGAAGTAAATAGGAAATAATCTCATTTCAAATAGCATTACTTGTTTTTGGACAGAACTTACTACTCTGAAAAATAAAAGTAGCACCCTTTTTATTATGTTGGCTTTTACTCATGTGAAAGATCTTAGGGAAGGGTTTGAGATGAGGAGGAAACTTCTACATCAAAGGGATACATTAATCTAACTCTTTTTTCAGATTTGGGTTTCTAGATTGTTTCTTCTTTTTCTGTTCAAATGCTGAATTTCCATTTCCTTTGGTTTGGAAGGTGACTGAGCATTGCCCCATAGGCAAGGCAACACCTAGATGGGTGGGGAGCCAGAAAAATCTGCTTCTCAATCACTCCAATCCACCCCCAACTCACACCACACATTTAGTTTTCTTGTCTGTAAAATAAGGACAACAGCTATAGTATTGATTCTTGCATCAACTAAGATAATATATGTAAAGTGCTTAACACAGTGCCTGGGTTACTGGAAGTGTTCAATAAGTGTCAGCTTCCTACCACACTCTAATCATCCTGTGTCTACAATAGTATTGGTCATTCCACCCCAACAAAGTGTGGAGCTTCGCTTTTAAGACCATCTGTAGGACTTTCTCTTTCCCCAACCCTTGCCTGCAAATTGATTCTACCCCTCCCATGTTCACAGTATGTATTGGGGGCAATTTCATCAGTGCCAGATTGCACATTCAGATATATTCTCCACATCTCCTAGAGAGAGAAATATTATACTACAGAGTAAGAGCTGCAAAATTAGAAATGAGGAAAAGCAGAATATATTTGGAAGAAAATGTCGCATCCTTTCTGATAGCCCCTTCCCTTGACCATGAGCTGATTTCAGTGTCAGAAAATATTTTGTCCTATCTTTCTTGTTTGGAAACAAGTGAAGAATGACTTCCCCAGGTCACTTGATGCAGAAGCAAATTGGTTTGCTAATCAAACATGAGCAAACACAAGCAATGTTTGCTCATGTTAAAAAATGTCCAGGACTTCCCTGGTGGTGCAGTGGTTAAGAATCTGCCTGCCAATTCAGGGGACATGGGTCCGGGAAGATCCCACATGCCGAGGAGCAACTAAACCCATGTGTCACAACTACTGAGCTTGCGCTCTAGAGCCCGCGAGCCACAGCTACTGAAGCCCAGGTACCTAGAGTCCGTGCTCCACAACAGGAGAAGCCACCTCAGTGAGAAGCCCATGCACCACAATGAAGAGTAGCCCCCGCTTGCCACAACTAGAGAAAGCCCGCATGCAGAAACAAAGACCCAATGCAGTCAAAATAAATAAATAATCAATCAATCAATTAATTAATTAATTAAGAAAAATGTCCCTTGCAGCAATTCTTAATGGCTTAAAAAATAGTAGCCACTCAGAAAGGAGATTGATCCAAACATAGGAAAATTTGGTGTTGGTCTTTTCTCTTCTACTGGTACTATCATTTATATGAATAGTTGTGAGCTCTATTTGATGTATATGAGAAGACTTAGAAGAAATGGGAATAATAACTCATTTAGTCAGGGACACGGATGTAATGACAGCAGAAAACATTATACCAAGTCACTGGAAAATAATAGCATCCAGTATGGATAATATATCAACTCCTGATGATCCTCTGCTGATAAAAGGATTGAACCAAATTTTGGATGGCACCGAGGTCTGTAGAAAATGTCAAGCCTTGCTCAGCATCCTATTAATAAATATCAGCCATTATATAGTATATTATATGTGCCACTTCCTTCTTAATTAGCTAATGCACTCCATGAGTTCATTCCTTATGCAAGTTTTTCCCCCTTTACAGGTTCACAAAATACTGTCGTTCAATCGACTGAGTCTGTAAATGTCTATAGGTAGAAAAGAAATAAGTGGATGCTCTGAGAATTTCTCTGAACTATATTCTGATGTTATTTAAGAAGCTTGCCACTTCTCACAGTTTCATTTTAGCTGGAAAGTCTTCCTGTTACCAACTTAAAATGAGTGAGATTCCCTTTTAACCATCCTTGCCTACACTAATCTAGCCCAAGCTACCACCACAGACTCAGCCACAAATAGACCCTGGAACAACAATAGTAAGGTCAGCTGCAACAGGAGTCCCACTCTCTCTGCACTGGGGTCTAGAAATTGTCTTTTGCTCCAATTACTAGCAGCCTCAAGAATAGGCTTTGCCCTCTGGGGGGCTAAGGAAATATTAAGCTGCTGCTTCCTTATCTAACCTGAAATCCTGACCTGCTTTCCTAGGTTCCACGTGTTCAGAACGCTTTGATTTCCATGTGAATATGATTCTAGCCCTAAATCCTAGGGACAAGTCTGAACAGTTTGATCCTTTCATCTAGCCCTTTTAACTGGGATTAGGTTCTACTTTTTTATATAATTTCTAATACATGGGCAAGTCTCATCACAGAGAATCTAGAGTCTCCATTTATCCTGGAACATATATATGAACCAAAGTATCAATATCTGCTCCTTTAATCAGATACTTCCCAGACAGTAACCTTGGGCTAGATCATACCTAACAGAGTTTTTTAGACTTGGTTTTTTGAACCCTAGTCTCTGCCCACACTGATCTTGGCTTTGTCCAAGCACTCTCCTTTCTCCCTAATAGTTGCGACCAATAAGCTCTATGGCAATACTGGTACCATTTATTACATCTTTTCATTACTTTAATTGGAATCTCTGGAAACAACTTTGAATTGTTAAAGGAGTTATTTAGAATTCAAGGATCAAAGGAGATAGACAAATATGTCTGAGTTCACAACCATGCCTCTGTAGAAAGTATGAGGGCACAGCCTTCCAAATGACCCAGTGATTTGACATTTTTCTGAAGGAGAAAAAGCCTCACATGAATATCTGTAATTCATGCCAAATTCATTAGATATGGGAATCAACTAAAAAGTGATCTTAATAGCCCTTAATAATGCAATCAAGATGCATTCTTAGGGTTTTATGAAATCAGTTCCAGGGACAAGAAATTGGATGTAGGTGCATCATTTGAGAGGTGATCCCAGGAAACACAAGTAAGGAGGAGGAAAAATGAGACATAGAAGGAAGAAAAACCCATAGTATATGCATTAATGAGCAGGTACTACTATGGGTAACTGGGGCTCAATCTTGTTGGGGATTTTCTGAGGACTTTTGTATGATTTGCCTGAGAATTGTCCTACTGAAGAACAGGGAACCAACTTGCTTTCCTCACTAGTTGAGGGTTGTCCCTGAAGGCATTAACTCCCATGCATTTCTGACTGTTCTGCTTCTGGGCCATTGATTCTCAATCTGGAACAATTTTCCCCTCCAGGGGACATTTAGAAATGTCTGGAAATGGTTTTAGTTGTCATGACTGGGGAGAGGGGTGTAACTGGTGTCTAGTGGGTAGAGGCCAGGTATGCTGCTCAACAATTTACAGTGTGCAGGACAGTCCACACAACACAGAATTATCTGGCTTAAAATTTCAATAGTCCCTAAATTGAGGAAACTTGCTGTGGCATAAGCAAATTATCCTGTTTTAAAAGAATGCCCTCAGGCAGAGAAGCAAAGATACATAAGCTGTTTGTCTCTTAGCATAGAGGAGATTTGAGGCTGAAAGTGAACTCAGAGGTAGACCAAGGAGTTATAGAATGAGGTATCAACAACTTCTGCTAGACTAGTTAAAGACTATTTCATCTCTAAGTTATATCCTTCATCAAGAATATCATAGAGGCTCAAGCTGAGTTCATGAGAAATAGATAATTTTGACATCTTTGAGTTATGTATTTTCAAAGAAAATAAAATGATTATATATGTTTTCCAAACATGCAGCTAAATCACATTATTTGTCATAATACATTAAGGAGCTGTGAGAACAGCAACCATGACAGTGGCCTTAGGAATTCCAAAGGTGACTCTCTCCTAATGAAAGCAAATAAATACAAGGACACAATAATATTCGTGTATGTCATCTGCAGAGAGCATGATTTTCATGGCACTGTCAATGTTAGAAAAATATTATTATATAAGTAATTCTGTAAAAGTCCAACAGTAAACTCACACTGCAGGAAGACGTTTTGGGGTAAGAAGCCTTGCTCATGTTTTCAAGTCATTTCTAGTAGTTCCTTGGTATGCATCTAATCACCTTCATGCATGAGGATTTCCTAGATGTTTCCCAGTTACAAGTGACCTCTAACTCATTGGAATGCCCATGGAATATTGTCCTTCTCTCATAGAACATACCATTTCACCTTGTATTATTGTTCCGTATACACATGCCTCATTTTCCCCAGTAGATAGTGAACTCCTTGAGGGCATGTAATCCATTAATTCTTCACAGTGTATTATAGTATAATAACTGGCACATAATCAGCACCAATAAATGATTGCCAAATGAATTAAACCATGAAAAAATGAATACATGAGTGAACATTTATCAAGAGAATGTTTAATTTTTTTTTTTTTTTTGCGGTACGCGGGCCTCTCCCATTGCGGAGCATAAGCTCCGGACGCGCAGGCTCAGTGGCCATTGCTCACGGGCCCAGCCGCTCTGCGGCATGTGGGATCTTCCCGGACCAGGGCACAAACCCGTGTCCCCTGCATCGGCAGGCGGACTCTCAACCACTATGCCACCAGGGAAGCCCTAAAATATTTTGAAGTAAAGTAAAATGAAAATACAACTTATCAAAATTTGTGGGATGAACTAAAGCAGTGCTTAGAGGGTTTTTAAAAAACCATTAAATGCATATAATAGAAAGGAAGAAACATTTACAAATCAATAATTCAAACTTCCACATTAGAAAACTAGAAAAAGAAGAGCATATTAAATCCAATGTAAGTAGGAAAAGAACAATAAAATTATAGCAGAAATCAATGAAACTAAAACAGGAAATCAATAGAGAAATAAACTCAATAAAAAAGCTGGTTCTTGGGCTTCCCTGGTGGCGCAGTGGTTGAGAGTCCACCTGCCAATGCAGGTGACACGGGTTCATGCCCCGGTCCGGGAAGATCCCACATGCTGCAGAGCGGCTGGGCCTGTGAGCCATGGCCGCTGAGCCTGCGCGTCTGGAGCCTGTGCTCCACAATGGGAGAGGCCACAACAGTGAGAGGCCCGTGTACCGCAAAAAAAAAAAAAAAAAAAAAAAAGCTGGTCCTTTAAAAAGATCAGTGAAATCAATTAGCTTCTAGCCAGGCTAACTAAGAAAAGAACGAGAGAAGACACAAATTACTCATATTAGTAATGAAAGAGGGGTCATTGCTACAAATCCAATGAGCATTAAAAGGATAACAAAGGAATACTAAGAACAACTCTATGCTCACAAATTTGATAACCTAGATGGAAAGGACCAATTCCTTGAAGGATACAATCTGCTAAAACTCACATGAGACAAAACAGACAATCTGAATAGGCCTATATCCATCAAATCAATTGAATCAATAGTTAATAATATTCTAAAACAGAAATCATCAGTCCCACTGGATTAACTGGTGAATTCTATCAAACATTTAAGGGAGAAATTATATCAATTCTCTACAATCTCTTCCACAAAATAGAAACAGAGGAAATAGAGGTATACCTTGAGGATATTAAGGGTTTGGTTCCAGATTACTGCAACAAAGTGAATATTGCAATAAAGCAAGCCACACAATATTTTTAGTCTCCCAGTGCATATAAAACTTATGTTTTATACTATACAGCAGTCTAATAAGTGTGTAATAGCATTATGTCTAAAAATGCCTTAATTTAAAAATTCTTTATAGCTAAAATCTGTTAACCATTATCTGAGCCTTCAGCAAGTCATAGTAGTAACCTCAAAGATCACTGATCACAGACCACCATAGTAAATAGAATAATAATGAAAAAGTTTGAAATATTGCAAGAATTATCAAAATGTGACACAGAGAAGTGAGCAAATGCTGTTGGAAAAATGGTGCCAATAGACTTGATTGACATATGGTTGTCACAAACTTTCAATTTGTCAAAAACACAGTATCTGTGAAGTGCAATAAAGCAAAATGCAATAAAACCAGGATGCCTTTACTTTCTAACTTATTCTATGAGGTCAGCATAACCTTAATACCAAAAGCAGACAAAGATATTACAAGAAAAGAAAACTACAAAACAATATCTCTCTTGAATGTAGATGCAAAAATCCTCAACAGAATATTAGCAAATTGAATCCAATAGTATATAAAAATAATTATACAGGCAGTAATGTCAGCAATATGGTGGAATAGGAGGTACTAACATTCTTTCCCCCAAAAAAATACCCACACATAACAACCTTCCAGAAATGAAAAAAAAACTTTATAAAAGCCCTTGAATCCAGATGAGAGGTTATGGCACCCCCATGGAGCACAGAAATAAGAAAAGACACATTAAAAGTGTAAGAAGAACAGTTTAATCTGACCCACATCACCACTCCCCCAAGTTGTCATAGCACAGTGCTGAGAGAGATCTCCTCAGCCTGACTTCTCCCACTGGGAAAAATTCCAACTATATGCTATCTATAAGAGACTCACTTCAGATGTAAGGACACACATATCCTGAAAGTGAAGGGATAGAAAAAGTTATTCCATGAAAATGGAAACTCAGAGAGCAGGAGTGGCCATATTACATCAGACAAAGTAGAATTTAAGTCAAAAACTTTCACAATGATGAAGAAGATCATTACATAATGATAATAGGGCCAATTCAGCACCAGGAAGCTATAACAATTATAAACATCCATGCACACAATATCAGAGCACCTAAATATATAAAGCAAACATTGAGAGATCTGAAGGGAGAATGGATAGCAATACAATAATAGTAGAAGATTTCAATACCGTATTTTCAATAATGGATAGATCATCCAGACAAAACATTCAGTTAGGAAACATTGAACTTGAACAACACTATAGAACAAATGAACCTAACAGACATATACAGATCTTTCCAACAAGCTGTAGCAGATACACTTGCTTCTCAAGCACACATGAAACATTCTCCAGAATATTTTACATGCTAGGTCACAAAACGAGTCTTAACAAATTTAAGAAGATTGAAATAATTTAAAGTGTCTTTTCCAACCACAATGGAATAAAAGGAAAATAGAAATAGTCACAAATAAATGGAAATTAAATAATACACTCTTGAACAATCATTAGGTCAAAGAGAAAATAGCAGAAGTTAGAAAATAGCTCAAAACAAGCATAACAAAAACACAACATTCAAAAACTTTTGGCAGGGTAAGTTAATTAGCAAGATGGAGGGCTAGGAGATCACAATACTTGTCTTCCCCACAGAAACAAATAAACAACTACAAAGCAATGAAAATAGCTCTGGAAATAAAACTGGAATACAAGGAAGAAGCAACAGAAACCTTACAGAGCTCAAAACATAAGGATGGTCACATAGAAAAGTATAGGAAGCATTTTATCTATGTCTTCTCATCCTTGAGTCCACAGCAGTTCAGAGCAAGGAGGGAGTCCCTCAAAAGGATTTTACCCCAGCAAGCCTCACCACAGTGGTCATTTGCAGCTTTTTCTATTGAGGGCTCCCACAGTCTTCACCAATGCTAATCCCAGCTGATGGAGTTCTCCAGAGTCCCTGCCACTCCATCTCCTCCTATGGGCTGGAGATATCACGGCAGAGAGACCTGTCCCCAGGGGTTCTAGTTGCTGCTGTGCTCCACTCTCCAGGATCAGTACACCATAGCACCTCATCACCTATGGTACTGGAGCTGCCCTGCTCCAAGTCCCACCCCCAGATCCCAGGTTGCAGCTTTGATCAGCAAGTATCTAGCTGTACTGTCACTGCTCTGTGCCCTGCTCCCCGGGACCCAAGTCCCACTTTGACCTGACACTACCAGTGTACACTACTGCTGTTATGAGTTCCAACCCTGTGTCCAAGATCATGGCTTTGATCCATCATTGCTGGGGTGTAGCTGCTACTTCTCTGAAACCCACCCCCAGGTCTAAGGTCAGGCTTTGACCTACCCTTACCAGGGTTGTGCTGTCACTGCTCTACATCTGACCCCCTATGTCCTGACGTATGACCTTTAATAGGCCATCACCAAGGACATACTGTTGTTGTTATGAGACTAGCCCCGGGGCCAAAGTTGGGACACTGACGCTCCATAACCAGGCCATCTTCCACTTCACCTTGGGGTTAAAGTTGGTACTTGACACAACATCACCAGGCTGTACAACTACTGTATCCTGGGTCCTGGGCCCAAGCCACTGCTTCACCCTGTCATCCCATAGCCAGTGCTGCTGCTATGTACCACCCCCTCCCCGGCCTGAGTCACTGTATCAAGCACCAGTGATCCAGACCCCAGTTTCATAGCATATCTGCCTATGCCCACACCCAGACAGCCACACCATTGCTAAAGCAAGCGCAACTGTGCCCCAGAACTCAGGTGATGTGGTAGTTCCACATGTGCCTGATGACAGGAAGCCAGCTATGCTATAGCTCTGGGTATCAACACACCAGACCTGGTGCCAAGAGGGATTTCTCCCAATAGATATAAATTCCTCTCACAGGAAAACTATTGAACAAGTGGACCCCAGCAGCCTCCTACTTCAAGAACCTCAATAGCCTGAGCTGCCACTGCCATTCACAGGGCCTCTGCAGTCTAGGCCACAGAAGACCTCTGCAGTCTTCACCAATGTTTACCTCAGCTGATAGAGCTACATGAAGACTACACCACTGTGCCTCCCCATGAAACAGAGATGCTGCACCCTATCCAGTTGGGGTCCATGGTCACCTTCAAGTGAAAGTCTTTCTCCACCAAAGCCAGTCTGATGAGGCTAGAAGAGGTGACTGCTTCCTCAAATGTGCAGATATCAATGCAAAGCCATCAGGAACACAAAAACGCAAAGAAATATGACACCATCAAAGGGGCACAATAATTTTCCAATAATTGATCCCCCCAAATAGAGATCTGCGTGTTACTTGAAAAAAAGAATTCAAAATATTATTTTAAGGAAGTTCAGCAAGATTCAAAAGAATACAGATAGACAACTCAATGAACACAGGAAAACAATGTATGAACAAAATAAGTTCAACAGAGATATAATCATAAAATTTAAAAAATAGAATTAAATAATAAAGAAAATGGAAAATGCAAGAGAGCTTCAACATCAGGCCCAATCAGGCAGAAGGAAGACTCTGAAAACTTGAAGATAGATCTCTTGCTATTATCCAGCAGAGGAGAAAAAAATGAAAACAAGTAAAGAAACTCTGTGTGCCTTGTGGGACACCATCAAAAGAAACAATATTTGCATAATGTGAGTCCCAGAAGGAGGAGAGAGAGAAAGAAAACATATGTAAAGAAATAATAGCTGAGAACTTCGCTATGTAGGGAGAGATATGGCCATCCAGGTATATCCAGGTACTGAAACTCAAAGATTCACAAATAGATTTAACCCAAAGAGATCTGCACCAAGACAGTATAATTAGGCTCTCAAAAATCAAAGATGAGGAAAGGATTTTGAAAGCAGCAAGAGAAAAAAGACTAATTACATACAAGGGAACCCCAATAAGGCTCTCAGCAGATTTCTCAAGAGAAATCTTGCAGACCAGGAGAGAGTAGGATGATATATTCAAAGTGCTCAAAGAAGAAACTGTCAACTAAGAACACTTGGTTGTCATTCAGAAATTAAAGAGAGTTGAAGACTTTTCCAGACAAACAAAAGCTGAGGGAATTTATCACCACTAGACCTCCTCTAAATGGAATATTAAAGGAAGTTCTTCAAGCTGAAATGGAAGGACATTAGTCCTTCCATAGTAACATGAAAACATATGAAATTACACAATTCACTGGTAAAGGGAAATATATAGACAAATTCAAAATAATACTGCAATGGTGGTGTATAAATTAATTTGAACTCCAGAATATAGATTAAAAGTCAAAAGTATTAAAAATAATTATAGCTACAATATTTTGTTAATGGATAAACAATATAAAATATTTAAATTAGTACACATATAAAATGTGGCTGAGTGCAAGTAAATGTGTAGAAAATTTTTATGTAGTTGAAGTTAATTTGTTCTCAGCTTAAAATAGACTATTATAAGATGTATTATGAAAGCTCTATGGTGATCACAAGGCAAAACCTATAAAGCTACACAAATGATAAAGAGAAAAGGATCAAAGCTGCAATTACAAAGAAGCATCAATTCACAGAGACAGCAAGGGAGGAAGAAAGAAACAACAAAGCTACAAGATAGAAAATAATTAAGAAAATGTTGCTAGTAAGTTCTTATCTATCAATGATTACTATAAATGTAAATGGTTTAAATGCATCAATTAGAATTCATGGAGTAGCTGAATGAATAAAAAAAGAAGAATCAACTATATGCTGCCTACTAGAGACTCACTTCAGTTACAAGGATGCTCATAGGCTAAAAGTGAAAAGATAGAAAGAAATATTCCAGAAAAACAGAAAGCAAAAGAGATCAGGGGTGGCTATATTTATATCAGACAAAATAGACTTTAAGTCAAAAGCTGTAACAAGACACAAAGAAGGTCATCGTATATTATAAAATGGTCAACTTATCAAGAGGATATTACAATTGTAAATATATATGTACACAATAGTAGAACACCTAAATATATTAAAAAATTATTAACAGATCTGAAGGCAAAAATATACAACAATACAATAATTGTAGGGGACTTTAATAACCCACTTTCAGCAATGAATAGATAATGAATAGATCATCCAGTCTGAAAATAAATAAGGAAATAGTGGACTTGAGCTATACTTTAGACCAAACAGATCTAACTGATATATACAGAACATTACATTCAACAGCAGCAGAATACACATTCTTCTCAAGTGTCCACAGAATATTCTCCAAGATAGATCATGTTTTAGGTCACAAAACAAGTCTTAACAAATTTAAGATTGAAATCATATCAAGTATATTTTCTGACAACAATGGTATAAAACTAGAAATAAATAACAGGAGAAAAGCCCCAAAATTCACAAATATATGCATATTAAACAACACAAAACACTCTGATCAACCAATTTGTTAAAGAAGAAATCAAAAAAATATCTTGGGACAAACAAAAATGGAAATGCAACATACCAAAACTTATAGGATGCAGCAAAAGCAGTTCTAATATGGAAGTTTATACAAATAAATGTCTACATTAATAAAAATAAGTAAAAGCTAAGCCCACAGTTATCAGAAGGAAGTAAAAAATGTAGATTATAGCAGAAATAAATGAATTATACACCAACAAACTAGATAATTTAAAAGAAATGGATAAGTTCCTAAAAACATACAACTTATGAAGACTGAATCCTGGAAATCTAAAACTTTCTGCACAGCAAAGGAAACAATAAACGTATGAAATGGCAACCTATGGAATGGGAAAAATTATTTGAAAACTACATACCTGATAAAAGGTTAATATCCAAAACATATAAGGAACACCTATAAGTCAATAGCAAACAAAGAAACAATAAAAACCAAATAATCTGATTTAAAAAATGGGGAAAGGACTTGAATAGACATCACTCCAAAGAAGACATACAAATGACTAACAGGTATATGAAAAAAGGTACATAACATTATAAATTATTAGGAAATTGCAAATCAAAACCTCAATGAGATATTCATCTCACACCTGTTAGAATGGTTATTATTTTTTTAAAAATAGAGCATGGTTGAGGATGTGCATAAAGGGTAACCCTTATACACTGTTGGTGGAAATGTAATTTGGTGCAACCACTATGAAAAATGGGATGGTGGTAACTGTAAAATTTAAAAATAGACCTACCATATGATCCAGAAAACTTAGTTCTGGTTCTATATCCAAAGGAATTTAAATCAGTATCCCTAAGAGATATCTGAACTCCCATGTTTATTTCAGCATTATTTACAATAAGCAATACATGGAAGCAACCCAAATGACCATTTGATGGATGTATGGATAAAGAAAATGTGGCAAATACAAACAATGGAATATTATTCATCCTTAAAAAAAGAAGGAAATCTCACCATCCGTGACAACATGGATGAATGTTGAGGACATTGCTAGCTGAAATAAATTAGACACAGAAGGACAAATACTACATGATACCACTTATATGAAGAATCTAAAATAATCAAACATAGAAGCAGAAAGGAGAATGGTGGCTGTCGGGGACTGGGGTAAGGGGACATGAGAAGGTATTACTCAAATGGTACAAAATTTTAATTATATAAGACAAACAAGAACTAGAAGTCTACTGTGCAGCACAGTACTTATAATAAACAACAGTGTGTTGTAGACAAAATTTGGCTAAGAGGGTAGATTTTATGTCAAGAGTTCTTGAAAGAAAAGTAACATGAGAAAATCAAACAAAGTTTAATAAGATGTATACATGGGAGAGACCCAGGAAAACTGACTCACTCCTAAAAGCCTTACTTAAAAGAAAATAATAAAGACGGTGGTAGGAAGATTTTGAAGGTAATGGGTATTTTTATGGCATAGATTGTGGTGATTGTTTCATGGATGTATATTTATCTTCAAACCCATCATTTTGTATATGTGAAATATGTACAGCTTTTTGTATGTCAATAATACCTCAATAAAGTGGTTTAAAAAGAAAAGAATTATATACCATGACCAAATGGTATTTATTCCAAGTATGCAAGTTTAGTTCAACATGTGACAATTAATTCATGTAATCCATCACATCAACAGGCTAAAGATGAAAAAAAAATCACATGATTATATCAATAGATGCAGAAAAAGCATTTGGCAAATACAACATATAGTCATGATAATAACCCTCAGTTAACTATGAATATAGGGGAAATTCCTCCACTGACAAAGAATATCTTCAAAAAACGTATAGTTAACATCATACTTGCTGGTGAGAAATTAGACTCTTCCCTTCTATGATCAGAAACAAGTCAAGGATGTCCCCACTAACCCCTGCTTCTCAACATCTTACTGAAACTCCTAGTTAATGGAATAAGACAAGAAAATAAAATAAAAGATATACAGATTGGGAAGGAAGATATAAAAGTGTCTTTGTTTGTAGATGATGTGATGATTTTCTATGTAGAAAACTCAAAGGAATCAATATTTTAAAAACTAGTATTAATAAGTGATTATACTGAGGTTGATAGATAGAAAGTTTAATATATAAAAATTAATCACTTCCTTATATACCAGCAATGGACAAGTGAAATTTGAAATTAAAAACACCACACCATTTATATTAGCACCAAAAGAGGAAATACTTAGGTATAATTCTTACAAAATGTGTACAAGATCTGTACAAGGAAAACTATGAAACTGATGAGAGAAATCAAAAAAAAAAAGAGGAGATATTCCGTGTTTATGGATAGGAAGACTCAATATTATCAAGTTGTCAGTTCTTCCCAACTTGACCTCTAAATTCAATGCAATCCCAATTAAAATCCCAGCAAATTATTTTGTGGATATTGACAAACAGATTTTAACATTTATATGCAGAGACAAAAGATCCAGAAGAGATAACACAGTTTTGAAGGAGTAGAAAAATGTTAGAGTACTATCACCACCATTCTTCAAGACCTACTATAAAGCTATATTAATCCAGACAGTGTGGTATTGGCAAAAGAACAAATAGATCAATGAAACAGAATAGAGAGCCCAGAAGTAGAGCCACACAAATACAGTCAACTTACCTTTGACAAAGGAGCTAAGGCAGTACAATGGAGAAAAGCCTTTTCAACAAATAATGCTAGAAAAACTGGATATCCACATGCAAAAAAATTAATCTAGTCACAGATCTTATGTTCTTCACAAAAATTAACTCAAAATGTATAATAGATCTAAATGTAAAACACAAAACTATAAAAATCCTAGAAGACAACACAAGAGAAAATGTAGTTGGCCTTATGTTCGGTGATCTAACACCAAAGGTACCAAATACAAAATCCATGAAAGAAATAATTGATAAGCTGGACTTCATTACAATTTAAAACTTCTATTCTGTGAAAAATACTGTGAAGAGAATGAGAAGACAAGCCACAGACTTGGAGAACATATTTGTAAAAAGCATCTGATAAACAACTGTAATCCAAAATAAACAAAGAAATCTTAAAACTCAACAGGAAGAACATTTTAAAAAATTGATTAAAAAATTGAACAAAAGATCTGAACAGACACCTCACCGAAGAAGATATACAGATGACACATAAGCAATGAAAAGATAATCAACACCGTATCATTAGGAAATTGCAAATTAAAACAGTGAGATATCACTACACACCAATTAGAATGGCACAACCCTAAAACACTGACAACAACAAATGATGGCCCTGATGTGAAGCTACAGGAACTTGCATTCATTGCTCATGGGAATGCAAAATGGTACATCCACTTTGGAAGACAGATTGGCAGTTTCTTTAAAAAAAGAAACATATTCTTACCAAACAATCCAGAAAACCTGCTCCTTAGTATTTACTCAAAATTTTGTTCACTCAATGACCTGCACACAGATATTTATAGCAGCTTTATTCATAACTGCCAAAACTTGAATGGATAAACTGTGACACATGCAGACAATGGAATATAATTCAATGTTAAAAAAGAAATGAGATATCAAGCCATGAAAAGACATGGAGGAAACTTAAATACATATTAATAAGTGAAAGAAGCCAATCTGAAAAGTTTACATACTGTAAGATTCCAAGTATATGACATTTTGGAAAAGGCAAAACTAGGGACAGTTAGATCAGTGGTTGCCAGAGTTTAGGGGGAGGGAGGGATAAATAGGCCGAGTACAGAGGATTTTCAGGGCCACAAAACTATTCTTTATGATACTATAATGGTGGGAACATGTCTTTTAAGTTTGTCCAAATCCATAGAATGTACATCATCAAGGTTGAACTCTAATATAAACTATAACTTTGGCTGGTAATCGTATGTCAATGTAGGTTCATTGATTTTAATAAATGCATCACTCTGGTGCAGATGTTAACAGCAGGGGAGGCTGGGCATGTGTACGGGCAGCGGATATGTGGGAGCTCTCTGCACTTTCCACTCAATTTTGCAGTGAATCTACAAATGCTCTTAAAGATTGTCTATTTTTTAAAAAGCCACAAAACTTATGTTCTTACTAAGATTCAACCATTTTTCTCTCTGTGTTGCTGTAAGCCTCTGGATAATTTCAAGGGTTCTGAAAAGGTTAACTCCAACAATCTTTGCATTCTTCATTGTTTTTATCAATAATTTAATATTTGGAAGTCCTTACTCCACCATTTTTACTGACTTCACCCTGGACATTTTGTACAAGTAAAGAAAAGTTAAAAGAATTAACATGACAGGAGATGATATCATGGGCCATTAATATTTTTATGGAGGTGTATATTAAGTGCAGCCTATGGAGGGGAAATCACATCAGGATGTACATATGTATGAGCTGGGTGAAGTGTGGAGGGGAGTGCTAGGGTACAGATTCAAATGCATAGGGGCTTGAGTCTTTGGAAGGGAGTGATAAAACCATGCTTAACAATTACCCTGAGGACATCCCCAATGGGGATGTTCAAAGTTATTTCACTTAGGCATTGAGATGGATGAGGAAGTCACCAATCCAGAGATAGTGATATTTGAATGAGTTTTGCAAGAAGATACCCAGACATGCTCAAACAAGTGTTGTTCAGGTGATTTTGAGTCTCCTTTAGAATCTACGAAGGTATCAGAAACCTATAAGAATATGATAATTAACTTCCCATAGAACTACTCTTAGGGGCCTTCCCTGATTTCCTTTCTCTTTTTTTTAACCAATTTTCTATAATATTAGTTGGTAATGCCTCTCAGTTCAGCCACTGTCTTATCCCTATCTCTGTGTGCCTAGAAAAGATGATCAGTTTCAATGAAATATTTTAATTATAACCTAAGACCATTATCATATATAGCAGTTTTCAGTCTCCCTTTGAAATTGAAGAGGTGATTTTCCTCCATGACATGTATATCAAAAGTACCTGCTACATTTTCATATCCTTGTATGTGTGGATGTGGGGGAAGGGAGTCTGTAATATAGCTAAAAGAAATGTGGAGCCCATTCACAGATATATGTATACTCTACAGGAGACCCAATTTTCTGTTTGATCACATTATTCAAATTATATTTTAATGTTGTAATTCTTTCCATGGCAACTAATTGCGATTTTAGAAATGGACATTCTGTAATAACACATGATATGAAAGATGAATATGGAAGCAGCTGGGAAGGACAACATGTAATGTGAGCAGCAATGGGAAA
Organism: Phocoena phocoena; assembly: GCF_963924675.1. NCBI lineage: Eukaryota > Metazoa > Chordata > Mammalia > Artiodactyla > Phocoenidae > Phocoena > Phocoena phocoena. The sequence goes on along the minus strand of NC_089240.1, from coordinate 67,584,079 downwards.
TATACTGCTACTCATCATCTTTTTATACCTTTACAATTTTATTTTTAAATATGTGAAAATATGGTTAAAGTTTTAGGAAAAAATGAACAAGGTATACCTTTGAAGAAATCATGCAAGTAGATAATTTTAGATATTCCTACTAAGGACCAGACCTGATTTAGGTGGGTATGAGAGCAGATAGAACAATAGTGTGTCTCCACTTTGTTTTACTATTGGAAATAATGTTGGTAGAGGACAAGTACAGCAATCACCAAGTCCAATAAGAAATTTTGTAATATGTATGTACTTTAATGGCATCACTGTCAGGCATCTCAAAGTAAATGAATCTCACTTCTACCAATCTCGTTTCTATGTTTAATAATGATATAGTGTTACAGTGCTTGGTAAAATATACTATATTAATATAATGGTGGTTTTTATCACCCATGATTTAACTGGCACATTTACAAGCAAAACACTGTGGGACAAAAATAGGAATATTTTTGGCTTGCATTTGTTTTTTGCCACTGTTTGTTACCAAATTTAAAGTTGGCTATTTTTATGTGTGTATAGTATATATGCTTTCTGGTAAAGTTTGAAATAACAGAGAAGGCACAATTTATCCTTGCATATTAAAGGATTAAAAAGCTGTCTTGATTGTGTCAGTGGGTCATTTTGTTCTTTCCTTGTAATCATCTATTTTAGCTTAAGGTTTAGTCATCTGATAACTTACATTATGTAGAGAAAATATGTGATTTTTAGCATAAGGTTATTTACTGATATCTTGCTTCATATTTCACACAAGATACTTAATCCTCTAGAGATGCTAGGCTGTTGCTATAGCTGTAGAAACTTCAAGCAAACCATATCAAGTGGAATTTCATCTCTCCAATCATTTTTACCACAGTTCTTTATTCTTCTAATACATGCTGTATTCTAACCTATTTGTCACTCCAAAGAGTGATCACTAAGATCATTGTTTGGATATGTGATCAGCATACAGAGGTGAATTGAGACACTATCTAGCTCAGCTAACTCTTTGGTGCTGGTGTGTGTGTGTGTGTGTGTGTGTGTGTGTGTGTGTGTGTGTGTTTTGGGAGGAGGATTCAATGCAGTGTCATATCGTTTGACTCAATTCCTTAATACTGCCATTTTATTCACTTCACCACCAATTATGTTCTTATCCAATGTATTGTAGGTACCATCTATTTGAGAGGGAGGAGAGGATAAGTACATTTTACCAATGTAAACACAAATGAAGTTTTGGAAATGAATGAATACACACTTTTTATATAATTAAGCTATGAAAATGGGATTATCTGTCAGTCTATTATAAATTAAAGTCAATTATATAGACCATAATATACTGAAGGTCAGTCCCTTCACATTATTAATAGGAAATCTGTACAAATTCCAGGGTAAAGTTCATTTCTAAGTACTTTTTTGAACACACGGCAAAAAATTAATTTGGTGGTATATGAAATAATAGGCATTTACCTATTTTTCAGTTGGTACATCGCTGCATGTTTCACAGTGATTTTACTTCAAAAACTCATTTAATCTAATAAGCTCTACAGTGCTTTTTCAACAAATTGTACAAAAGCATGAGATGAAGCAAATGAAACAGGTATAAGAGCTACTAAGTAAATAATGAGATACAATTATCATGGTATAATTCATTTAAAAATAGTTTCTACCAAAAAACCCCTGCACTGTTCATGTAACATTAAATTTTTGTCAACAGTAAAATACATATGTACATATGTCTCAGTTAGAACTATATAATGAGCAATAACATGGCTAAAAAAAACCTAACCTGAGTTAACATTAATTGGAGTTAACATATAGTCAACATGAAAGCAAAGATGCACATTTTGACGGGTTAAGAAGTCATCTAGAGAGGAGCTTCAAGATGGTGGAAGAGTAAGATGTGGAGATCAACTTCCTCCCCACAAATACATCAGAAATACATCTACATGTGGAACAACTCCTACAGAACACCCACTGAACGCTGGCAGAAGACCTCAGACCTCCCAAAAGGCAAGAAACTCCCCACGTACCTGGGTAGGGCAAAAGAAAAAAGGAAAAAACAGAGCCAAAAGAATAGGGACAGGACCTGCACCAGTGGCAGGGAGCTGTGAAGGAGGAAAGGTTTCCACACACTAGGAAGCCCCTTCATGGGTGGAGACTGCGGGTGGTGGAGGGGGGAAGATTTGGAACCGTGGAGGAGAGCGCAGCAACAGGGGTGCAGAGGGCAAAGTGGAGGGATTCCTGCACAGAGGATCAGTGCCAACCAGCACTCACCAGCCCAAGAAGCTTGTCTGCTCACCTGCTGGGGAGGGGGCGCTGGGAGCTGAGGCTCGGGCTTTGGAGGACAGATCCCAGGGAGCGGACCGGGGTTGATGGCATAAACACAGCCTAAAGGGGTTAGTGCACCACAGCTAGCCAGAAGGGAGTCCTGGGAAAAGTCTGGAACTGGCTGAGAGGCAATAGACATTTTCTTGCCTCTTTGTTTCCTAATGCATGAGGAGAGGGGTTAAGAGTGTCACTTAGGGCTTCCATGGTGGCGCAGTGGTTGAGAGTCTGCCTGCCGATGCAGGGGACACGAGTATGTGCCCCAGTCTGGGAGGATCCCACATGCCGTGGATTAGCTGGGCCGGTGAGCCATGGCCGCTGAGACTGTGCGGCCATAGCAGTGAGAGACCTGCGTACCGAAAAAAAAATAAAAATCTTCCCACAGACAAAAGCCCAGGACAATATGGTTTCACAGGGCAATTCTATTAAATACTTAGAGAAGAGCTAACACCTATCCTTCTCAAACTCTTCCAAAATATAGCAGAGGGAGGAACACTCGCAAACTCATTCTATGAGGCCACCATCACCCTGATACCAAAACCAGACAAAGATGTCACAAAGAAAGAAAACTACAGGCCAATATCACTGATGAACATATATGCAAAAATCCTCAACAAAATAATAGCAAACAGAATCCAATAGCATATTAAAAGTATCATACACCATGAACACATCAGTTTTTTCCCAGGAATGCAAGGATTCTTCAATATAGGCAAATCAATGAATGTGATACACCATATTAATAAATTGAAGGAGAAAAACCATATGATCATCTCAATATTTGCAGAGAAAGTTTTCGACAAAATTCAACACACATTGATGATAAAAACCCTCCAGAAAGTAGGCATAGAGGGAACTTATCTCAACATAATACAGGCTATATATGACAAATGCACATCCAACATCATCCTCCATGGTGAAAAACTGAAAACATTTCCACTAAGATCAGGAAGAAGACAAGGTTCCCCACTCTCACCACTCTTATTCAATATAGGTTTGGTATTTTTAGCCACAGCCATCAAAGAAGAAAAATAAATAAAAGGAATCCAAATAAGAAAAGAACAAGTAAAGCTGTCACGGTTTTCAGATGACATGACATAATACATAGAGAATCCTAAAAATGCTACCAGAAAGCTACTACAGCTAATCAAATAATTTGGTAAAGTAGCAGGATATAAAATTAATGCACAGAAATCTCTTTCATTCCTATACACAAATGATGAAAAATCTGAAAATGAAATTACGAAAACACTCTCATTTACCATTGCAACAAAAAGAATAAAATACTTAGGAATAAATCTACCTAAGGAGACAAAAGACCGGTATGCAGAAAATTATGACACTGATGAAAGAAATTAAAGATGATACAAATACATGGAGAGATACACCATGTTCTTGGATTGGAAGAATCAACATTGTGAGCATGATTATACTACCCAAAGCAATCTACAGATTCAGTGCAATCCCTATCAAATTACCAATGGCATATTCACAGAACTAGAACAAAATTTTTCACAATTTGTATGGAAAAACAAAAGACCCTGAATAGCAAATGCAATCTTGAGAAAGAAAAACGGAGCTGGAGGAATCAGTCTCCCTGACTTCAGACTATACTACAAAGCTACAGTAATCAAGACAGTATGGCACTGGCACAAAAACAGAAATATAGATCACTGGAACAGGATAGAAAGCCCAGAGATAAACCCAGACACTTATGGTCACCTTCCCTTTGATAAAGGAGGCAGGAGTATACAATGGAGAAAAGACAGTCTCTTCAATAAGTGGTGCTGGGAAACTGGAGAGCCACATATAAGAGAATGAAATTAAAACACTCCCTAACACCATACACAAAAATAAACTCAAAATATATTACAGACGAAAATGTAAGGCCAGACACTATCAAACTCTTAGAGGAAAACATAGGCAGAACACTCTATGACATAAATCACAGCAAGATCCTTTTTGAACCACCTCCTAGAGAAATGGAAATAAAAACAAAATTTAACAAATGGGACCTAATGAAACTTAAAAACTTTTGCACAGCAAAGGAAACCATAAACAAGACGAAAAGACAACCCTCAGAATGGAAAAAATATTTGCAACGAAGCAACCTTCAAAGGATTAATCTCCAAAATATACAAGCAGCTCAATATCAAAAAAAACAAAGAACCCAATCCAAAAATGGGCAGAAGACCTAAATAGACATTTCTCCAAAGAGGATATACAGATTGCCAACAAACACATGAAAGAATGCTCAACATCATTAATCATTAGAGAAATTTAAATCAAAACTACAATGAGATATCATCTCACACCAGTCAGAATGACCATCATCAAAAAATCTACAAACATTAAGTGCTGGAGAGGGTGTGGAGAAAAGGGAACCCTCTTACACTGTTGGTGGGAACGTAAATTGATACAGTCACTATGGATAACATATGGAGGTTCCTTAAAAAATTAAAAATAAAACTACCATACGACACAGCAATCCCACTACTGGGCATATACCCTGAGAAAACCATAATTCAAAAAGAGTCATGTATCAGAATGTTCATTGCAGCTCTATTTACAATAGCCAGGACATGGAAGCAACCTAAGTGTCCATCAACAGATGAATGGATAAAGAAGATGTGGCACATATACACAATGGAATATTACTCAGCCATATAAAGAAATGAAATTGAGTTATTTGTAATGAGGTGGATGGACCTAGAGTCTGTCATACACAGTGAAGTAAATCAAAAAGAGAAAAACAAATACTGTATGCTAACACATTTACATGGAATCTAAAAAAAAAATTGTCATGAAGAACCTAGGGGCAAGACGGGAATAAAGACACAGACCTACTAGAGAATGGACTTGAGGACACGGGGAGGGCAAGGGTCAGCTCGGACAAAGTGAGAGAGTGGCATGGGCATATATACACTACCAAATGTAAAACTGATAGCTAGTGGACAGCATCCACATAACATAGGGAGGTCAGTTCTGTGCTTTGTGACCACCTAGAGCAGTGGGTTAGGGAGTGTGGGAGGGAGGGATACGCAAGAGGGAAGAGATATGGGGATATATGTATGTGTATAAGTGATTCACTTTGTTATAAAGCAGAAACGAACACACCATTGTAAAGCAATTATACTCCAATAAAGATGTCCAAAAAATGCACATTTCACTCAGTTCTGGACATTTCTGTCATCTCTTAGACACTCCATTAATAGTCTTGAAATTTTCATTTACAGAAACACAGTAAGTTCTTAAGAACACTTCAAAAATTTTGCAGTAATAGATTAAAATTTGTCATGTGAACCATAATGCTAAAAAGGTACCTAAAACTTTTGTATTAATAAGGCTATAATTATATTCACTGCTTTCCTAAAATGCTGAAATATTTAATGTTAAAATGTAGGTCTTGAAGTGGTGTAGGAAATCATATCAGTAATTTTCCTGGTTGCTGGGTAATTACATTTTGATGTTTCTATTTCATTTCCCACTCAGTGATTACAAGTCCTTTCACTGATATTTTCTGTAATGCTAAACAATTGGATTTGAATTAGCTGAAACCTGAAACACATCTTTAAGATAAATGCTTATAGATTCAATTTGTTTGCTAAGCTTTCAAAGCTTTATTTTAATTTTATTCTTTATTGGATTAATTGTTTTACATCTAGTGAAATGATATTGTAGGATTTTTTCATATCTAATAGTTATTTTTGGTCTGATCTCTATGGGATAATTGCAGTTATTGAATGACTTGGATCATTAAAATTTAGGTTCACTTTTCCTTATTCATTACTTAATGATATGTTTCTGGTCTGAATTATCTTGGTAATTACCTAAATTTTTTGTTTTGTAGGTTGAGACACTCATTAAACATCCAGAAGAATGTTAAAGCTTTCTTCTTGCTCATGCTTTTCCAACTAGAAGAAAGTTACTAATACCGATTTCACTCAGTCTAAACAGGGACTACGTGAGATGAAACAATTAGTCACAACTGTTCAAAGGGAACTTTATTTTTCAATTAAATCTAGTAGCAGTGTGTGGGTTAATGTAGATTTATGTATTAAAGTACATATATGGGATTTGTTTTAAAATGGCAGAATATATTTATTTAAAGAGCAAGTAAGAGTTTGCTATATTTTAGCATGTCATTTGTAAACTGGGAACTTAAAGACAAATTGGAAAAGATAGTCATAAGACAATACTATCAAATCATAATGGATTGAAACCTGGGAAATGAAGATAATCCAACAGGTTATTTCCAATATTTATTGGAAAATGCTTAAGATTTTTGAGTGAAATACATAAAATATACTAAAATTTTTCAATAAATGTGATACTGCATTGTAATTAATGAAGGTGAATCATCTTAATAGTTTTATATTTTAACATGGCATTAATTCTGTAGGAATTTAAAAATTTTGTAAGTTTGTATACTTTTAAATATAATTTTATGCATGAAATCTAAATTGATACGGGGTTTTGATTTTAAAACAGTTTAATTGGTTTGACTTAAAATTTTTACATGTACTAATTAAAATGCAACTTCTCATCTAACTTAAAAATATTCCCAAGAATTATACAAGAGCACATAACAATGTTTAAAATAATGTTGACTATTTCTTACTAAAAATGTTAATTTATAATTTATTCCAGTCTGAACTCTGAATGATACAGTAAGTCATGTAAGTGATTTCTTCACATTTAGTTGCTTAGAATTCCAGGGTTCTTAAACAACGGAAAAGTGTGTGTTTATCTCTAGAATCATGGCCTTTGAATCAAAGTGTTGTTAGTACATCCTAGTTAAGAGACATCTTGAAAAATCAGAGATCCTAAAATTGGATTCTCCACAAAGCACATATGAAAACTTTATTCTCTAAAATGGGAACATCTACCATCACAATCCTACCTGAGTCAATAATTCTGATATTTCCAGGCTCTCCTCTCACTAAGAAGTAAACTTGGAACAGTGTCTCTTGGTAATATAAACAGTAATAAATTGCCCCTGGACTTCATTTTTTTGCATCTTATCACTGTGAGCACAGAAAGATGTCATTTTTGTAAATGAGGAGAAGGTAGAAGAAAAACTGCAGGAATTAAAAACTTGTCAGGAAATGTGCCCCCTTTTGTAAACTGTCAGGAATACAATTTGTACATCTCTTATTCAGAGGTACACTCCTTGACTAAGTAAACAGTTACTGAATTTCATATGAGTCTATTGCAGCATATTAAATATAGTTCTCTGCATTTCTAAAGCACATAACCTCCCTGCCATGGTTTCTATTTCAGTATATATATTATTTACCTAGAAGATGGTGCCTTTTATTTTAAAAATGTATTTAGGTGCTTTTAAAAGAAGATTTTTCACCTTAAAAACTGTTAATTTACATTTTTTACCTACTGACACTATCTGAAAGAATTTTACCTGATAAGAAATCTGGAGGAATTGCAATGAGACAATAGTTATTTGGCGTTCACTGCCTGAGCAACCATTGCTTTTTGGAGGCATTTAATCTTAAGTGTCCCAAAGCTACCCTAGAAAACTTACAAAACAGTAAAGAAAATAATTTTTGTAAAAATCATTTTGTTCAAGGAGGTCACTTGTAAGGCTTAAAGAACATTATTTTCAATCCTCTTTATTCAAATATCCACTAATATATGTTTGGGTTGACTATTCAATTTTATTGGGGAAAGGTGAACATTTGTAAAAAAATTTTAAGCAGAAATTTGAAACCTCAATTGTTAATACAGGTTTTTATTTTAAAGAAACATTTTAGAAATCACTACTACAAATGCATGGAATTCCCTTTTTAACTCTAGTTTTACAAGCTGAAGATATCACAATATCATTTTTTCATTTGGGATTGAAGCCACATTCTATATAGAAAAGTGTTTGTTTTAAATGTTGTACTATGATAAAAGTAAAATTGCTGAATAAGATAGTAGTCTGAACCTCATACCACGCTCTACTGTCATTTTCATGGTGACCAAATCTCCCCTACTGATTCTCCAGGGCTGCACCAGTGCTGAAACAGGATTCAATCTTAGGCTTCTGGGTTCTCTAGTTGAGCCAAAGGACCAAGTGTGACTTGGTCATACTTTATTTATAAGGAAAATGGACTACTTATTAGAATTTTAAATAATGGTTCAAATACTATCACCAGTCTAGAATGTATAAAATGTAAATTTTCATAAATCATCATGAAACTACTTGAGTTGGATTTAACAGGGTTAGTCAATCCATCACTTTTAACTAGGAGTCATGAGAGAGAATTTTCCAAGAGGGCCCTCTCAAGATATTTCTCTCTTGGGAAAGCCGCTTATGCATTTATAGGGGTTAACATCTTGGCCATAAAGTACTGAGAGGTATATCAATATAGTATTATTTTTCTAGAATAGGGAGTTTGATTTGTTTTTATTTTGAAGGGTCATAAAAAGCACATGTATTGGGTTGGCCAAAAAGTACGTTCGGGTCATTCCATAAGATGGTACCAAAAACTCGAACGAACTTTTTGGCCAACCCAATACAACAAAGTCATTTAAATTTTCTGTTGCTCTTTCAAGGGCTAAATCTAAACAAAAAACGTTTCTGTTGCTGTTTCAAACACTAATACAATCTATGTAGACACAACAACTGTGTGAAAAATAACCTTACAGTTCCCCATATTAAAGCAAAGCAAAACAAAAAGTACAATGAGTTGAGCTTAAAGATCGCCTGTTACATGTTAAATTGGTTTCCAGACAGCATATATTCAAAATAGTATATTTTGCTCAAACTCAAAAAATTCAAGGAAAACTCTTTCCTTAAGAAAGTACTTAAGAGCTGATGTTCCAACAAATTAGCTGCCTCCAATTACACGTGCTGAAAATATGTTCATAAATGAAGCAGTGGATTAGCAATACAATTTCCTATACTTATTACATAAATTTTATCATTATAATATATAAAATAGAACCACTAAAATAATAGCAGAACTGAAAACAAAACATTAATGTATTTCTTTTATAATGGTAAAGCAAATGAATCCCAAAGCAGGTTAAAATGTCGGGTTTTATGCCTTGCCGAAATGGACTTCATAAGGATGTTTACCAGGGCTTCCCTGGTGGCGCAGTGGTTGAGAGTCCGCCTGCCGATGCAGGGGACACGGGTTCGTGACCCGGTCCGGGAAGATCCCACATGCCGCGGAGCAGCTGGGCCCGTGAGCCATGGCCACTGAGCCTGCGCGTCTGGAGCCTGTGCTCCGCAACAGGAGAGGTCACAACAGTGAGAGGCTCGCGTACCACAAAAAAAAAAAAAAAAAAAGAATGTTTACCAAACTGTAGTCCCACATATCTCCCAATCCTGTTGCAATGTTAATTTACAGAGTTACTTATTTTAAAAAAATCTTCTGTAAATGGAACTGCTATATTCATATATTGATATAATTTTGAAAAGCATTACAATCTTTAAACTTCAAAAATTTTCTCAATTATACACTTTAATTTATATTTTTAAAATTGGGTGAATATTTTCAGATAATAGATCCATCGAATGAAAGGAGTTTTAATCAGATCTCAGGCATTTTGCATATTGATATCTTTATCAATGTCTAAAACAAAAAGGTGGCTAAAGGCAAATTTTAAAATCACTTCAATTTGGAGGTATTTTAATAGAGCCTTTCTGAGATAATACAAAAAATGGAATTTGGGTCCAGGAGCTTTCCCACTTTTTAAAAAGATATTCATAACTTTTCTAGCTCTGATATTTTGTCTTTAATTTAGCTGGGCTCTCATTTAAAACAATACTTAATCCTTCTCTTCAGTTTTCTTTGACTAAACTGGACATCAGTCACTATTAGAATAACTCTGAATTTAAAAGTTACAAATACTCTAGTAGTAAAACTTTGATAATAACATGTGAATATTTGTGAAATGCAAGAATATTTTAGTTTTTAAAAATATGTACCGATAACTGACACCAAATATGTCCCACTGATATGAATGCTAGAAGTATATCAAAAGGTTTTTCTTGTTTTGGTTTTGGTTAGGTTTCTGGAGGGAAAAAAACAACAACAAAACAAAACTCCTGAGCCAAGACTCGGTCTTGAATTGTATAAAATAAAATAAGAAAAGACAGCATCATTTCTCTCTTGTAATGGGATGACATGCTATAGAGTTATATTTTTAACTAACTTCTATTAGCTCCTTTAGGACAAGAGGCTAGCACTCATTTCCTTATTTTAAAAATTCCATTTATTATCCTAATGAACAGAATGAGATAGTAGTGCTTCTCAACCCAACTAGCCTAATCTTGGAGATATATTCATACACTATAGAAGATAAATATTTTTCTGCTTGAGTTGGGAGCAAAGAGGACAGCCTAGCTTGATGATGGTATCAACAGAAAGAAAGCCATGATAGATAAAGCTATAGCTTTCTCTTTAGTGATACCATTCCCTTCAACAAGTTTGGATTCTCTCTCTTGAGAAAAATCTGAACTTTTAAAATGCCAATTCTGAGCTTCTTTGCTATAATGGAAACACATGATTGACATGGTAGGAGGAAGCATATAGCTTTCAGGCCATTTTCCCAACAGGAGAATACCATAGGGGATTTGCTTTTTAGGGAAGGAGTTCAAATTCTCAAAAGGACCAAAGGAAACTAAGGGAGCACATGGATGATAAGATGTTTCCAAATAGCTTCAAAATTCTGCTGTTCAGCATAAAATGCTACTCTGGAAAATACTGAACCTTTACCCCTGACTCATCACTATCATAGTTCTTTTATTCTTAAATACTTTTCCTATATTTTTTGTAAATTTGTTGGTACTGTTAATATAGCATAAAATCCTTCAGTTTTATGTAGAAGCACTCTCATTGATATGGGGATATATGTATATGTATAACTGATTCACTTTGTTATAAAGCAGAAACTAACACACCATTGTAAAGCAATTATACTCCAATAAAGCTGTTAAAAAAAAGACACACTCTCATTAACTGAAAACTAAACAGTATACTTAGGGCAGAAAGATCAATCATTTTTAGCCCATACATTATACTGATAGATGACTGAATTTTCTCTTTAAAATAGCATTTTAAAATTCTTTATTTGTCCCAAGCAAGGAAGTGAATCCATACAATGTTTTAAAGCTTCACGGTTATGAGATATATATATATATCTATATCTATCTATCTATATATATATATATATTCATATACTGATGGTCAGTGGCACTGTGGTATAAAACATTTCATAAATATTGGTTATTTGAAAATGCCATCTTTGGTGTACTTCTTTTGTCCAATACTGTAATATAGAGAAGACAGATTAAGCACAGTCTATAAGTGACAAATTCTCAGAGTATGCCTGTTGGATCATGTTGTGATGGAAAACCTTGTGACGGTCAATGAAAACTGAGATGGAAACTCATAAAAAATTAGAAGCAAGCAAAAATAGTGAAGTTATCTGATGGTCTTATCTATATTCATTCAGGAAAGCTCCTCCCCTTCTGTCATCCCAGGTAATCTTGGTCATGGATTATTTTCTTCATTACAGGAAGAAAATACAGTTTTAATCCCACTGGAAGATTTGCTAGCTGCTATCTGATGTTGTGAGTAGATATTCAGATACATGATGAACATATACAATTGTTGAATAAATTACAGCATTATGCAAAATCTCACATGATGAGGCACTTGAGTGTCGTGTTAGAAACTGATCTTTGGAAAGGCAAGATGGAAAAAAGCCTCATTTAGTAATGATGAAAATATTTTCACTTACTAACATTGAACGTCTCCACATATTAAGATGTTGGTCAAGTCGGTCATAAAAATGGTAAATGCAATAGCTAAAAACCTATGCCTGCTTTTTGCTGTTTGACATGTAGAGTTTCTTTTTAACAGATGATGATAGAAAACTTTCACATTCAGAGTTGGTCATTTTCATTCTTTTCAACTTGTTTGGGGGAAAATGAAGAAATCTGTATAGTGGTCACAGTATTGGCTGTCCAGCTGGACGGTACTATTCTTCAGATCCACAAGTCAACTTATTTGATAGTTGATAAATTACTAATGGCCAATGTTTTCCAGAATCATTTTTTCAGTGTTCCTTCAAACTATAGTAGGATTTTGTATCTAACCCAATTCAATTGAGAAACAAAATATATGCTTACAAAGTCCAGGGTTTTAATATCTTCTGAATCTGTTGTCTTTGAAATTAGGCATTTTTGTTAGGCATTGAAAATTCACTGATGGTAATATTCACTAGCAAAAAATTAAGTAAAGGTAACAAAGGAATTGACTGAATACAAAAATGTTTGCACTGGTCTTTACTGTACATCTGGATTTTAAAATATGAGTCTGTTCTTTTGTATTTTAATCAAAGTTGCAGGCATCTCTAATGTATTTGTCATAGAAAATTTGAAAGTCATAAGTAGTCAGTCAGACTTAAAAATCATTTTAAGTGGTTCACAACATTTGAAAGTTGTTATAGCTAATTGATGACATTTGAAAATCATTTAAAGAGGTCATTTCACAGATGATATTGTATTTATTGTGATGGTTTAAGCTATAATTGATGAAAAATTGTTGATAACTGCATAAAAATAGAGCTTAAATTTTATGGAATTTGGAAAATTGCTTTTAAGAGGTGTTTAATTAAAGCAAAGTTTCTACTGTGTTTTTTTAAAAGCCATACCATTTGGCACATGAAAGTGTAGTGGGTGGTATGGCTGAAACAATGTAGGTGGTAGTACAGATGTTACATAATACGTAGGGGACCCTCCCCAAGCAGCAAGGTATGGAGCAGGCAGATAAAAGCAAGTTACCTTTCCTGTATTAGGTAGGATATTCTGTTCTCCAAGTACTTTTAAAGCCATAAGGGTGATCATATTGAGGGTCTGTCTTCTTTTATGACCCATGGGGAGAACAGTGCTTTTATTCACAACTCCATGCAAGGTCATGAGGTAGTCATACTTTCTCTTTTCTTCACCTATGAAATGGTTGTAGAGGTATGATTCAATCTTCTTTCGCTGTTCTTCTATATCAGGAAAATCAATGAAGAATCTAGAACACATATAACGTTCTAGGGTTTTGATTTCTGCTTCACAAACTGGCTTAAAGTTATGAACCAGCAAGTTACTGTATTTCAGAAGACCACCACCTCTAATTTCTTCAGGTTTTCTGGTAGATATAAGCTTGTGCTGCAAGTGTGTCATTGCTTCTTGGAAGTCTCCATACATGCTTTCAGCTACCACAACAGGACATAATTCTTTGGTTAGTGTACCACTTTTGTCACTGTAGAAATCTAACATGGGATCCAAGATAATTTGAAAGGAATCTACACTAAATTCAAATTGTCGTCTGAGTGAATTCACAAATTTTAGCTCTACATTCTTCCCAGTGTTATTAGAAAGAGAGATAAGACTCCAACGATCATGCTTATTGCAAACTTTGACCATTTTCTGCACGTAAGCCTCTTTCATAGTCTTTAGGGTGATCTTTTCCTTTTTAACACCTTTTGGTAAAAAGTCGAGTAGGCAACCTAGAACTACATCCTTAACAAGCTGAAATTCCTGATCACTTGGTAGTTCAATACCTAAAATAACATCCAGATCCTTATAGCTCATGCCATTGTAGCTTGCAAGTATGTAACTTGCTGTGGAACCATTCAATCGGGTATCTTTAACAATAATTCCTTGCTCTATCAGTTGATCTTTCACAACATGAATGATATCTTTCGGTTTCACCTCCAATGTGGGGAAATTCCCCCTTCCATGAATTGGAATTACTTCATCTAACACTTGATGCAGTGTTATAATTTGATCCCAAGTGAGATTGCTGAATCTGATTTCAGACATTATGAAGTCAGTAGGTCAACTAGAAAGTAAGCAAAATATTGAGAAGAAATTTAGCATCTTGATATCAGTGTTATAGCTAAAGCATATGAAAAGTAAAAAATAGACTTACCTTCAACATAAATCAAATATAAAAGCACAAAAATAAAAGCACTATGATTATATCAAATTTGTTAGATTGGTTGGTGCATGTAAACAGACATTCTCAGGGATTTGTTAGAGTTGGAATTATTTTTGATGTGAAACGGTGGCTTTCCTCAATCTTTCCTCATGTAAATACTGTAACAAGTATATTTGTTTGGTGGTATAAATTTTGTTCATGAGATAATCAGAGCACATAATTGAGGTTAACTGTCATGAATTTAAAGTGAGATCAGATAGCATGTCTGTGTGTGGTAGACCCAATTGACTGAACAGCATAATGTTTAAAAGCAATATATAGCATCTTTAATCCAAAAGCATCAGAGCATTCTATTATTAAATTTTATATATATTACTGCTCTTGTTTTAAAGAATGTTACTGAAGTCCATTATTAGATTATTAATTCCTTGAATTGCTTGAGGATAAGGAGAGTACCTAATGCAACACCTCCTCTATGTTCCTGGTAGCCCTTAAAGAAATGTTGGTTAAAGGAAATAATGAATGTCATTTTAAAATAGAAAACAAATAGTATTACTAAATTTGTCTCCAAAATGGGCAAGGATATACAAAAGCATAAGATTCCTAATTTAAAAAGATGTTTTCTGCAGATGTGTAATATGACATGCTCAGAAAATTTTACAGTTGGGGGAATATTAGGAAGCTAAAATTATAGACACTATAAATATAATTAAATATAATTATACTATTATATAATTAGGGACAATTACAGTTATTACATGGACCTTCAAATACTCTTAAGCTATTTAAGCAATAAATCTAGTAAGTAAAGTTCATTATGGATGTAGCTTTGGGTTTAGGCACTCTTTCCTGAATTCCAGAAATAAAAATTATACAAAGCTTATGACAGATTTGTATAGATAGTATTCATATTTTGCTTATCTAGAGAGCCATTAGAACAGAATATAAATATTTAGAATTTGGTGTTGTATATTTCTATATTTCCCCAGTAGAACTAGAGCAAAGAGAATCATCTTATTTCACAACTGTAAAACCAACTTTGACAACCCAAGAATTTTGCAAAAGGCCAATTAAGCAATGGCAGATCTGTCAGTGAGAAGGCTAAACCTGTTTTGTTTCTCTATATGAAATCCCCATGTATATGAATTAGGGTATTTATTTTTATTATGTGATGAAATGGCCCATATAATGTGCTGTGTGTTTCATTTTAAGCCACATTAATTGCCAATGTTCACACAGTTTTATCAGCTATGTCAATATCCAAATCAATCCTTAAAGATGAATGAACTGAACTGACTACACATCAGGTTGTTGGATTTTGGTCATTCATCTGTCAAGTGAAATGATCTTTATAGTGTCTTTAGGACAATGGAAAGAACAAAATGCTACATGAAGGATAGAATATGCAATAAGAACTGGCATGCTTATTTTCTAATTAATTTTCCTGGAATTATCACTGAAGTATTTGAAGCTAATAAAGTTTGTTATCCTCAAATTCTCCATCTGGAAAAGTAATAGTTAATAACATTGGCTGGCTTCATGTAAGACTTTATGGAGTTCAATCATTTACCTAATAAATATTTTAGAAATATCACATATAAACTATGTAATTTTAATTGTTATAGAAAAAAGTTCCCAAATTCCTTTTTAATATGCAAATTTCTTTTGCAAATGGAAATTTTATTTTCCTTAATGGCAAATTTCCTGTGCCAATATTAGCTAAAAGTTAAAAATTCAATGACCTAGGGAATTCCCTGGTGGTCCAGTGGTTAGGACTCTATGCTCTCACTGCCAAGGGCACGGGTTCAACCCCTGGTTGTGGAACTAAGATCCCACAAGCCACGTGGTGTGGCCAAAAACCAAAAAAAATTCAATAGCCTAATCCCAGGCCTACAATCCCCATTTAATCTATACTTCTAATCACCAATGATCTGAAAATAAAGGAGATCATTTACATTGTCATACTGACATTACTGAAGTTACCAAATTCTTTTCCATACAGAAGTTTCCAGGACCTTTATGTGCAAATAAAACCATCTAAAATATGAATAATTTAACTATCTAATTGCCAGAATGCAGGAGTCCTTTATCAAAAAGGTACCTTTCAGATCAAGAAATCAGAAGCCTTGCTTTATATGTTGAATCTTCTCATAGATATTAGAGGAAAGGAAGGGACATAATTTTGTTTCCTGGATAGAATCACAGTAAGATCTTGCAAAGATGAGAAAGAGGTCCAGTTTCTCCGAAGAAGACATACAAATGGCCAAAAGGCACATGAAAAGATGCTCAGCATCACTAATTATTAGAGAAATACAAAACAAAATTACAAGGTATCACCTCATACTGGTCAGAACAGCCATGATCAAAAAGTCTACAAACAATAAATGCTGGAGAAGGTGTGGAGAAAAGGGAACCATCCTACACCATTGGTGGGAATGTAAACTAGTACAACCACTATGAAGAACAGTATGGATGTTCCTTAAAAAACTAAAAATAGAACTACCATATGATTCAGCAATCCCACTCCTGGGCATATATCTGGAGAAAACCATAATTTGAAAAGATACATTCACCCCAATGTCCACTGCAGCACTATTTACGATAGGAAGGACATGGAAGCCACCTAAACGTCCATCAACAGAAGAATGGATAAAGATGTTGTACATATATACAACGGATTTTTACTCAGCCATAAAAAAGAATCAAATAATGTCATTTGCAGCAACATGGATGGACCTAGAGATTATCATACTAAGTGAAGTAAGTCAGAGAAAGACAAATATCATATGATATCATTCGTATGTGGAATCTAATTTAAAAAGCGATACAAATGAACTTATTTACAAAAGAGAAACAGACTTACAGATATCAAAAACAAACTTATAGTTACTAAAGGGGAAATGTGGTGGAGAGGGATAAATCAGGAGCTTGGGATGAACATGGACATACTACTATATATAAGATAGATAACCAACAAGGACCTACTATATAGCACAGGGAACTCTACTCAATACTGTGTGGTAACCTATATGAGAAAAGAATCTGAAAATGAATAAATGTATGTATATGTGTAACTGAATCACTTTGCTGTACACCTGGAACTAATACAACATTGTAAATCAACTATACTCCAGTAAAATTAAAATAAAAAAAGAAAGAAGTCCAAAGTTTAACTTCACTTTATAATAGGAAAGTGGTGCAGGAAAACTGATCATAATTGTGCAACTATCTAGTTGATGCTTAATTACCTATGTTAATGATACCCAAACTTTATGGTCTTCAGAATTATCTAGAGAGCTTTAAAAAATACACATATAGAATATTTCAGGCCTAGTATTTCTTGTTAAAAAAGGTAACAGTGAAGCCAACTTGCTAGGATGTGGGAAACCTGTGTCCTAGATTGAGCAATATATTATTTAATTGTTCAAAATCAGGGCTTTAAAAACCAGTTAGTATTTTTACCTTTCTTTATCTATAACTACATACAATTATTTTTTTAAAATCAAGCTTATTTTTCTATTGAATTAATACCTCATTAACAACCAAAGATTTCTGAGCCACCATCTCACTGAACACCTCTACAGCTACATGCACAGGAAATGCAAATTAGAATTTTTAAAAATAGACTTAGGAAAATAATTATAAAAATACATCTATGATACACACATTATTATCTATGATAAATCTGTGATACACACACAGACACACATATGCACATATATGAGTACACAAAATATAATGAAATATATGTCAGAATGGAATAAATATGTCACTTATATTGATCTGAAATCTATACACACTTCCACTAATGCTCGCTTCTATTAACATGGATAATCAAGATTTGAGAGTAATGTTATGCTTCTTTCACACATCTACTGTTCATTTTCACATAATGTACAATATCAATTAATGCTATAAGTACAAATTTCAAATATAACATTAAAATAATGATTTATCTTTCATGTGTAGATTATGGTTCAGCATTTAACTGTCACACCTCATATAGCAGAATCAAATACTTTATATCAAAGACAAAAAAGTAACAAAACTTGTCGGGAAATTTGATTTGATTTGATGAACCAGAAAGCATGGCTAAATATAGACTTTGGATGACTATCATATTAGAAGTTTGAAAACTCCAACAAAGCCATCAATATTGCTTATGTTTCTGTCTTGGGCACAGTACAATACTTAGTGACTGAAAGTGTATTTATTGAGCATGAGGTATATTTTCATGGACTAATAACTCAAAGTCAAGGCAGAAATTCTTCAATAATTTGCCACATAAGCCCAAACAGAAGCCCAAAATCTGAAATTCCTAATTATTCTCCAAATATGAGGATCAGCAGTAGTTCACTATTTTAACAGAGCATATAAATCTTGTTCTGACTCTCTGCCTTCTTGCAATTTACTTATCCTTAAAGCTACCACTTTTTACATCTAACTTAACTAATATTAGTGTATCCAACTTTAGTAAACACTGAATTCAAAACAAAGTGGTTTCCATTATTCAGTGGGTTAAATTCACCTGGTAATGCAAGGTAAAATGAGTGAGTTGCCAAGATTTCACAAAGGACTGTGAATAAATACTCATATAATAAAATATAATTATTCCCCCTACCACTACTGTATGGGAAATGAAGAACTTAGCCATCATTTTCATATTTGTATTAATATTAGAATGTTATTTTCAAAGAGAAAAAGACTTAAGATTTACTTTGGAAGGAATAGTTTCAAGGATGCACTATAGTTGAATTGATATGATGATTCAGTGGATCCTTCAGTGAAGATAAGAATTTTCATCTTATCACTAAATAAAGTCATGAATCAACCAGGAATGCAGGGAGAAAGAAGCAAGTAATAATAGAGTCATTTAATAATCTTATATACAAGTAATCTGATGACTGCTGGCCAGTAGTCCTACAAATTATATATATATATATATATATATATATATATATATATATACACACACACACACACATACATATATCACACACACACACACACACACTTAGGATACAACAGGATTACATGGAGGATCTGTAAACATAGAATTCTGGGTCCCAATTCCAGTGTTTCTTCTTCAGGTCAGAGGTAGGGCCTGAATATTTGCATTTCTACCAACTTCCAAGGTAATGTTGATGCTGCTGGTAAGAGAACCACACTTAATAATCATTAATCTAAAATAAACTCAGAAAGAAGAGTAAAGGAACAGTAGTCCCAATAGCAATAACTAGTCCCTCATAGAATTTGGCTATTTCTATTTAATTTAAAGCATTACATTGAATAATGTAGATAATTCTGATCAAAGTGAATGTTCCTTTAAACATCTAGACTTCCTATTTTTACTTTGTAACAGTCCAATATTATTTTTTCAAATAAACACTAAAGGTAATAGAAAATCTTTATAAAGTTTGTAGTACAATTCTAAAATATAAGTCTAACTTGTACCACTATCTATCGTAAATGATGATATATAGAAACGGACTCCTGTGCTTTAGGAACAGTTAAGACATATACACATATGCCTACATATAGATAAACAGACGAAGAGTTGTTTTTTTTTTTGTTTGTTTGTTTTTTGCTTTTCTGCCGTATGTGGGCCTCTCACTGTGGTGGCCTCTCCCATTGCAAAGCACAGGTTCCAGACGTGCAGGCTCAGTGGCCATGGCTCACGGGCCCAGCTGCTCCGCAGCATGTGGGATCTTCCCGGACTGGGGCACGAACCCGTGTCCCCTGAATCGGCAGGCAGACTCTCAACAACTGCACCACCAGGGAAGCCCAACAAAGAGTTTTTGATCATATATATTTTACCAGTCCAAAGAAGTGTTATTTGCTGACTGGAAAAAGGTGTTGGATATTTTATCTAGTATACTGCATTTGTTTCCAAGAAAGAATGTTAATGTCTGTGAGAAATGGTAAGAAATGACAATGCAGTATTTAATTAAGCAATGGTTTACTCACAAACAACCATTATCCCTTTAAAAATACAGATACCTATTTCAGAAAAAAAGTAGTATTTTTGTATATCAAGAAGAAAACATTATGATTACAAATGATATTACTTTGATGTTTCCATGTGGTATTCAATAAGATGGTAGAATACCCTAGCCAACATTCATAGTATAATGCACTAAATTAAAAGAAAATCTATGAAACAAGCATTAATCATCTCACAGAAATGTCTCACATTATTTTCACCCTGTCAAAAGAAAAGAGTGAAGTATTACATTAATCTAAGAGAAAACTCTTATTGATATCCAACTCATTCAAATCTGAGAGAAAATTTAATAAAATACTGACTGGGATATCAATGAACATATAAGCCATCATGGTCAATACTTTGTGTCTGGCTCTGTGATTTAAAAAATGTAAGATGTCTACTGTTTTGTACTTTTGCCTTTCACAAATATAGTGACGTCAATCGAGTTGTTGGCTACTCAAACCATATTCTTTTATTTTCTTTTTTTTGCAGTACGAGGGACTCTCACTGCTGCAGCCTCTCCCGTTGTGGAGCACAGGCTCTAGACACGCAGGCCCAGCGGCCATGGCTCACGGGCCCAGCCGCTCCGCGGCATGTGAGATCTTACCGGACCAGGGCACAAACCCGCGTCCCCTGTATCGGCAGGCGGACCCTCAACCACTGCGCCACCAGGGAAGCCCCTAAACCATATTCTTTTGATTTAATAATTGCTGGGGAGTACAGGAGTAATTGTAGAAGGAATAAAGTATTGCAATAGCTATGTATAAATAAATTTAAAAAATCCTTTTAACCAAAGTATCTTAAGTCAGGTTTGATGTTTTTAAAAAAATTCCCAAGACTTAAAAAAAAAAAAGAATTCCCAGCAGAAAACATTTTTTCTTGCTTGTTTATGGTGCTAACCCAAAGCACATGATACCAGTCAGAGATAATAAAAGCAGTGAAAGGCAAAGTGAGTTGCTTCAAATGGGACAAAAGTGACCTCTGTAACAATAGAGAGCTCCAGTGATTTCGTTGCCTGATTACAGAGAATGCAAATTAAAAGTGGAAGTCTATTTCTAATAGTCATAATATCGATAGGACTGAGATTTAAAATTAATGTACTTTTATCTCACTTTCCCTTCAAAGATGAGTATTTTGCAGTTATCACTACATACCAACAATTTATCTATATATCTCAGCTATCTTGAGTCCACAGTAATTATGCATATTACCTTTTCTGAATGCCTACAACATCTACCTATATAATCTTAAGGCAATGCTTAGAATGGCCACCAAATCCAAACAGATATCCCTTCACAGAGACAGAGATAACTCCATAGAATATTTGATTACAGGCACTCATCAGAGACATTGAGGGTTTGGTTCCAGACCACCAAAATAGAGTGAATATTGGGAACTCCCTGGTGGTCCAGTGGTTAGGACTCTGTGCTCTCACTGCCAAGGGCCTGGGTTCAATCCCTGGTCAGGGAACTAAGATCCCAAAAGCTAAGTGGTGTGGCCAATAAAAAAGGGCAGGGGGGGTGCGTGAAGAAGCCACTCCTCCTTCACACTGAGGTCTTAGAGCTAGAACAGAGACAACAATGCAGGGAGAAATAAATAAAGATTTGAAGTCAAATGAGAAGCTAGGTGTGTCTTATTAAAATAAATAGATAGATAAATAAATAAATAAAGTGAATATTGCAATAAAGTGAGTAACATAATTTTTTGGTTTCCCAGTGCATGTAAAATTTGTGTTTACACTAGCCTGTAGTCTATTAAAGTGTACAATAGCATTGTCTAAAAAAACAATGTACATACATTAATTTAAAATACTTTATTGATAAAAAATGCTAACCATCACCTGAGCCTACAATGAATCATAATCTTTTTGCTGGTGGAGGATTTTGCCTCAGTGTTGATGGCTGCTGACTGATAAAGTGTGGTGACTGCTGAAAGTTGGAGTGCTTGTGGCAATTTCTTGAGACAGTGAAGTTTGCCACATCAATGGATTCTTCCTTTCATGAACGATTTCTCTCAAATATTATGCTTAGATCCACTTCCCATTCTAAATGTCAGTGCTCTTACTGACTGAGAATTTACATGAATTCTCAGTTTCCTGCCATTGATGAATAGGGAAATAACTTGTTCGTGAAATTCTTATATATGGATAGTACCATGCTAAAAGAATGTCTTTTGAGTGGAAAAGCTCAGGTGAAAAGTGCATTGGGACAATAAAGATAAACATGCCAGGCACCTAGAGAAAAGAACACAAAGGTCCCAAAGAGGAGCAGCTCTGAATTTAAAGGCATGATGCTCAGAAGCTTAAAACGAACTGCCCCACCAACAGTGCAAGAGTGTTCCCTTTTCTCCACACCCTCTCCAGCATTTATTGTTCCTAGATTTTTTGATGATGGCCATTGATACAGCCACTATGGAGAATAGTATGGAGGTTCCTTGAAAAACTAAAGATAGAACTACCATATGACCCAGCAATCCCACTACTGGGCAAATACCCTGAGAAAACCATAATTCAAAAAGAGTCATGTACCAAAATGTTCAATGCAGCTCTATTTACAATAGCCAGGACATGGAAGCAACCTAAGTGTCCATCATCGGATGAATGGATAAAGAAGATGTGACACATATATACAATGGAATATTACAAAATTGAGTTATTTGTAGTGAGGTGGATGAACCTAGAGTCCGTCATACAGAGTGAAGTCAGAAAGAGAAAAGCAAATACCATATGCTAACACATATGTATGGAATCTCAGAAAATAAAGACAAAAAAAGGTCATGAAGAACCTAGGGGTAAGACGGGAATAAAGACACAGACCTACTAGAGAATGGACTTGAGGATATGGGGAGGGGGAAGGGTAAACTGTGACAAAGTGAGAGAGTGGCATGGACATGTATACACTACCAAATGTAAAATAGATAGCTAGTGGGAAGCAGCCGCTTAGTACAGGGAGATCAGCTCAGTGGTTTGTGACCACCTAGAGGGGTGGTATAGGGAGGGTGGGAGGGAGGGAGATGTAAGAGGGAAGAGATATGGGAACATATGTATATGTATAACTGATTCACTTTGTTATAAAGCAGAAACTAGGGGCTTCCCTGGTGGCGCAGTGGTTGGGGTATGCCTGCTGATGCAGGGGGTGTGGGTTCGTGCCGTGGTCTGGGAGGGACCCACGTGCTGCGGAGCGGCTGGGCCTGTGAGCTGTGGCCGCTGGGCCTGCGCGTCGGAGCCTGTGCTCCGCAGCGGGAGAGGCCGCAGCAGTGAGAGACCTGTGCACCGCAAAAAATAAATAAATAAATAAAAAGCAGAAACTAAGGCACCATTGTAAAGCAATTATACTCCAATAAAGATGTTAAAAAAAAAAAAGGAACTGTCTTCCCTCGGTTAAACCTCTGCCCCTAATCCCTGAGAAATCTTATCACTTTCTTTCCCTCTGCCCCAATCCACATACATACACTTTCTTGTGTTTGTTTTAATTTTTTTGTGTTGTTGTGTATATTGTTTGTTGCTTTTAAGTGTTAAAAGTGTGCACTGTTCTAAGGAAATCGTCTCCCAACTCCTTTTAGTTTTAGCGCCAATCCGTTACCGTGGGAAATGTGAGAGCTTGTAGCAGCACTGCCTCCTTCCTCATTCTCCTAGTTTCTTACATGGCTGGTGGAGGTTGATAGTTATGCAAATTCAACAACCACCAAATCAGGCTTCTTTTACTTCTGATGTACCTAATGAAAAGACTTGCTGCCTCTCCAAACTGCCATTAATCTCAGTGAGGGGAGCTGACTAGAGAGAACTCCAGTTCCCTTTGGAGGGAGTGACTGGGTGGGGATATCACTGAGAAGACTCTAAAGTGCAACAGGCTTCTGGGCAAGCTGTGAGCTAAAACTATGTAGTGAGACCAAAGCACCATCCCTTCTGCACTGGACCCTGTTCAACTCCTCATGACTCTCAGAATAATCCAGTAACCAGGTAAGTATTCCCTGAGTCATTCCAGATCTCTTACCCCTTTGTGGATAACCCTGCCAACACTCAAGGGATCAAGGATTCTCTGGAGATTGAAGGGGCCTTCCAAATTAGAGCCAACACCATATACACCTTCCACATGACTCAGCAACACTATCTGAAGAAACAGGAACGTAGGAACTCACCGGAATGCTCAAGGAAAAAGCCTCAGCTTTTTTTTCTTTAATCTCTGTTAGCATCTCTCCCCCTTTCCCCTCACCGAACCCTCTGGCAGGCTGTAAGAACTCACTTCACCAACTGCTGCTCTCTTCAAATTCATCCAGGCAAGGAGCAACTAAAGGAGGGGGCAGTTATGTGGCGCTAGAGTGAAGCTTTGGAGGGGGCCTGCTGGTAAGCACACAGGAGAAGGGGAGGGGTGGCAAATAGAGAAAAATAAAAATGCAGAAATTAAAATAAAAAGGAAGAAATAAGGGTAGAAGGAAAAAAGAAAATGAAATTAAGGAAGAAAGGAAAGAGAACGCAGAGAGCCAGCACTTGCAACAGCTGCCAGGGCCGCTGAACTGCTGCTGTCCAAAGGCAACTAACTGGGTGCTGAAATGACTTTCTCCAATACACTTCTCTAGTCCAACTCATCCACTCCACAGACTTCCCTTCCTCCCAGGCTTAACCCGCCCTATAGCGTAAAACCATTTCCATGGTAACCTGTGGTCACACAATTTAAGGTGGTCTGTAGTACTGAGTCATAAATTCCACTTTCCCCAGGCTGGCGATCTCTCCACTACTTTCCTTTTTCCTTTAGTGCTGAACTTTCTCTGGTGGAATAATACTACCTTTTCTCCCTTCCTGCAATGGAAGGGAGGGAGATTTCTTCTCATTCCCACAAATAGTGTCTTGACTGTGTCTTTTCTACCTTCCACCCATCCAACTTCCCCCGCACACACAAATGAGTAACTCCTCCCCCACCTCTTTAATCATTGCCAACATAAACACAAACTTAAATTCGGAATGCAGTTTTTCTGAAACAAGCGGCTTTTCTCTAGTGTCTTTTATCCTTAACTCTGTTTATCATGAGGAGTTCCCTCCCTTACTTTAATACATTCTGTTCTCTGTTTTGCTAGAAATATTTAGGTCCTTATGATATTTCCCATATCTATAGCCACTTCTCATAAGTGAAAACAGGT
Source organism: Phocoena phocoena (assembly GCF_963924675.1). NCBI lineage: Eukaryota > Metazoa > Chordata > Mammalia > Artiodactyla > Phocoenidae > Phocoena > Phocoena phocoena. The sequence continues at coordinate 67,558,675 of NC_089240.1, read as the reverse complement.
GGATGGCATTCCTTAAAAATACAATTTCAAAGTGCAGTCTTTGATAGTTTAAAATACAATTACTTTAATGAAATCTACTAAGTTTATGATTGGTAATATTAAATGTATTAATCTGATTATTTCTAAACTTTATTTGCATTAAATTGTTCTACTAGCATAAAATAGAGTTCACTTTTAAGGTACTCAAAGATTCTATTAAAAAAAGGATAACTAATGAGTGCTTTATAGGAAGAAAAAAATCTCAAAATGAAGTTCAGGATTAAAGAAAAAATACACACACATATATATACATATATATGTAAACATACTTGATTATCTGGTTATAATTTTCATTCACTGATATGTAGTAGTTAAACATACTTGATATCTAAAAAAAGAGGTACAGACCTTTAATACTTCATTTTAGAAATGTCTGAAGTTAAATTTTGAAAATCATTCACTATCAGGCTATTTATTGAGATGTCAATGTGTTAGTCAATTAATCCAGGAGATTTTGTATTTCCCTTACCTTGGAGTTGTGAATAAACATAATTCTTGATACTACATCAACATATCAGTTATATCTCCCATTTATTACTGTTTACTCAGCACAGAAAATAAAATATTAAAATAATTACTGATGCTTTCTTCAGCACATTAAGTTCAACTTTACCATAGCCGTATAGATACAATTATTAATAAAACAGTTAATTTTCTAAGAAAGTCAGTATATATATTTTAGTCAAATAAAATCAGTTTCTGAATAAAATGTAATTTCAATGTCTACTCATAGTTAAAACTAAAAGGAAAAGTAACAAAATTCCTTTTCTATAGTATTTCTCACCATGCCTTTTGCTAGCACACTTTATTGAATTTAACACCACCGACTCTGAAGACCAATTTCCTTCTCCATGAGTTCCCCATCAACTGATCTCCCCACATTCTCTGCACCTCACTTGCCACAACCACATGGATACCGTTGCCAGGAGACCAAGAATATTACTGTTGCATCATTAATGCTCTTATAGTTAAGAGTATTTTCAAATGAACAATTTATATGGGGCAATTCTGAATCCCAAATCTCAAGTAAAACAATATTAAGGATTAAAAACATTTCTCAAGTTACTTTGACTTTAATAAAACATAGTAGAGGTAAATAAATAACCCATATAGATATATGCAGATAGGCAAATACTTTTGTTTTATTGTAACTATATGTGAAATCAAAATTAAGCTGTAATTTTTGAAATACAGACTTTGGGGAAATATTTTCTATTTAATTTTTATCCCCCAAATGAACAGTGTTTCAAAAATCCTCAAACAGTTAAAAATTATGGTCGTTGATAAGCATTTGATAACTGTGTGGAATACCAAAGATTAATACAAAACCATTGTAAAAGACAAAGTTTTTCCGAACATAGTGTCTTGTTACAATATGTCCAGTTTATAGAAATCATCCTATAACTGTTTTTAATAAAAATATAAAAATTGAAAAGATAGGCAAGCAAATAGATATAGGAAGCAAATCAGTTGTCAAAGCCAATGATCCATAGGATATGTTTTGGAGAGCCCATGTATGTCATTTTGCAGTATAATAGAGAGAAGAGACTAAGTACATTTTAGAAGGGCCAAGATAAAACAAGATACCTGCTTGTTTTTCTTTGTTTTTTTTTTCTGGTACTATAATATATGTAAAAAAAAGAAGAAACAATTTTTGAATTAGATCTAAGAGTATAAACCAAGTATATAAAAATAATGTTAAATCAGAGCTTAATTTGAAAAGAAAAATATATCTGTAGATTTTCTAAGGGAAAAATATAGAAATTGTATGACACTTTGTGATATGTAATACTTAATATAGATTTTTAAACCTTAACATATTAAGTGTATAATTTTTAAACATGTATTTAAATGGTGACAATAACTAAAAATTATGTAATGCTTATAGTGTGTCAGGTACTAAGTGCTTTAATTAACTTATTTAACTCACTCAAAAGAATGTAAAGAAAATCAGAAGGGCCAAAGATTCATGTGAAAAAAAACATAGAGAACAAGTTATAAAGTAAATTAATGAGTAGAGTAATAGACAAAATAGTCCAGGATTCAGGAATAAAGATGCAGATGTAGAGAATGGGCTTGAGGACACAGGGAGGGGGAAGGGTAAGCTGGGACGAAGTGAGAGCGTAGCATTGACATATATAAACTACCAAATGTAAAACAGATAGCTAGTGGGAAGCAGCTGCATCACACAGGGATATCAGTTCAGTGCTTTGTGACCACCTAGAGGGGTGGGATAGGGAGGGTGGGAGGGAGGGAGATGCAAGAGGGAAGAGACATGGGGACATATGTATATGTATAACTGATTCACTTTGTTATAAAGCAGAAACTAACACACCATTGTAAAGCAATTATACTCCAATAAAGATGTTAAAAAGAACCCAGCATGATATTGGCACAAAAACAGATATATAGATCAATGGAACAGAATAGAGACCCCAGAAATAAACCTGCACACATACAGTCAATCTACAACGAAGGAGGCAAGAATATACAGTGGAGAAAAGACAGTCTCTTGAGCTTCCCTGGTGGTGCAGTGGTTGAGAGTCCGCCTGCTGATGCAGGTGACATGGGTTCATGCCCCGGTCTGGGAAGATCCCACATGCCGTGGAGTGGCTAGGCCCGTGAGCCATGGCCGCTGAGCCTGTGCGTCCGGAGCCTGTGCTCCGCAATGGGAGAGGCCACAGCAGTGAGAGGCCCGTGTACCGCAGAAAAAAAAAAAAAAAAAAAAAAGACAGTCTCTTCAATAAGTTGTGTTGGGGGGGACCTTGCTGGGGGGGGGGGACCTTCAACATGGCAGAGCAGTAAGATGTGGATATCAACTTCCTCCTCACAAATACATTAGAAATCCATCTACATGTGGAACAACTCCTACAGAACACCTGAAGAACGCTGGCAGAAGACCTCAGACTTCCCAAAAGGCAAGATACTCCCCACGTACCTGGGTAGGGCAAAAGAAAAAAGAAAAAACAGAGACAAAAGAATAGGGAGGAGACCTGCACCTCTGGGAGGGAGCTGTGAAGGAGGAAATGTTTCCACACAATAGGAAGCCCCTTCGTGGGCTGAGACTGTGGGTGGCAGAGGGGGGAAGCTTCAGAGCCATAGAGGAAAGTGCAGCAACAGGGCTGTAGAGGGCAAAGCAGAAAGACTCCTGCACAGAGGATCAGTGCCGACCAGCACTCACCAGCCTGAGAGGTTTATCTGCTCACCCACTGGGATGGGTGTGGGCTAGCAGCTGAGGCTTGGGCTTCAGAGGTCAGATCCCAGGGAGAGGACTGGGGTTGGATCCATGAACACAGCCTGAAGGGGGCCAGTGCACCATAACTAGGCAGGAGGGAGGCCAGGAAAAAGTCTGGATCTGCCTAGGAGGCAAGGGACCATTGTTTCAGGGTGCGTGAAGAGAGGGGATTCAGAGCACCACCTAAAGGAGCTCCAGAGATGGGCGTGAACCGTGTCTATCAGTGCAAACACCAGAGACAGGCATGAAACGGTAAGGCTGCTGTTGCAACCACCAAGAAGCCTGTGTGCAAGCACAGGTCACTATCCATACCTCCCCTCCCAGGAGCCTATGCAGCCCACCACAGCCAGGGATAATGTCCCCGGTAGAACACATGGCATGCCTCAGGCTGTTGCAACGTCATGCAGACCTATGCAGACGCAAACCTATGCCGCTGCAGGCTCACCCTGAATTCTGTACCCCACCCTCCCCTCCAGCCTAAGTGAGCCAGAGCCACCTAATTAGCTCCGACTTTAACCCTGTACTGTCTGAGTGAAGAACAGACACCCTCAGGTGACCTACATGCAGAGGTGGGGCCAAATCTAAAGCTGAACCCCAGGAGCTGTGTGAACAAAGAAGAGAAAGTGAAATTTCTCCCAGCAGCCTCAGGAGCAGTGGATTAAATCTCCAGAATCAACTTGACATACTGTGCATGTGTGGAATACCTGAATAGACAACGAATCATCCCAAAATTGAGGTGGTGGACTTTGGGAGCAACTGTAGCCTTGAGGTTTGCTTTCTGCATCTAATTTCTTTCTGGTTTTATGTTTATCTTAGTTTAGTATTTAGAGTTTATTATCATTGGTAGATTTGTTTATTGATTTGGTAGCTCTCTTCCTCCTTTTTATATATATATATATGTATATATGTATGTATATATGTATGTATATATATATTTTTTTCCTTTTTCTCTTTTTGTTAGTGTGTATATGTATGCTTCCTTCTGTGACTTTTGTCTGTATAGCTTTGCTTTTACCATTTGTCCTAGGATTCTGCCTGCCCATTTCTTTTTTGTTTCTTTGTTTTTTGTATTTAGTATAGTTTTTAGAGCTTGTTATCATTGGTGGATTTGTTTTTGGTTTGGTTGCTCTCTGCTTTGCTTCTTCCATTTTTTTATTACTTTTTAATTTTTAAAATTTTAAATAGTTATTTTTTCATTTTTATTTTATTTTTTTTCTTCCTTTCTTTCCTTTTTTCTCCCTTTTCTTCTGAGCCGTGTGGCTGAAAGGGTCTTGGTGCTCCTGCCAGATGTCAGGCCTGTGCCTCTGAGGTGTGAGAGCTTGTTCAGGACACTGGTCCACGAGAAACCTCCCAAGTCCATGTAATATCAAATGGTGAAAGCTTTCCCAGAGATTTCCCTCTCAAGGATAAGACCCAGCTCAACTCAACGACCAGCAAGCTACAGTGCTGGACAACCTGTGCCAAACAACTAGCAAGACAGGAACACAACCCCACCCATTAGCATAAAGGTGGCCTAAAGTCATAAAAAGGTCCCAGACACCCCAAAACACACCACAAGATGTGGTCGTGCCAACTAGAAAGACAAGATCAAGCCTCATCCCCCAGAACACAGGCACTAGTCCCCTTCACCAGGAAGCCTTCAAAACCCACTGAACCAACCTTACCCACTGGTGGCAGACACCAAAAAAAAATGGGAACTACGAACCTGAAGCCTGCAAAAAGGAGACCCCAAACATATTAAGTAAAATGAGAAGACAGAGAAACACACAGCAGATGAAGAAGCAAGGTAAAAACCCACCAGACAAACAAATCAAGAGGAAATAAGCAGTCTACCTAAAAATGAATTCAGACTAATGATAGTAAACATATCCAAAATCTTGGAAATAGAATGGAGAAAATACAATAAACGTTTAACAAGGACCTAGAAGAACTAAAGAGCAAACAAACAATGATGAACAACACAATAAATGAAATTAAAAATTCTCTAGAAGGAATCAATAGCAGAATAACTGAGGCAGAAGAACGGATAAGTGACCTAGAAGATAAAATAATGGAAGTAACTACTGCAGAGCAGAATAAAGAAAAAAGAATGAAAAGAATTGAGGACAGTCTTAGAGACCTCTGGGACAACATTAAATGAACCAACATTCGAATTATAAGGGTCCCAGAAGCAGAAGAGAAAAAGAAAGGATCTGAGAAAATATTTGAAGAGACTATAGTTGAAAACTTCCCTAATATGGGAAAGGAAATAGTTAATCAAGTTCAGGAAGCACAGAGAGTCCCACACAGGATAAATCAAAGGAGAAACATGCCAAAACACATATTAATCAAACTATCAAAAATTAAACACAAATAAAAAATATAAAAAGCAGCAAGGGAACAACAACAAATAATATACATGAGAATGTCCATAAGGTTAACAGCTGATCTTTCAGCAGAAACTCTGCAAGCCAAAAGGGAATGGAAAGACAAATTTAAAGTGATGAAAGGGAAAAACTTGCAACCAAAATTACTCTACCCAGGAAGGATCTCATTCATATTCGACAGAGAAATTAAAACCTTTACAGACAAGCAAAAGCTAAGAGAATACAGCACCACCAAACCAGCTTAACAAAAAATGCTAAATGAACTTCTCTAGGCATGAAACACAACAGAAGGAAAAGACCTACAATAACAAATCCAAGACAATTAGGAAAATGCTAATAGGAACATACATACTGATAATTACCTTAAATGTAAATGGATTAATTGCACCAACCAAAAGACATAGACTGGATGAATGGATACAAAAACAAGGCCTGTGCATATGCTATCTACAAAAGTCCCACTTCATATCTAGGGAAATGTACAGACTGAAAGTGAGGGGTTAAAGAAATACACTCAATGAAAATGGAAATCAAAAGAAAGCCAGAGTAGCAATTCTCATACCAGACAAAATAGACTTTAAATTAAGATTACAAGAGACAAAGAAGGACACAACATAATGATCAAGGGAACAATCCAAGAAGAAGATATTACAATTTTAAATATTTATGCACCCAGCATAGGAGCACCTCAATACGTAAGGCAAACGCTAATAACAATAAAAGGGGAAATCGACAGTAACACAATAATAGTGGGGGAATTTAACACCCCATTTTCACCAATGGACAGATCATCCAAAATGAAAATAAATAAGGAAACAAAAGCTTTAAATGATAAATTAAACAAGATGGACTTAATTGATATTTATAGGACATTCCATCCAAAAACAACAGAATAGACTACTTTCTTCTCAAGTGCTCATGGGACACTCTCCAGGATAGATCGTATCTTGGTTCACCAATCAAGCATTGGTGAATATAAGAAAATTGAAATTGTATCGAGTATCTTTTCTGACCACAATGCTATGAGACAAGATATCAGTTACAGGAAATAATCTGTAAAAAATACAAACATATGGAGGTTAAACAATACACTAATTAATAATCAAGAGATCACTGAAGAAATCAAAGTGGAAATCAAAAAATACCTAGAGACAGATGACAATGAAATCACGATGACCCAAACCTATGGGATGCAGCAAAAGTAGTTGTAAGAGGGAAGTTTATAGCAGTAAAATCCTCCATTAAGAAACAAGAAACATCTCAAATAAACAACCTAACCTTACACATAAAGCAAATAGAAAAAGAAGAACAAAATATTCCCAAAGTTAGCAGAAAGAAAGAAATCATAAAGATCAGATCAGAAATAAATGAAAAAGAAAAGAAGGAAACAATAGCAAAGATCAATAAAAATAAAGGCTGGTTCTTTGAGAAGATAAACAAAATTGATAAACCATTAGCCAGATGCATCAAGAGAAAAAAGAAGACTCAAATCAATAGAAATAGAAATGAAAACGGAGAAGAAACAACTGACACTGCAAACTACAAAGGATAACGAGAGATCAATACAAGCATCTATATGGCAATAAAATGGACAACCTAGAAGAAATGGATAAATTCTTAGAAAAGCACAACCTTCTCAGAAGAACCAGGTACCAAGAAGTCATCAAAAATATAAGCAGACTAATCACAAGCACTGAAATTGAGACTGTGATTAAAAATCTTCCAACAAAAAAAAGCCCAGGACAAGATGGCTTTACAAGCGAATTCTATCAAACATTTGGAGAAGACCTAATACTTTTCCTTCTCAAACTCTTGCAAAATATAGCAGAAGGAGGAACACTCCCAAACTCATTCTATGAGGCCACCATCACCCTGATACCAAAAGCAGACAAACATGTCATAAAGAAAGAAAACTACAGGCCAATATCACTGATGAACATAGATGTAAAATCCTCAACAAAAATACTAGCAAACAGAATCCAGCAGCACATTAAAATGATCATACACCATGATCAAGTGGGGTTTATCCAAGGAATGCAAGGATCCTTCAATAAACGCAAATCAATCAATGAGATAAACCATATTAACAAATTGAAGTAGAAAAAATATATGCACTCTCAACAGATGCAGAAAAAGCTTCTGACAAAATTCAACAGCCATTTATGATAAAAACCCTCCAGAAGGTAGGCATAGAGGGAATTTACCTAAACAAAATAAAGGCCATATATGACAAACCCAGAGCCAACATCATTATCAATGGTGAAAATCTGAAACCATTTCCTCTAAGATAAGAAACAGGACAAGGTTGCCCACTCCCACCACTATTATTCAACACAGTTTTGGAAATATTAGCCACAAAAATCAGAGAAGAATAAGAAATAAAGAGAATCCAAATCAGAAAAGAAGTAAATCTGTCACTGTTTGAAGATGACATGATATTATACATAGAGGATCCTAAGGATACTACCAGAAAACTACTAGAGCTAGTCCATGAATTTGGGAAAGTAGCAGGATACAAAATTAGTGCACAGAAATCTCTTGTATTCTTATACACTAATGATGAAAAATCCGAAAGAGAAATTAAGGAAACACTCCCATTTAACACTGCAACAAAAAGAATAAAATACCTAGGAATAAACCTACCTAAGGAGAAAAAAGACCTGTATGCATAAAAGTATAAGACACTGATGAAAGAAATTAAAGATGATACAAACAGATGGAGAGATATACAATGTTCTTGGACTGGAAGAATCAACATTGTGAAAATGACTATACTACCCAAAGCAATCTACAGAGTCAATGCAATCCCTATCAAACTACCAATGGCATTTTTCACAGAACTAGAACAAAAAATTTCACAACTTGTATGGAAACACAAAAGACCCTGAATAGCCAAAGCAATATTGAGGAAGAAAAAATGAGCTGCAGGAAAAAGGCTCCTGGACTTTAGACTAAACTGCAAAGCTACAGTAATCAAGACAGTATGGTACTGGCATAAATACAGAAATATAGATCATTGGAACAGGATAGAAAGCCCAGAGATAAACCCACACACATATGGTCACCTTATTTTTGATAAAGGAGGCAAGAATATACAATGGAGAAAAGACAGCCTCTTCAGTATATGGTGCTGGGAAAACTGGACAGCTACATGTAAAAGAATGAAATTAGAACACTCCCCAACACCATACACAAAAATAAACTCAAAATGGATTAAAGACCTACATGCAAGGGCGGACACTATAAAACCCTTAAGAGGAAAACATAGGCAGAACACTCTATGACATAGATCACAGCAGGATCCTTTTTGACCCACCTCCTAGAGAAATGCACTTAAAAACAAAAATAAACAAATGGGACCTAATGAAACTTAAAAGCTTTTGCACAGCAAAGGAAACCATAAACGAGACGAGCAAAAACCCTCATAATGTGACAAAATATTTGCAAACGAAGAAAATGACAAAGAATTGATCTCAAAAATTTACAAGCAGCTCATGCAGGTCAATATGAAAAAGAAAAAACAAACAACCTAATCCAAAAATGGGCAGAAGACCTAAATAGACATTTCTCCAAGGAAGATATACATATTGCTAACAAACACATGAAAGAATACTCAACATCACTAATCATTAGAGAATTGCTAATCAAAACTATAATGTGGTATCACCTCACACCAGACAGAATGGTCATGATCAAAAAATCTACAAAAAATAAATGCTGGAGAGGTTGTGGAGAAAAGGGAACCCTCTTGCACTTTTGGTGGGAATGTAAATTGATAAGTCCACTATGGAGAACAGTAGGGAGCTTCCTTAAAAAACTAAAAATAGAACTACCATACGACCCAGAAATCCCACTACTGGGCATATACCCTGAGAAAACCATAGTTCAAAAAGAGTCATGTAACACAATGTTCATTGCTGCTCTATTTACAATAGCCAGGACATGGAAGCAACCTAAGTGTCCATCGACAGGTGAATGGATAAAGACGATGTGTACGTACATACAATGGAATATTACTCAGCCATAAAAAGAAACAAAATTGAAGACATTGGGTGGGAGACGGGTAAGCTGGGACGAAGTGAGAGAGTGGCATGGACTTATATAAACTACCAAATATAAAATAGATAGCTCGTGGGAAGTAGCCGTATAGCACAGGGAGATCAGCTTTGTGCTGTGTGACCACCTAGAGGGGTGGGATATGGAGGGTGGGGGGGAGATGCAAGAGGGAGGAGATATGGAGATATATGTATATGTATAGCTGATTCACCCTGTTGTAAAGCAGAAACTATCACACCCTTTTAAAGCAATTTTACTCCAATAAAGATGTTAGAAAGAAAAAAAGTTGTGTTGGGAATGGCAGACAGCTACATGTAAATCAATGAAATTAGAACACTTCCTCACACGATATACCAAAATAAATTCAAAGTGGTTTAAAGACCTAAATATGAGACATGAAATAGGCAAAACTTTCTAAAACATATATCGTAGCAATATTTTCTTAGATCAATCTCCCAAGGCAGAATAAATAGAAGCAAAAATAAACAAGTGGGACCTAATCAAACATGAAAGCTTTTGCACAGCAAAGGAAACCATCAACAAAATGAAAAGACAACTTATGGTATGGGAGAAAATATTTGCAAATGATGTGACTGATGAGGGCTTAATATCCAAGATATACAAATGGCTTATACAACTCAATATCAAAAAATCAAGTAACCCAATCAAAAAAGGGGCAGAAGAACTAAATAGACATTTCTCCAAAGAAGACATACAGATGGCCAACAAGCACATGAAAAGATGCTCAACACTTCTAATTCTTAGGGAAGTGCATATCAAAACCACAAGGAGGTATCACCTCACACCCGTCACAATGGCTATCATCAAAAAGTCTGCAAACGATAAATATTGGACAGGTTGTGGAGAAAAGGGAACCCCTGTGCACTTTCAGTGAGAATGTAAATTGGTGCAGCCACTATGGAAAACAGTATGGAGATTCCTTAAAAAACTAAAACTAGAGTTACCATACGATCCAGCAATCCCAATCCTGGGCATTTATCCAAAAAATATAAAAACTTTAATTTAAAAAGCTATATGGGGCTTCCCTGGTGGCACAGTGGTTGAGAGTCCGCCTGCCGATGCAGGGGACACGGGTTCATTCCCCGGTCCGGGAAGATCCCACATGCCGCGGAGTGGCTGGGCCCGTGAGCCATGGCCGCTGAGCCTGCGCATCCGGAGCCTGTGCTCCGCAACGGGAGAGGCCACAACAGCGAGAGGCCCGCGTACCACAAAAAAAAAAAAAAAAAGCTATATGCACCCCAGTGTTCATAGTTGCACTATTTACAATAGCCAAGACATGTAAACAACCCAAGTGCCCATCAACAGATGATTGCTTTAAGAAGACGTGGTATATATATACAATGGAATATTATTCAGCTATAAAAAGAATGAAATGAAAGATTGTCATTTGCAGCAACGTGGATGTACCTAGAGAATATCGAACTAAGTGAAGGAAGTCAGATAGAGAAAGACAAATATTATATATTACTTATATGTAGAATCTAAAAATAATGCAAATGAATGTATATACAAAACAGAATCACAGACATAGAAAACAAACTTGTGATTACCATAGGGGAAAATGAGGGGGAAGGGATAATTTAGGAGTATGGGATTAATAGATAACAACTACTTTATATAAAATAGATAAGCAACAAAGATTCACCATATAGCACAGGGAACTACGTTCAGTATCTTGTAATAACCTACAATAAAAATAATCTGAAAAATATATGTATAACTGAATCACTTTGCTGTACACCTTGAAACTAATGCAATATTGTAAATCTGAAAACTGAGAATATTTTTAATTCCAAAATTCCAATTTTCGCTTGAAAACTTACATTTTGGCATTGCTAATGAATACCATCAGTTGTCTTCTTTGAAGTGAAAGCCTCAAGTCATCCATTTTTGAAAAAAATATATATCAAATAACCAAATCAGAATAACCATAGTTTGTTACTAGTTCTTTCAAGTAAAAATGGTATTCCATGAAAAAAGCAGCTAGGAAAGTTTGACAATGCAAACAATCTTCTAAGTGCTTTATGTGGAGACAACCACCATACTTGGTGTGAGGAAGAAGTGCTTTCTGCCTACTTTCCATTCTGTTGTACAATTAAAGAAATATATATTCAAGGGTCTAGATCAAGTAAAATTAATAGTTTTTACTGCTTAATCAAAGACATTAAGTGAAACTGGCTTCTTTTCCCCCTCTGAGGGCATTGTGGTGAAGAATACAAATTACTACTACTATAGTTTAGTACCAGTGCTTTGATTCATGCTAAAGCAATAGTAGTTTTAATTGTTGTTTTTGTACCATTGTGAAAATGTCAATATAGTGCATAATGAAAATAATGTTTTAGTATTATGAAAACAGTTTGACTTCATGGATCTCCAATAAGATCTTGGGGCCTCTTAGGGGTCCTTGGACTACACTTTGAGAGCTACTCAAAAGGACAATCTAAAAGCATGAGTTTCCCATTGATTTTTATTTGCACCCAAAGCTTAATTTAGGTTACTGTATGCTTTACATAATGAAATTTTAAATATTTTTATTGAACAGGAAGATTTTTGTTGTTGTTCCTATGGGAAAAGGGTAACTACAATCTAATAGCTATTTTCTCTTCCCCAGTTCATCTATATGCCAGCGCTATATAACTCTCTACTGCCACTTGGATGAGCAAACTCACATTACAAGGGACGGAAAAATGAACAGAAAATATTTAGTAAATATAAAATCATAGTTCACTGTGTACAGTGATAATTCAAAATGAAATAAACAGAAAGAAAAACTGTATAAAACTCATAAATGATAACTTTACATAACTTTTATTTTTAAGATAGAAAATAAAGCTGCATAAGAACCCCTTTGCTTTAACATTATTCCAAACGTTCACTATACTAATAAAACTTCTAGCAAATTAATACAAATCCCTTACATAGAACACCATGATTTCTTTGATGATAAGGATGTTTTATGTCTGGCAGAAATAAAAAATAGAATATGACTTTAATCAAGAAAGACCCAATAGGTTTTATATCATCATTTCTTGCTATTTCCAAAACATACTTTTAAGCTTTTCTATCTCCAGTAATTTGTTCCTCAACGCTTCCCTTAAACTATGCCTATAAAAGCCCTTCTCTACCCTCTACTCTCCATAAACCTGCCTAACAGCCATTCTTTAGGCCCATTTCAAAACCCATTTTGTCCTTGAAGCCTTTCATGATCTCTCTTACCTTTGGCATTTGCTTGTATCTTTCTTATGGCTTTTAGCATATTCTCCTTTCTACTAATTTTTAATATATTTATTTTAGTTCTGTTCCTAATATGCTTCTTGAAGGAGCAGACTAGGCTTTCCCATATTTGTATGCTCTTCAAGGCCTAGCATAATGCTTTTCTCAATAAGAATAGGTTGATTTAAACCTATAAGCATTTACTGAAGTCATATAATGCATAAGGTACAAGGCAAGGTTATGTATATATGAAGTAGATGACCATTCTTGACTTCTGAGATCTTATAATCTACCGGGGGAAAATAAAGCATGAAAACAGCAAGATATATGATGGTAAATTAAAAGTATAATGATTCATACAATAAGGTCAGAGGAAGATTTGGGGCAAGAGCTTATTAATTATTTATGGCTGATTAGAGTCAGTGAGATAAAATCCCATAACTTTTCTTCAATTATTAAAGCTGTGGAAAAAATGAATAGTTCCTCTAAAGTGTTGTTATTACATGGTCCTCAACGAGGAGTAATTTTGCCCCCTAGAGTATATCTGGCAAAGTCTGGAGATATATTTTGTTGTCACAATAGTGGACAGGGGATTGTTACTGGCACATAGTGGGTAGAGGCTAGGGATGTTCTAAACATCCTACAAAGCACAGGGCAACTTCCCACCATAAAGAATTATGCAGCCTAAATTTTAGTAGTGTCAAGGTTGAGAACCCTGTGCTATTAGGAAGTACACAGACATTTACTTAAATTCAATGAGAAGTACTGCTAGTAAAGGATACTAAGGTCTCTGAAACATAAGACTCCATGTAAAACTGTCAGAAATTCCTGGTTTAAGAAAGGAAAATAATAGCATATTAGTAGGTAATTAACAGTGTATTAAACATATTTCACATTGTTATCTTTCTGATTTTTGTGGCAGATTCAATTTTTAAACTCTAAGAAGTAATCAGACAGTTTAACTTTTACTCAAAATGCATTTAATTGATTTTTTAAAGCACACTGACTTCATTTTAGTAAAAATGATACATGTTCACTTAAAAATATTTAAGCAACAGTAAAAATTGCAAATAGGATAGAAACAAATTATCTTGAATCCTACCAGTGCTAAAATTTGAGAAAACACAATCTGAAGCACTTTGTTCTCTCTGTGCATATATCATATGGAAAGTTAGAAATAAATGATTTTACTACAAAAGGATATTATAATATTATTTATAATAAAATATTAAATCAATTTTAATTTAGTAGACAGCAATGTAGACTAGCTTTTAAGATTCTTCTAAAGTAAAACAACTCTACTACATTGGCATTAAAATATTTTTGTATTTTTAACTACTTATTTTAACTTTATTGGAATTTATTGATTCCATGCTATGAAAGATAATGAAATTAACATACTGACATTTTATCTCACTCATGATTGTTATTAGCTATGCCATCACTTTTATATCACTAAGGCTTAAAGCATTTACACTTTATAACAAAAACTGTCTTAATTTCTCTATCTTCTTTTCCTTTTAATTTCCTAATAACTGTCTAAATGTGCTCTATTATAGCTATGTTTGCTCTACTTTCTGTGATTTTTACATTCTTTCCACAACTTTTACATATTGCTAGATCTTATTATTCTAACAAAAACATTGTAGGGGTTATTTTGCCTTCCACTTGGTATGCAGAAAATTGGAAAGAGAATCATTCCCACTGTTACAATAAGATAAACTGGATAATATACACAATTATAAATTTCCATGAACCTATCAAAGAGTCAAGGTCACAGGGCAACAAGCAGGCCTGAAATCTAAGGAAAGACAGGTGCTTCCAAGAATGGAACATGAGCACTGGCTAATTTGCAGAAGTACATGGGAGGGTAATAGGCTGCCATACAAGCAGGAAAAAGTTCAGATATATTTTTTTAACAAATTGCTGAAGGCTGTATGTGAGCTAGCACGAAAATATAGAACCCTTGAGATCTATAGACTATGGAGAGCTCTAACCCAACTTGCAGGCTTTTCTCCACAAACCTCTATGGCTTCCCATAAAAAACAACAGCAATAAACAAGAACAAAACAAAACATTGAGGGCAGGGCAGGAGACCAGAGAAAGCCTACCTCATGGTATAGACCTGGGGGAAAGGAGTGGTTACCAATGTGGGAAAAACATGAATCTCTGCCCAGAACACTCTACCTTCTGGAACAAAAGCCTAAGTTGCTAGGGGAAGGACAGCAAACCTTGTCATCCCTAGGGCACAGTTGAAGACCCACTGTGGCTAGAGGAAAGTAATAGAAAACAAAGCAAAACAAAAACAACCTCTACCACTGGGAAAAGGGCTAGATCACCGAGAAAGCCCTCTTCAGGAGAACCAGGGGCACAGGGCCTATGGAGGACAGAACCTAAAACAAGACAATAGAGAATATCCTCACCTGCCCCCATCAGTAGAGTCATGTTTCAAGTAAAAATGTGGAGAAATACCTTCTCTGAAGCACAGGATCACAAAGAAAGGCTAAAGCTGAAGGTGTGATATGAACACTGGAAAAATCCCCCAGCAATGTAGCATTCACCTAAGCACAAGGGATCTAGAGGAATTTGAAGCAGGTGGTACACTGAGAATAATCACAGCAAGACCAAATTTCACACCCACTTCAATTCCTGATTAGATTATTTCAAATTTCCAACACTAAAGGCCTAACCAAAGAGACATGCTCATTTCCAAGCATAAATATGATTTACACTAGTCTCTTCTGTCCTATACATTCTGTTCAATTATAAAGCAAATAATTATGAGTTAAGAAAAAAGGAAAGAGAAAACAATAGAACAGAAAGAGATTCAAATATAAATAATATATATTTATGAAAAGAATCAGTGAACTTGGAGACAGATGAATAGAAATTATCTAAACTAAAACACAGTGGGGTGGAGGGAAGGGAGGACAAAAAGAGGGGAAGAAGGATGAGGAGAGGGAGAAAGAATATGATAGAAAATGGTGCATTCAAAAGCTGTGGGACAGACAATCAGTTGAATGGTTGGCTGCAGAGACAGTTGAGGGCTTCCCAGCATAGGTAGAGTAGGCAGGGCTCAGCGAGCAGCCTCGCCTGGAATTCCAATCAGAACTTGGACCAGAGCTTCTCCTGGGGATGCTGAAGCAACACTTTCTTTGGACTGTGAATTTCTTCAAAAGTGGAACCAAGAAGAGGACTAATAAATACGCTGAATTCCAAAAAGAAGGCATGGCCATTTAAGATGATGGAATAGGAGGATGCGGAATTCATCTCTCCTCACAAGTACATTAAGAATACATCTACAAATGGAACAGTTCTCACAGACCACCTGCTGAACATTAGCAGAAGACTTCGGACACATAAAAGGACAAGAAAAATCCCCTCACAACTGGGTAAGATGAAAGAAAGAAAAAAGAAAAGAGGAATCAAGAAAGGGACCAGTAACTCTGGCAGGAAGCTGAAGGTGAGGAGAGGTTCCCGCACTCAAACCCCCCCCCACATGGTGGAGAAAGTAGCTGGGACAGAGAGAGACCTTCAGGGGATCAAAGGGGAATGCAACGGACAGTCTGTGGAAGGCAGGTCAAGGTAAGAACTGCACTCATGGTCTGAGTCGCAGCCCTGCGCACCCCAGCTGGAGTCATGTGTCTCCTGTTGCAGAGGGGGGATGGGTGTTGGAAAGTGGGGTTTGGAGCATGGACCCAGGGCGGGGACAGCTGTTGGCTGTGAAAAGACAGCCCAAAGGGACAGGAATAAGGTGCTCCATGACTGGGAAAGTTGGCGGAGGAAGCCCGGGACACCATAGAAACAAGGCGTCATTGTTGAGTGGTGTGCAAGGGGTGGAGCCATCACTGCAACCCCCTTCACCACCCACTGGCTTCAGCCTCCGTGCGTACTGGGAGGGACACCCATCTGAGCAGGCTCACCCACCCCTCAAGCCAAGGCCGCCTCTGCCCGTGTAGGCTCCAAGGTCCTGAGTGCTGCCCATCACAAAGCCTCCTCCAGAATCAGCCCTGGGTGCCCCTGCTTGAGATGTGAATCTGCCAATGTTGGCAGGGGCTGAGTGCTAAAGTGTGGGGTTAAGAGAGTGGAAGCAACCGAAATGTCCATTGACAGATGAATGGATAAAGAAGATGTGGCACATATATACAATGGAATATTACTCAGCTGTGAAAATAAATGAAATTGAGTTATTTATAGTGAGGTGGATGGACCTAGAGTCTGTCAAACAGAGTGAAGTACGTTAGAAAGAGAAAAACAAATACTGTATGCTAACACATATATATGGAATCTAATAACAAATGGTTCTGATGAACCTAGTGGCAAGACAGGAATAAAGATGCAGATGTAGAGAATGGACTTGAGGACATGGGGGTGGTGGGGAAGGGGAAGCTGGGATGAAATGAGAGAGTAGCATTGACATATACACTATCAAATGTAAAATAGATAGCTAGTGGGAAGCAGCTGCATAGCACAGGGAGATCATCTCAGTGGTTTGTGTCCACCTAGATGGGTGGGATAGGGAGGGTGGGAGGGAGGCTCAAGAGGGAGGGGATATGGGGATATATGTATACATATAGCTGATTCACTTTGTTATACAGCAGAAACTAACACAACATTGTAAAGCAATTATACTCCAATAAAGATGTTAAAAAAAAGAGAGAGAGAGCGGATCTGGGGAGAGGACCACTGTTGGCTGCACAGATACAACAGAGGGAACGGGAGTGAGGGGCTCCATGGCCTGGAATGCCCTAGAGGAAACATGGTCTGCCTAGGAAACGAGGTGTCATTGTTGAGTGGCGCGTAAGAGGTGGGGCCACTACAGCCCCCACACACCAGTCCATGCCTCCGCGAGCACTGGGAGGGACTCCCACCAGAGTGAGCATGCCCCAGTCTGTTGCAACTGTCTGCTGGTCACTGCTGCTGCAGGCACTTTGTGCACACCCCAGTTGTGGCCAATGTACCCCTCCCTGGCCTGAGTAAGTGTGCCCCAATCAGCCACTGCTTTCACTCACTATCGCCTGGGCAGGGAACAGATACCTAAGGGTGGCAAACATGCAGACTTGGGGCCAAAACCAAAGCTGAGCCCCAGGGGTGGTGCGACTAAGGAAGAGGAACTGAAATATCTCTGTGCAGCTGCATAGCCACAGATTAAATCAACATGATCGGCTTGGTAAATCCTACATCTCTGAAATACCTGAATAGACAACAAGTGTTCCTAAAACTGAGACCAGTCTAGCATTAAAAGCAGTGGACTTTGGGGGCAAGTACACGTGAGAGTTGGGCCAGGTCAGATTATGTGCCCACCCACAGTGCCCACAGCAGGTCCAAAGACCTACCTAGAGGTATTATAGGGCTCCCTGGGGAGGTGGAGGATGGCTGTGGCTTACTGTGGGAGCAAGGATGCTGACAGAGGAGGCCTCAGAAAAACATTCTTATTACTATTATTCCTTTGTTGCTTGTTTCATTTTGTTCAGTTGATGTTTTTATTATTATTATTTTTTTAATATTATTTTTTAATATATTTTTCTATTTTTATTTACTTTTTGTTGTTCTGTGTTTTTTCTTGTCTTTGTTCTTTTTTTGATTGTTTCTATGTGTTTTATTTATTATTTTTAAAAATAAATTTATTTATTTATTTAAAAAATTTTTGGCTGTCTAGAGTCTTTGTTGCTGCATGTGAGCTTTTTTCTCTAGTTGTGGTGAGTGAGGGCTACTCTTCATTGCAGTGCATGGGTTTTTCATTGGGTAGCTTCTCTTGTTGCAGAGCACAGGCTCTAGGTGCACGGGCTTCAGTAGTTGTGGCACTCAAGCTCAGTAGTTGTGGCTCATGGGCTCTAGAGTGCAGGCTTAGTAGTTGTGACGCATGGGCTTAGTTGCCCCGTAGCATGTGGGATCTTCCAGGAGCAGGGCTTCAACCCGTGTCTCCTGCATTGGCAGGCAGATTCTTAACCACTGCGCCACTAGGGAAGCCCTGTTTTATGGGTTTTTTTGCCTTTATAGTCCGTTTCTTTGTTTCTGTTTGTTTGGTTTTCTTTTTATCACTTATCTGGTTTTCTGTTTATCACTTATCTTGGGTTTGGTTTGTCTGTTTTCTTTCTTCCTTTTTATTGTGTTGTTGCTGCTGTTTGGTTTTGATTTTGCTATTTGTCTTGGGGTTTTGTTGTTTCATTTCTTTTCCTTTGTTTTCCTTTCTTCTATGGATGCACCATGCAGCTTGCAGGTTCTTGGTTTCCCAGCCAGGGGTCAACCCTGGGCCTCCAGGGTGGAAATGCTGAATCCAGGATGCTGTACCACCAGAGAATTCCCAGGCCCAGGGAATATTAATTGGCATGTGCTCTCCTGGAGTATCCATCTCAACACCAAGACCTGGCTCCACCCAACTGCCTGCAGGCACCAGTGCTGGACACCTCATGCCAAACTACCCGCAAGACAGGAATACAGCCCCACCCATAAGCAGAGAGGCTGCCTAAAGTCGTACTAAGCTCACAGACAGCCCAAAACACACCACATGATGAGATCCTGCCCATCAGAGGGAAAAGACTAAGCTCCACACACAGAAGTGCAGGAACCAGTCCCTCCTCCCAGGAAGCCTATAAAAGACCCTGGACCAACCTCATCCACCAGGGACCAGAAAACAGAAGCAAGAGGAACTATGACCCTGCAGCCTGCAGAAAGGAGACCACAAATGCAGAAAGTTAGACAAAATGAGACAACAGAGAAATACATTGTAGATGAAGGGGCAAGGTAAAAACCCACAAGACCAAATAAATGAAGAGTAAATAGGTAATCTACCTGAAAAAGAATTCACAGTAATGATAGTAAAGATGATTCAAGATCTCAGGAACAGAATAGAGGCATGGATCAAAAAGATATAAGAAATGTTTACAAAGGACCTAGAAGAATTAAGAACAAGCAATCAGTGATGAACAGCACATTAAATGAAATGAAAAATATACTAGAAGGAATCCATAGCAGAATAACTGATGGAGAAAAACAGATAAGTGAGCTGGAAGATAGAAGGGTGGAAATAACTGCCATGGAGAAGAATAAGGAAAATAATGAGACAAAATGAGGACAGTCTCAGAGACCTCTGGGACAACATTAAATGCACCAACATTTGAATAACAGGGATCACAGAAGAAGAAGAGAAAGCGTCTGAGAAAATATTTGAAGAGATTATAGTTGAAAACTTCCCTAACAGGGGAAAGGAAATAGTCACCCAAGTCCAGGAAGCACAGGGAGTCCCATACAGATTAAACCCAAGGAGAAACATGCTGAGACATATATTAACCAAACTAACAAAAGTTAAATTCAAAGAAAAAATATTAAAAGCAGCAAGGGAAAAGCCAAAAATAATATACAAAGGAATCCCCATAAGGATATCAGCTGATTTTTCAACAGAAACTCTGCAGGTCAGAAGGGAATAGCAGGATATATTTAAAGTGATGAAAGGGAAAAACCTACAGCCAAAATTACTCTACCCAGCAAGGCACTCATTTGGATTCGATGGAAAAATCAAAAGTTATACAGACAAGCCAAAGCTTAGAGAATTCGGCACCACCAACCCAGGTTTACAACAAATGCTCAAAGAACTTCTCTAGGCGGGAAACACAAGAAAACAATTAAGAAAATGGCAAAAGAAACATATGTATCGATAATTCCCTTAAATGTAAATGGATTAATTGCACCAACCAAAAGACACAGACTGGCTGAATGGATACAAAAACAAGACCCATATACATGCTGTCTACAAGAGACGTGCTTCAGACCTAGGTACACATACAGACTGAAAGTGAGAGGCTGGAAAAAGATATACTATGCAAATGGAAATCAAAAGAAATCTGGAGTAGCAATACTCATATCAGAAAAACTAGACTTTAAAATAAAGACTAATACAAGAGACAAGGAAGGACAATACACAATGACCAAGGGATCATTCCAAGAAGAAGATATAAAAATTGTAAATATTTGGGCTTCACTGGTGGCACAGTGGTTGAGTCTGCCTGACAATGCAGGGGACATGGGTTCGTGCCCCGGTCCAGGAAGATACCACATGCCACGGAGTGGCTAGGCCTGTGAGCCATGGCCACTGAGCCTGTGCGTCCGGACCCTGTGCTCTGCAATGGGAGAGGCCACAACAGTGAGAGGTCTGCGTACTGCAAAAAAAAAAAAAAAATTGTAAATATTTATGCACCCAACATAGGAGCACCTTAATTCACAAGGCAAATGCTAACAGCCATAAAAGGGAAATCGACAGTAACACAGCTAGAGTAGGAGAATTTAACACTCTGCTTACACCAATGGATAGATCATCAAGATAGAAAATTAATAAGGAAACACAAGCCTTAAATGACACAATAGACCAGATAGACTTAATTGATATTTATTGGAGATTCCGTCTGAAACAGCAGAATACACTTTCTTTTGAGGTGCGTATGGAACGTTCTCCAGGATAGATCACATTTTGTGTTACAAATCAATCCTCTGTAAATTAAAGAAAATTGAAATAGTATCAAGCATTTTTTCCAACCACAATGTTATGAGATTAGAAATCAATTACAGGGAAAACAAACTGTAAAAAACACAAACACAAGGAGGCTAAACAATATGCTACTAAATAACCAAGAGATCACTTTAGAAATCAAAGAGGAAATCAAAAAATATCTATAAACAAATGACAATGAAAAAACAATGACCCAAAACCTATGGGATGCAGCAAAAGCAGTTCTAAGAGGGGAATTTATAGCAATACAATCTTACCTCAAAACACAAGAAAATCTCAAATAAACAACCTAACCTTACGTGTAAAGCAACTAGAGAAAGAAGAACAAACAAAATCCAAAGTTAGTAGAAGGAAAGAAACATAAAGATCAGAGCAGAAGCAAATGAAATAGAAGTGAAGAAAACAATAGCAAAGATCAATGAAACTAAAAGCTGGTTCTTTGAAGAGATAAACAAAATTCATAAACCTTTAGCCAGACTCATCAAGAAAAAAAAGGAAGATAACTCAAATCAGTAAAATTAGAAATAAAAAAGAAGTAACAACTGACACCACAAAAATACAAAGGATCATAAGAGACTACTACGAGCAACTATATACCAATAAAATGGACAACCTGGAATAAATGGAAAAACTCTAAGAACAGGACAACCTTCCAAGACTGAAAAAGGAAGAAATAGAAAATGTGAACAGACCAATCACAAGTAATGAAATTGAAAATGTGATTAAAAATCTTCCAACAAACAAAAGTCCAGGACCAGATGGCTTCACAGGTGAATTCTATCAAACATTTAGAGAAGAGCTAACACCCTTCCTTCTCAAACTCTTCCAAAAAATTGAAGAGGGAGGAACACTCCCATGCTCACTCTACAAGGCCACCATCACCCTGATACCAAAACCAGACAAAGTTATCACAAAAACAGAAAATTACTGGCCAACATTACTGATGAACATAAACACAAAAATCCTCAACAAAATACTAGCAAACAGAATCCAACAGCACATTTAAAGGATCATACACTATGATAAAGTGGGATTTATCCCAGAGATGCAAGGATTCTTCAACATATGCAAATCAAACAATGTGATACACAATAGTAATAAACTGAAGAATCAAAACCATATGATCATCTCAATATATGCAGAAAATGCTTTAGACAAAATTCAACTGCCATTTACGATAAAAACTCTCCAGAAAGTGGAGAGGGAACCTACCTCAAAATAATAAAGGCCATATATGATAAACCCACAGGAAACATTATTATTCTTTTTTTTTTTTTTTTTTTTTTTGCGGTACGTGGGCCTCTCACTGTTGTGGCCTCTCCCGTTGAGGAGCACAGGCTCTGGATGCGCAGGCTCAATGGCCATGGCTCACGGGTCTAGCCGCTCCGCGGCATGTAGGATCTTCCCGGACTGGGGCATGAACCCGTGTCCCCTGCATTGGCAGGTGGACTCTCAACCACTGTGCCACCAGGGAAGCCCGGAAACATTATTCTTAATGGTGAAAAACTGAAAGCATCTCCTCTAAGATCAGGGACAAGACAAGGGTGTCCGCTCTCACCACTATTCATTATTATTCAACCTAGTTTAGAAAGTCCTAGCCATGGTTATCAAAGAAGAAAAAGTAATATAAGGAATCCAAATTGGAAAAGATGAAGTAAAACTGTCACTTTTGCAGATGACATGATATTATACATAGAAAATCCTAACGATGCCACCAGAAAACTACTGGAGCTAATCAATGAATTTGGTAAAGTTGCAGGATATAAAATTAATATACTGAAATTTTCTGCATTCCTATACACTAACAATGAAAGGTCAGAAAGAGAAATTGAGGAAACAATCCCATGTACTATTGCAACAAAAAGAATAAAATACCTAGGAATAAATCTGATTAAGGGGGCAAAATGCCTGTACATGGAAAACTATAAGATACTGATGAAAGAAATCAAAGATGACACAGACAGAGGGACAGATATACCATGTTCTTGGACTGGAAGAATCAACACTGTGAAAATGACTTTACTACCCAAAGCGATCTACAGATTCAATACAATCCCTATTAAATAACCAATGGCATTTTTCACAGAATTAGAACAAAGGTTTTACAATTTGTACAGAAACACAAAAGACCCTGAATAGCCAAAGCAAGCTTAAGAAAGAAAAATGGAGCTAGAGGTATCAGGCTCCCTGACTTCAGACTATACTACAAAGCTACAGTCATCAAGACACTGTGGTACCAGCACAAAAACAGACATATAGGTCAATGGATCAGGATTGAAAGCCCAAAGATAAACCTATGGTCAACTAATCTATGACAAAGGAGGCCAGAATATACAATGGAGGAAAGACAGACACTTCAATAAGTGGTGCTGGGGAAAATGGACAGCTGCATGCAAAGGAATGAAATTAGAACACTCCCTAACACCATATACAAAAATAAACTCAAAGTGATTTAAAGATATAAATGTAAGTCCAGATACTATAACACATAGACAGATAACTCTTTGACATAAACTGCAGCAAGATCTTTTTTGACCCACCTCCAAGAGTAATGAAAATAAAAACAAAAATAAACAAATGGGACCTAATTAAACTCAAAACTGTTTGCACAGGAAAGGAAACCTAAACAAGATGAAAAGACACCCCTCTGAATTAGCGAAAATACTTCCAAATGAAGCAACTGACAAAGAATTAATCTCCAAAATCTATAAACAGCTCATGCAGCTCAATGTCAACAAAACAAACAATCCAATCAAAAAATGGGTGGAAGATCTAAATAGACATTTCTCCAAAGAAGACATACACATGGCCAACAAACACATGGAAAGATGCTCAACATCACTAATTATTAGAGAAATGCAAATCAAAACTACAATAAGGTATCACCTCACACCAATCAGAATGGACATCATCAAAAAAATCTACAAACAGTAAATGCTGGAGAGGGTGTGGAGAAAGGGAATCCTCTTACACTGTCAGTGGGAATATAAATTGATAAAGCCACTATGGAGAACAGTATGCAGGTTCCTTAAAAAACTAAAAATAGTAATACCATATGACCCAGCAATCCCACTACTGGGCATATACCTTGAGAAAACCATAATTCAAAGAGTCATGTACCACAATGTTCATTGCAGCACTATTTACACTAGCCAGGACATGAAAGCAACCTAACTGTCCATCGACAGATGAATGGATAAAGAAGATATGGCACATATATACAATGGAATATTAGCCATAAAAATAAATGAAGCTGAGTTATTTGTAGTGCGGTGGATGGACCTAGAGTCTGTCATACAGAGTGAAGTAAGTCAGAAAGAGAAAAACAAATATCGCATGCTAACACATATATATGGAATCTTAAAAAAAAAAAAGTTCTGAAGAACCTATGGGCAGGACAGGAATAAAGATGCAGACGTAGAGAATGGACCTGAGGACACGGGGAGGGGGAAGGCTAAGCTGGGACGAAGTGAAAGAATGGCATTGACATATATACACTACCAAATGTAAAATAGATAGCTATTGGGAAGCAGCTACATAGCACAGGGAGATCAGCTCGGTGCTTTGTGAACACCTAGAGGGGTGGGATAGGATTTTTTTAAAGCTACTTTTACTCCTTGAGAAACTGTATCAGTTTCATGGCTTTAAATACCATCTATATGCTGACTGCTCCTCAGTATAAATCTCCAGGCTCAACCTCTACCCTGAACTGCAGACTTGTATATCTAACTGCCTCCTTGGCATAATTACTTTGATGTTGAATATGCTTCTCATATTTAACAATTTCAAAGTTGAGTTTATGATAGAGTTCAAGACCTCAAAACATATCCTCATGCAAGTTGCCTACATCTCAGCTGTGCTATTATGGGCTCATCTCTTTCACTCACACCTACATTTATCAACAAGTGCTGTGAGCTGTACCTTCAAAATAAAACCAGATGTCAAACCACTTCTGCATTCCCACTTTGGTCCAAGCTATCATTATTATTATTTTTTTTTTTGCGGTACATGGGCCTCTCACCGCTGCGGCCCCTCCCGCCGCGGAGCACAGGCTCCGGACGCGCAGGCCCAGCGGCCATGGCTCAGGGGCCCAGACGCTCCCCGGCATGTGGGATCCTCCCAGACCGGGGCACGAACCCGCATCACCCGCATCGGCAGGAGGACTCCCAACCACTGCGCCACCAGGGAAGCCCAAACTATCATTATCTTTTACCTGGATTATCAAAATAGCCTCCTAACTTATCTCCCTCCTTCTACCCTTAATATTCTTGCAAATTTTTAAAAATACAGAAACCAGAGTAATCCTTAAAAAATGGAAGTCTGTTTATGCACTTCTCTGCTCAAAACCCTCTAGTGGTTTCCTGCTTCACGCCATAAAAAGCAGAGTATTGACTATGACCTACAAGGACCTATATGATTTGGCCCCCCATTACTTCTCTGATCTCATCAACTACTCTTCCTTTTTATATACACTCTAGTTACACTGGCTTTCTTGCTCTTCTGTGAACATGCCTGGCACAATAACACATCAGAATGTTCTCTGGTCTGGAATGTGCTTTAACCATATATCCACATGGTTGCTCCCCTACTTCCTTCAGGTTTTAACTTGAAAGTCACCTTCTCAGTAAGACCTTCCCTAGCTATCCTTTGTAAATTTTAATTGTCCTGACTCCACATACCTCTCATCCTTTTTCCCTTTCCCTTCCATTTCCTTCTTAGCATGTATTACTTTCTAATATTCTATATTTTTCATTCACCTAATTTATTACCTACCACCATACTGTTAAAATAAGGGCAAACTTTTTGTTCACTGCTGTATCCCAAGCAAATAAAATACTGACCTGAACATAGTAGAGGCTCAAGAAATATATGCTGATTGAAAGCATAAATTTACTATAGTCCAGACACTGTAAATTTGAGAATGTATAAGGACCAGTCCCTGCCCTCAAGTACCTCATGGTCCAGTGGAGGATTCATACCCTCAAAGCATGTGTTCCAGTTATTTGCATTTAATATGAATTATAAACATCTTTTGATTGGAAAAGAGTGAAATATACCCAGTACTCCTTAATGGCAGGAGTCTTAGCTTATTCATCTTTGATAGTAAAGCATATAATAATAGTAATTATAGTAAATATAATAAAAACATATAATAGATTTTGTTAAAGAGGTAAATTAGGGGATGGAAAAAAATGGAAGTGTGACTATAACAGAGAACAATTTGGATTATATTAAATAGCCATCTTCATTGGATCCTGTAAAGTGTTTTCCAGAAAATTTCTGGAAATGGCATTTTTCCTAATATTAGCTTAAGTTAAATGCTGAAAATGGGGCTGGATATTCTATACTTCACTGAAGTTTAGGGGGAAATGTGTTTGGAACTTAAAGTAACATTCCAACATTCAAAAATACCATGCTGGTAAGTTAATAAAAAATCTGACGATTGTAATCCCTTTATATTTACCTCTGCATACAGGTACACAATGAATCATACATTTACAACATCTAAAACATTTACCTTCAGATTCAGAGCTATCATGTTTTTACTATTTTGATTTCTAGTTTCATAGTTCCTGGTGGATTATCCTCTTTTACTGTACTGTACATTGACATTTGCATATACAAATTTCTTAGGTTAGGAATTGTAGGAGGAGAAGACTCCAATTCCCTTTTCCCATGCTAAGCCTGGTTTGGGTCACCCTCTTACTCAGAATGTTCAGAGTGTAGGCCCCAGATTGTGCTAGGTACTAATGGGTGAATGGTCAATAAATTTGAAAAAGATCAGTTTTGCAAATGCCCACATATTGCTTAACTCTAAAGGACACCATTCTCATAGATTAGGATGTGAATTGCGCCCTCTAATGTTAATGCAATGCAGAATCCCTGAATGTGGGATCTCTATCTCCAGTTTCCTGCCTCAAATCTAGATTAGGTCACCTTCCCTAAGAGAGGATGAGCAGATTTTTTCTCTCTTCTTTTCTATTTCCCCTATACTACCTCAATTTAGTTAAAACGTGATCTGTTTCACACACTCTATCATCTATTTTATTTTTCTATTTTTTTTGCTTCTGCCCAGACCTAGAAATGGGGTGCTGGTTCAAATATTTCCATTTGAGATCGCTAATCCAAATATTTTAATTCCAAGGGTAAAGAGGAGTCACTATTCCCACTGGTCCTAAAATCTTAATCCTAAACCACATGCTGTAGCACAGAATGCAGCATAGCCCTACAGTAGGGTATCAGGTGCTAGACCAGCTAATAACAAAGAGAAACTTTCTCATTCTGCTTTGTTGTTGGTTGCAGAGAAACTCTATGAGGAGAAGGGGAGGGCTTCCCTGGTGGCGCAGTGGTTGAGAGTCCGCCTGCCGATGCAGGGGACACGGGTTTGTGCCCCAGTCCGGGAAGATCCCACATGCTGTGGAGTGGCTAGGCCCGTGAGCCATGGCCGCCGAGCCTGCGCGTCCAGAGCCTGTGCTCTGCAACGGGAGAGGCCACAACAGTGAGAGGCCTGCATACCGCAAAAAAAAAAAAAAAGAGAAGGGGCAATTGGCAAAGCAGGATCTAGACATTTCTGGGTTTCTGTCTATTATACCATCCAGCAGAAATTGAAACCTTTACTTCTAGCAGAAACTATCATTTAGCTTCTCTACAATACAGGATTCATTGTTAATAATCTAAAAAGATTAGAATTCTAAAAATAATGAAATTCCAGTATTTTTGGATTATTTCTGCACAGTATTGCAATTAAAATGTAAACAAATTTCCTCATGTTTTTCATCAAAGCACATACACATACACACACACACACACACACACACACACACAAAACCACCACAAGAACAAAACACTTCTTGAAGCAGTAAGAATAATGACTGCCACTTGAATGCTTCCTCATACCAAACTTTGTACATGATGGGTACTTTCTGACTATCCTCCGTTAAAAAAAAGAAATTAATAAAGAGAATTTTTGATTTGATAAAATAATAGCCAAGACATGTAAAGAACCCAAGTGCCCATCAACAGGAGATTGGCTTAAGAAGTTGTGAGATATATATATATATATATATATATATATATAAAATGTAATATTACTGAGCCATAAAAAAGAATGAAATAATGCCATTTTCAGCAACATGGATGGACCTAGAGATTATCATACTAAGTGAAGTCAGACAGAGAAAGCCAAATATCATATGATATCATTTATATGTGGAATCTAGAAAAATGATACAAATTAACTTATTTACAAAACAGAAACAGACTCACAGACTTCAAAAACAAACTTACGGTTACCAAAGGGGAAAGGTGGGAGGGAGGGATAAATTAGGAGTTTGTGATGAACATATACACATTACTATATATAAAATAGATAATCAATGAGGACCTACTGTATAGCACAGGGCCTACCTCACTTGTTCCACTTGTCCCAAGTACAATCCAGGGAAGCCTGTTCATACTACTCCTGGATATTTTAAACTGCCTAATGGACCATTCAGGCTCTGGCAAATGGATTTCATACAACTTCCTCCATATAATGGATATAAATATGTCTTAGATATGGTCTGTATGTTTTTACACTAGTCTGAAGCCTTTCCTTGCAGACAGGCTATGCCACTACTGTGGTTAAAGTCCTTTTGGAAAAGATCATCCCTACCTGGAAAACTCCTCTCAAACTTCATTGTGATGGAAGAACCCATTTTACTAGCCAGGTACTTTGAAAAGTCTTACTGTTTTTATGGCTTTACAACACTTTAACTATGTTTAACTCCCTTAATTATGGCATTATTAGACTCAAATGACAAAATTTGTAGAGGCCCTCCAAATACTTTTGCCAAAAGCAGTGCTGTATGTCCTTCTAAAAATCTCAGATTCACCTCTTTTGGAACTAATATAATCTCACCCTTTGAAATAGTCACAGGATGCCCAATGCACTTGACTCCTCCTTCTTTTGACCCACAGCTGGTTAAAGGAGAGATACTCCAATATTGCAAAGGCCTAATAGCTTCTATTAAAAACAACCACAATTGGGTAGAGCAATCTCTTCACAGTGTGGGAGATGAAGACCTTAAGCATCATACCTTGCAACTTAGAGATTCTGTCTATTGGAAAAGACACCTCCAGAAGAACTCTCTTCAACATCCCAGGAAAGGCCCTATCAAGTACTACTAACCAAGCCTTGTGCCACCAAACTCCAAAGAAGAGACTCTGGGATTCATGTGACACCATAAGGAAAGCACTGAACCCTGACTGGACCTGCATATCATCTGTGACCTGAAAGTAAAGATTTCCCAGTATTGAAGCAGATGGCATCTGATTAGACAGCTTTCCCAAGATATCTAGACCTGTTGGAAGTTTGTCATCAAACCTTTGATGATGGCGTAACACTTCAGATGACCTCCAGTGTCTATGATCTTACTAACATATGGACTTTAGATTAAAAGTACCTGAGAGTTCTCCCTCCTACTCCTCCTTGTTACTATGTGACCTTACTAGGTTTCCAATCTGTGTACTTTGCCTTCTACATGAGACACTACATCCAGGAAAGGTCCTTCCAGACATTGAAGGACAAAAAGCTGCTGAAACTAGAAAACCTGACTCTTGATCAGTGATGTTTTCCAAGAAAGATCTTTATCAAAAGGAGGAAATGTAAAAAATGAATAAACAGAAACCTCAGTTAAATTGAATTGGGAGACCAGAAGGGAAACCTCTCATGCCTGTGACAACAGCAGAGCCCAGGAGGAAGAAGGCTCCCTTTCTTTCCTAGAACGAACTAGGTCGATGAAAAGCCATGGACTCTTTGTTTACTATAGCCCTCCCTTTTCCTTTTCCTCTCTATAAAAGTGTTCTCCTTCCCTTGCCATGAGGGAACTTGCACATGGCTTACCATTGTTGCAGACCCCAAACTGCAATTCTCTGCTGACCCCAAATAAGCCCATCTTTATTGGAGAAATATCTTACAGTCCATTTGTTTTAGGTCAACATCTCCAGCATCCAATAATGTCATTTTTTTTTTAAAAAAAGAGTGAACCAAAATAGAAATAAAGAAGATAGAAATTCAGAGAATAAAGTGAGAAAAAATCCCGCAAAGAAAGGGTAACGTAATGTTGTGAGTAAAATAAGATGAATATTAGAAGGTATTTAGGAAAAGACAATAAATTCTGTATAGCCCTGTTCATTGAGATCTTTAAAAACAACTGGAATTATTATGTTTCGTACATTCTTTTTTACGAAAGGTTAATGACAGAAAGGGAATTTGATATCAGGGACTTATTGAGAAAAGTAACCATCTGTCATAGGGTTAGTATAGCTTCAGCTATACCTTATACATCTATGGTATCATATATATCAGTTAACATTAATTACGATCCTGAGATCCTATTAAATTCTCAAATGTCTTCTGAATTACACACCATTAAGTTTAAAACAGTTATTGTGATAAATATGTTACTATAACTGATTTCTCTGAGAAATAATAAGCCATAAGTGGTATGTGTGGTAACTTAAAGTTAACCACAGTATTTCATTAACCAGAATAACTCACTGCCCAGCATTCTAACTTATGGGATTTACTGCATACTAATTAAATATAGTCAACCAGTCCTCAGGTTTCAAATTTGCACTTACAATACATTTGGCTGGGACCAAAATATGTATTTTCCTCATTTGCTTAAGTGATGTATGGTCATTGCCATGTCACTATCAGAGAAGGAAAAGAAAACCAAAAATCAGATCCATTTGCTAGAAAATATCTCCCACTGAAAATTTGCAGCACTAGCTGATTTGATATGAGAACAAATAGAGATCAATATGTTTGACAGGTGTGTCATTGTGTTGCTCACTCTGACTTTGTAGCTCACATGTTGGTCCTTGCTGTGACATAAGCTGATTATGATTCAGTTATATAAGACAAGAACACAGTAGATACCACTTTTATAAACAGAAGAAGTACAGGATAGTTAACCAGCTTGAAGTGTTCTTCCCTCAAAGAAACAGCCTGGATTTTTTAAAAAAGAAATGTTTGCAGTTATCTTAATAACTGTGAGGAAAGAATTTAAGTTCTCACTAAACAATTATTATATGTAGAGTTTTTCCAGTTTGTTGTTTTTTTTTTTTTTTTGCAGGGCTCTACAAAGTCTATAGCCTAAAATGAAGACACCAAGATAATAAGATATTGTGCACCCAAACACTGAAAACACACAAATATCATGAACTATTTTTATAAAGTATTAAAAAAAGAGATTTGCCTTGGATTTCATCAAATATTTTTTTTTATTTTAGAAACAGCAATGAATTTAGCCTGTGTGTAAAAGATTGTATATTGGCAAATGTGTTAAAGAAAATCTTTTATCAACCAAACAGTTATAGCATGGTAATTCAATGATACTCAGACAGCTATTATCCAACCATGACCTAAGGGGGCATCCTATCCTTAGATTATACCCAGCTTCTATTTTGTAACACATCAAAATGATGATACTGATGGCAGCATTGTGACAGTACCAACCTCATTTTTTTTTTACTTTTTTTTTAACATCTTTATTGGAGTATAATTGCTTTACAATGGTGTGTTAGTTTCTGCTTTAAAACAAAGTGAATCAGTTATACATATACATATGTGCCCATATCTCTTCCCTCTTGTGTCTCCCTCCCTCCCACCCTCCCTATTCCACCCCTCTAGGTGGTCACAAAGCACCGAGCTGATCTCCCTGTGCTATGCGGCTGCTTCCCACTAGCAAGCTATCTTACGTTTGGTAGTGTATATATGTCCATGCCACTCTCTCACTTTGTCCCAGCTTACCCTTCACTGTCCCCGTATCCTCAAGTCCATTCTCTAGTAGGTCTGTGTCTTTATTCCCATCTTGCCCCTAGGTTCTTCATGACCATTTTTTTTTTAGATTCCATATATATGTGTTAGCATACGGTATTTGTTTTTCTCTTTCTGACTTACTTCACTCTGTATGACAGATTCTAGGTCCATCCACCTCACTACAAACAACTCAACTTCATTTCTTTTTATGGCTGAGTAATATTCCATTGCATATATGTGCCACATCTTCTTTATCCATTCATCTGTTGATGGACACATAGGTTGCTTCCATGTCCTGGCTATTGTAAATAGAGCTGCAATGAACATTTTGGTACGTGACTCTTTTTGAATTACGGTTTTCTCAGGGTATATGCCCAGTAGTGGGATTGCTGGGCCATATGGTAGTTCTATTTTTAGTTTTTTAAGGAACCTGCATACTGTTCTCCATAGTGGCTGTATCAATTTACATTCCCACCAACAGTGCAAGAGGGTTCCCTCTTCTCCACACCCTCTCCAGCATTTATTGTTTGTAGATTTTTTTTTGATGGCCATTCTGACCGGTGTGAGATGACATCTCATTGTACTTTTGATTTGCCTTTCTCTACTGATTAATGACCAACCTCATTTTTAACAGGAAGTAAACATCTATGAATTAAGAGGAAGCTAGTATTTAGCAATTATTATTCAAGGGCACGATTCTCAGTGTTTTACATATATTGTCCCATTTATCTCACAGCAACCCCATGAGATACATACTACTACTATTTCCATTTTACAGTGCATAAACCAAGACTCAGAAGAGTAACTTGACTAAAATAAGTTAGTTAATGAGCTACCAGGGATTTAACGTAGGTACGTGGGAGCAAAAATACCAATACTTTTCATTATAATTACCTATTCCTTTTATCTAAGTTATCTTTGTTAGCAGCTTTCACTGAGCACCTGCTGCAACAAGCACCTGCAGAGCTTTAAAATATACTGATGCTTGGGTCCCCTAGAAAAGATTCTGATGGAATTGGCCTGGCCACTGAGAGTGCTAAAGGCTCTGAGATGATTCTAGTGTGCAGCAAAGAGTGAGAACCACTACTCTATGTGCTCATACCATTTTCTAGGCCCAATGATTTGTGAGAAAAATAGACCATTTCTTGCCCTTAAAAAAGATATGAAACAGAAATCAACTATACTTCCATCTTAAAAAAAGATGAAACATATAAAATCCAACTAAAAGCACAACCTATAGTACATTCTAAGAAATTTCCATAGATTAATGTCAAATGCTGTTTATATATCTGTTTGCACAAAATATGGTGCAAACAAATATATAGTTTGGCTCTTCCTTAAGCAAACAAAATATTTACAAAATAGATGAATTACTGGGTGATTATATTAGAAAATATTTCCCCATGTGTTTCTTTAGTGAGTTCCCCCATGAAGTTAAATTATAATTCTACTAAATTTTTTTTCACATTTTTGAAAACAAAGTACATGAATTGTAGATGAGGCAAAAATATACCTGGCTATGATGTAAATCCAATTAAAAACAACAACAACAAAAATGAGCCAAGTAATAAAGTACTAAAACATTATATAAATATCCATGAAGGAGTGTTTAGAATAAGGTGGTGTTTACCAAGGAATATGTCCTAGAAAATGAGAATTTTGAACCAGTGTTGTATGGAGTGAGAAATCAAAACCAAAGAAGAGGAAAGGGGATAACATTACAGATACAAGACAAAAGCAAGACCTGAGGAGGAGAGGGGAGTAGAAAAAAATAAGGAACGAGGAGTGGGGAAGGAAGAGGGGAGGGGGAGGGAGGGAGAAATTCATGGCAAATGGAAAGTTAAAAATGCTTTGAAGAGGTAGTATAACACAGTAGTAAAAGTGGGTGTGAGGTTCTGAAGTCTAACTGGATTTACTTCCAGATTCTAGCACTTATAGCTGCTTTGCCTTAAGATACTTATTTTGCGTCCCTCTGAATAAGTTTCAATATCTGTAAAATGAGAATAATCTGCACTTCATGGGTTATTTTGAAGATTATATGCGCTACATATAAAGTACTTAGAACAGTACCTTAAATACTGTGTTAGTTAGCTGTGTGTGTGTGTGTGTGTGTGTGTGTGTGTGTGTGTGTGTGTGAGTGTGTGTGCGGGTATATGTGCGGGTGTAAAGCAGGCATGTATATATGTACAAAAGTAGGTAATCCTTTCAATTAACATCAGAAAAAAATGAGTTTCAGAAAGATTAAATGACTTGTTTAAAGTCAAACAGCTGGTATGGATTGTAATGAAGGTATTAAGACTAATTTTCAGAATTTGACATAAATGTAAATATTTGTGCTTGAAAAAGAAGCAGCTAAAGAGGAAAACATTTTATGCTATTTAGAGACATGAGTGATAAGATTGCAGAGAGAGTCAGGCTCTCTACTAAAATAGATAGTGGAACAAACTGAATTATTGACAAGAAACAATTTCTTAGTTATGATGGACACACAATGGTTAATTTATTCAGTACCTTTGTAAATCTATTATATTCTTCTTAAAATCCTTGCTAACACCTAGTCTTGACCCTTGGAAAAAATGGGAAAATAAGCAGAATGGCCCCAGCAGCCCCTATGATAGTCTTCAGCCCTACTGATGGTGCCTTCTCCTAAACTCAGTTGCTCACTATATTCTTAACTTGTCTTGAATTTCCCACTATGATTAAATATGTGTCATGATATAGGAAGTTAATTCTTTACTATTGATTATGAGTGCTAGTGTGAGAGTAAAAAGAAACAGATAATTAAAAACAATGGATAATCCTAATAACTACTATGTTTGACTTTATATTACTGATTTTTGATAGCAGATTTATCTTTTTAAGGAAATTTCTGATTAGGTGAAATAATAAAATTAAATTATATTCCTTGAATATGCATACATTGGCTACCCAGCAAAGGAAATCTACATGATAACATGATGACAGATGGAGAAAGCTAAAATCAAGAAAGGAGTTTATCCACAAAATAATCAACACATAAAAAACTGAGGCCTGACTACAATGATAATAGCCAATTTCAAAATAGGTTTTTAAAGACACATTTACCTAATGCACATTCTATTAAGTCTGAAAATAATGTTTGAGTTAAAGATGGGCAAGACAGGAGTAATTGGAAGGAGAGGATGAAAAGTTACTAAAATACACAAAGAAGAGTGGTATGTTCAACAAAAAGATAAATTTTTCAAGAGAGGAAAATTAAAGTCCAGTGGAATAAGCAATTAGGCCATAAACTTTAATCATTACAAGTAGCAAAATACCAAACTGTCTTAGAGATCTATCATATACCACCCTCCAAAAAATCAACATTGAAATTTCTTCTCTAGCCCAACAGTGTGAACATTTCAGAAAATGGTTGTTATTCAATTTAATATATAGAGGCATAAAAACCTATTTCTATCAAATAAGAAGTGAACAACATATGACACATAATATTTGTTGCCTTCTTTGTTACAATCTGCTATTCCATTTCACCAGAAACATGAGTAAACACAAAGCTAAATTCTTAAGAGAATAAAAATACCAGTACTCTAAAAATAGGGCTATGTTTTTCTAGAACTCTGTAGGCTAAAGATTTGAGTTTCAACATTATTTGTCATTAAAAGTTTCTATTATTTTTTTTCAGAAATACTATGCTTGAATTACCACATCAACTTTCACTAAAAATTAGCATAGAAACAATGTTTTTCACAGAAAGTTTTCTTGTCTTCCAGAAATGTGCACAGAAAGGAGGTAGAAAACAAATATAATCACAGAACAAATGGGTGAAAAGGTCACTTGAATTAAACTGACTGAAAATATACATATACAAACTGTACAAAATATAGCTATACACTGGTACACAATTAGGATTTTTCATTGCAGCAAAACTTATCAAGTTATCATTTCTGCAATATTACAAATCACCAGCTTATTGAGCACCTGTTACATTAAGCACTTCAGGGACCATAAGAAAACATAAGGCGCTATCCTTGCCTATAAAAAATTTACAAGTTAGCTAGCAAAATAAGTTTATATACACCTGAAAAGTCAACTAGCAATGCAAGTAGTATATATAATTAAGTACCCAATGAACTGCACAGAAAATAAATATAAGAGTTCAGTGAAGGAAGAGACTGGATGTGATGAGAAAAGGCTTCTAGGTGTGGACCTTAGGTTTTAATTTGAAAGAAAGGTAGAATTCTGATAAACAGGTAATGGGGATGGAGTGAATGTTCCAGGAAGGGAAAATTATAAACATACAAGTGAAAATAGAATGTGAAAAACAATAGTAACAAAGGGAAAGAAATGGAATACACAGGCAGGCACATGGGAGGCAAAGAGTAAACCAGACTGGTTTATATAAATTAGAAGAACTGTAGCAGATAGATTTAAAATATAATTGTTAGGCCACAATGAGACACTAAATTTTCTGAGTATGAAAGTGGCTGTTAAAAATTATGTTTGTTGTGAAGATTAATCTAGAAACAGTACATAAAGTGAATTAGATGGGGTAAGAGGTAAAAGCCAGGAAGCATGATGACAGTAATGGGAAAACAGAAGAACGGGAGATACCAAATATAACTTTAGAATCAGTCACAGTTGGTGATGAATATATACAGGAGATCAGGAAAGAATGGTTAACCAAGAGGACTAGATATATGGCTTGGGTCAAATTATTTAACTTCCTGTGCCTCAGTTTCCTTATCTATATAATGAGAAGGTTCTATAGAGTTCACCCAAATCCAAAGATTCCATGATTTGATAGCTTCAAGATTTCAAGACTGGGTGACTAGAAGAATGATGGTACTAATGGAAGAAATTGTTTTATTTAGAATACTGGTTCTCAAATTTAGCTTGAGTCAGAATCACATGGAAGGTTTCTTAAAACACAGATTGCTGACCCCACCCCCAGAATTTCTGATTGGGAAGGTTGAAGCGGCATCAGAGAATGAGCATTTCCAACTTTCTAGGTGATGCTGATACTGCTAGTCCAGGGGCCATACCTTGAGAATCCCTGGTTTAGAAAAAGAGGAGAAATCCATCAACATGGAATAAAGACACAGACATAGAGAATGGACTTGAGAACACGGGGAGGGGGAAGGGTAAGCTGGGATGAAGTGAGGGAGTGATATGGGCATATATCCACTACCAAATGTAAAATAGAGAGGGTCATTTGCAGAGAAGTGGATGGACCTAGAGAGGAAATTCGTTCCTTTTTATGGCTAATATTCCACTGTATATATGTACCAGATCTTTATCCATTCATCTGTCGATAGGCATTTAGGTTGCTTCCATGACCTGGCTATTATAAATAGTGCTGCAATGAACAGTGGGGGGCATGTGTCTTTTTGAATTATGGCTTTCTCTGGGTATATGCTCAGTAGTGGGATTGCTGGGTCATATGGTAACTCTAGTTTTAGTTTTTGAAGGAACCTCCATACTGTTCTCCATAGTGGCTGTATCAATTTATATTCCCACCAACAGTGCAGGAGGGTTCCCTTTCCTCCACACCCTCTCCAGCATTTGCTGTTTGTAGATTTTCTGATCATGCCCATTCTAACTGGTGTGAGGTGATACCTCATTGTAGTTTTGATTTGCATTTCTCTAATAATTAGTGATGCTGAGCAGCTTTTCATGTGCCTCTTAGCCATCTGTATGTCTTCTTTGGAGAAATGTCTATTTAGGTCTTCTGCCCATTTTTTTATTGGGTTGTTTGTTTTTTGGATATTGAGCTGCATGAGCTGTTTGTAGATTTTGGAGATTAATCTTTTGTGTTTTGATTCATTTGCAAATATTTTCTCCCTTTCTGAGGGTTGTCTTTTCATCTTGTTTATAGTTTCCTTTGCTGTGCAAAAGCTTTTAAGTTTCATTAGGTCCCATAAGGAGGCAAGGATATACAATGGAGAAAAGACAGTCTCTTCAATAAGTGGTGCTGCGAAAAGTGGACAGCCACATGTAAAAGAATGAAATTAGAACACTCCCTAACACCATACACAAAAAAAACTCAAAATGGATTTAAGACCTAAATATAGGACCAGACATTATAAAACTCTTAGAGGAAAATATGGGAAGAACACTCTTTGACATAAATCACAACAAGATCTTTTTTGATCCACCCCTAGTGTAATGGAAATAAAAACAAACATAAACAAATGAGAACATTTGTATTTGTTGTGAAACATTTCTTTCCTTTTAGTCATAACATAGAATGAATCATGTTCATACCATGAAAAACTTCCTTTTTAAGCTTCCGAAAACAGCATTCAAATAAAATAGGACACTACTTGAAAAGTCCAAGCCCTCCAAATCACTCATATCTAATATTATGAGATAACTGGAGCAGAATCATCACTGTGTATACAGAAGGGGAAGTCCATATACCTTTTATATCTCTGGGTTCCCTCAATAGCACCTAGTGAAAGGTCTGGCAAAAAATAAGAGCTCAATTAACACTGACTGAAATAGCATAGCTATAATAAATATTTAATTATTACCATTCATTAGTGCCAGTAACTGGTCTTTTACGAAAAAAGAGGTTAATATAAAGAGTAAGTTCTGAAACTGAGTTATTTGTAGTGAGGTGGATGGACCTAGAGCCTGTCATACAGAGTGAAGTAAGTCAGAAAGAGAAAGACAAATACCGTATGCGAACACATATATATGGAATCTAAGAAAAAAAATGTCATGAAGAACCTCGGGGCAAGACAGGAATAAAAACACAGACCTACTAGAGAATGGACTTGAGGATATGGGGAGGGGGAAAGGTAAGCTGTGACAAAGTGAGAGAGAGGCATGGACATATATACACTACCAAACGTACAATAGATAGCTAGTGGGAAGCAGCCGCATAGCACAGGGAGATGAGCTCGGTGCTTTGTGACCACCTAGAGGGGTGGGATAGGGAGGGTGGGAGGGAGAAAGACGCAAGAGGGAAGAGATATGGGAACATATGTATATGTATAACTGATTCACTTTGTTACAAAGCAGAAACTAACACACCATTGTAAAGCAATTATACTCTAATAAAGATGTAAAAAAAAAAAAGAGTAAGTTCCAGCTTTCCATGATTTACAATACAAGATAATAGTCCCCCAAGCTTCTGAGTATGAAGACACCTTTTTTTTTTTCTTTTTTTTTGTGGTACGCGAGCCTCTCACTGTTGTGGCCTCTCCCGTTGC
The DNA here is from genome assembly GCF_963924675.1 of Phocoena phocoena. Lineage (NCBI taxonomy): Eukaryota > Metazoa > Chordata > Mammalia > Artiodactyla > Phocoenidae > Phocoena > Phocoena phocoena. The sequence goes on along the minus strand of NC_089240.1, from coordinate 67,519,239 downwards.
GGAGCACAGGCTCCGGACGTGCAGGCTCAGCGGCCATGGCTCATGGGCCCAGCCACTCTGCGGCATGTGGGATCTTTCCGGACCGGGGCACGAACCCGTGTCCCCTGCATTGGCAGGCGGACTCTCAACCACTGCGCCACCACGGAAGCCCAAGACCCCTTTTTAATACTGAAAATATTCCCAGAATCCCACATGACAGTAGTTGTCATGTTCAATGTCACTAACTGAATAACTATATAATAATAATAATTTTGAAAAATTCAACAACACTTTTAAGTAATTGTGTATTTAAATTAAATGCACAATTTAAAAATTGTGTATTTAAACATTGTGTATTTATTTATTTTTTTTTTTGCGGTACGCGGGCCTCTCACTGTTGTGGCCTCTCCCGTTGCGGAGCACAGGCTCCGGACGCGCAGGCTCAGCGGCCATGGCTCACGGGTCCAGCCGCTCCGCGGCATGTGGGATCTTCCCGGACCGGGGCACGAACCCGCGTCCCCTGCATCGGCAGGCGGACTCTCAACCACTGCGCCACCAGGGAAGCCCAAACATTGTGTATTTAAAAAATTGTGTATTTAAAAAAAAACTATGTCAGTTTTTTTTTGTTTTTTTGCAAATAAAGACAGAGATCACCTGCAATGACTCAAAGCTCTTGATTCCTTAGGGAATCACTGCCCAAAGGTATAGCTTTGGCAAAGATAAAAGCAGCTACATAGCATAGGGATAACAGCTCGGTTCTTTGTGACCACCTAGAAGGGTGGAATAGGGAGGGTGGGAGGGAGGCGCAAGAGGGATTGGGTATGGGGATATCCGTATACATATAGCTGATTCACTTTGTTATATAGCAGAAACTAACACAACATTGTAAAGCAATTATACTCCAATAAAAATGTTTTAGAAAATTAAATAAAAAACCAAACACACACACACACACAATAAATCAATTGACTACAATAAATATTTTTGAAGTACCACCTAGAGAAGTACCACTAGGTGGTACTTCAAATGAATTATTATAACAGGCTCAGATAAATAAAAGTTAAATAGAGTCACTACCTTCAAAAAGTTCAATATAGTGGGAAGCACTAACCAAAAAATATAAATCAATCTGTCTGTACAAAGAATGCTATAATTATACAAGGAGGTAGTGAGGTGGCCATGAAAAGGTTTCTAGGGATGACATCTGAGCCGAGTCTTAAACTCTGGTTTTAGAGAAGATGGAATTCCAGGCTGAATAAAGTCCAAAGCAAATCCACAGAAGTGATAAATAGCATCATATGGATTTGGAGGCAAAGCTCTGGATTGGTATAAAACAATGTATAAAGCAAATAATTGTAGAATATAAGGCTAAAAGAGAAAGGAAGAGGCCTAATCATAATGGATCTTATGTGACTATGTTAAAGAGAGTGAATCTTATGCTGCAAATGATAGGGAACCATTAAAGGGCTTTAAGCTGAGGTGTGGCATCATAAGACTTCTGCTTCAGACAGAGCTTCCTGGTAGCTGTAGAGTAGATGTATTTGAAAGGGATAAGAATAGAGGTAAGGAAAATATTGTTGAATAAAATGACTGACTGAATGAATGAAGCTGTAATAGTTCAGACAAGAGATGGTGAGAGGCTGAACTATGTGGTAGTAGAAGTAGAAAGGGAGGAACAGATTCAAGAAATATTTATATCAAATCAGCAGGACCTAGTGACTGATTAAATGTAAAATATGAAGGAGGAGGAATAAAAGATAAATCCTGGTTTGAATAACTGGGTGTAAATGGTGTCTCTAAATGAGACTGAAAATACTGAATGAAGAGCTCTTTTGAGAGAAAAATGATGAGGTCAATTTTAGATATGCTTAAGTGCCTATGAGACAGAGATATCTAGCAAGAGTTGAATAATGGAGTGTGAAGCTAAAGTGAGAGAAATGTGAGCTAGACATATAGATTTTTGAGTCATCATTATATAGGTAACAGAAGATAAATTGTAAATTAGTTAACCCAAGGAGAGAGTGTGAAATCAGGAAAAATGTTGCATAACAGAATCCTGGGAATACCTACATTTAAATGGTGAAGAGGAGTCCAGGAAATGCATAGAGAAAATACAGTTAAATATGTACAAGGAGAGCCAATAAAAATGTTTGTTTAAGAGGGCTATGAAGTAGAAAGTTTCAAAGAGAAATCAACAGTGCAATCAACATTGTGAAATGAAGTTGTGTTATCTAGTAAAATAAGACGTTTAAAAAAATGTTCATCAGACTTGGAAGTTAGATAAATAACAACACTGATAAATAACAATAGCAATTTCTGTAGTGGAAGAGAAAATCAGAACGCAGTGGGCCATAAATTCCTTTATTCATTCAACAGATATCTTATTGAGTGCCTTCTATTTGCCAAGAATAATGCTAAAGCATAGAGTGGTGAACAAAATAGACATGCGTTTCTCTCCTTTTGGAGCTTTTACCATGTGAGTAGGTGTCTATTTCATCAATGCTGTGGACAGTGGAGAAGAATAATTTTAATGAGGAATTTTTAAAAATTAAGAAAATGACTTGTGACCATTTTCCTGGTTGGTGAGAAAAAATACATTATATTATATTCTCGATTATGAGGAAGATAGATTATGTATTTACACACACACACACGCATGCACACACACACACGCACACACACACACACACACACACACACACACTATGCCATGATCCTGAATTAGCTGAGCTCAAAGAAAACTTGCAAATAACCTGAATATTGTTTTTGCTTCCGCTCCTTTTCCCCCATTTTAACAAATGACAAGAGGAAAAGAAAGAGATTTAAAATAAAGTTGTACTGTACAAAACAAAGAAAAGACTACTTGGCTGCCAAGGATATTAAACAATGTAGAAAATAATCAAGATGAAAAACTATTGCCCACAGAGTTTTGTTTTGTTGTTATACAAGATTACTGATCACATTGTAGATGAGATTGCTACTGAATTACCTAAACAATGGGCTAAATCAGAGTGCAGTTGATCCTTGAACAACACGGATTTGAACTGCTTGAGTCCACTTATACACGGATTTCTTTCAATAAATGTACTGGAAAATTTATTGGATATTTGCAACGATTTTTAAAAACTCTCAGATGAACCACATAGCCTAGAAATATCGAAAAAATAAGAAAAAGTTAGGTATATCATGAATGTATAAAATATATGTATATACTAGTTTATTTTATCATTTACTACCATAAAATATACACAAATCTATTATAAAAAGTTAAAATTTATCAAAACTTATGCACACACAGCTCATACATGATGCCATTTGCAGTCAAAAGAAATGTAAGCAAATGTAAAGGTGTAGTATTAAATCATAACTGCATAAATTAATTGTACTACATACTGTACTACTGTAATAATTTCATAGCCACCTGCTGTTGCTATTGAGGTGAGCTCAAGTGTTGCCAGTATCCACTTAAAAGGCAGTGTGACACTAATAATTTCCATGTGAGCAGCTCCTCTCTCCAGCAAATTGCATATTTCAGTAAAAAGTCATCTGTCTTGAGTCTCGAGTACTTTTCATCATGTTTAGTACAATATCGTAAACCTTGAATGACACCATGGAATCCATACAAAGTGCAGCTAGTGATGCTGGAAGTGCTCCCAAGAAGCAAAGAAAAGCCTTGTAAATGACACACAAGAAAAAGTTGAATTCTTTATATATACCATAGATTGAGGTTTGCAGCTGTGGTTGCCTGCCATTTCAAGATAAATGAATCCAATGTAAGGACCACTGTAAAAAAAAAAAAACTAATGGAAACTTGTGAAGACTTCACTGCAGCTACACTGGCAGGCATAAAAACTTTGCACTTTTTGTGAAATACCTTTTTTATGTCATATGGACAGTCCAGTCTTTATGTGGTTCAGGATTGCTATAAGAAATGCATAGCTATAGACTTTAACATGATTCAAGAAAAGCCAGGTCACTATATGGCAACTTAAAGCAAAAGGAAGGTGAAGGCGCTAAAGCTGGAGAATTTAATGCCAGCAAAGGATAGTTTGATAATTTTAGAAAGAGATTTGACTTAAAACTGTCAAGATAACGGAAAAGCAGCTTCTGCTAACCAAGACGCAGTAGATGAGTTCTCAGATGCCATTAAGAAAATAATTGAGGAGAAAGGATATTTGCCTGAACAGGTTTTTAATGCAGATGAAAGTGCCCTATTCTGAAAAAAAAATGCCACAAAGGACATTTATTAGTAAGGAAGAGAAGCAAGCACCAAGATATAAGGCAGGAAGGGATAGGCTAACTCTAATGTTTTGTGCAAATGCAGTCCGGTTTATGATCAGAACTGCCCTTATCTATAAAGCTGCTAATCCCTGAGACTTGAATGGAAAAGATAAACACCAGCTGCAAGTCTTTTGGTTGTACAAGAAGGCCTGGACAATGAGAACCCTTTTTCTGGGTTGGTTCCATTGATGCTTTGTCTTTGAAGTTAAGAAATACCTTGGCTGTAAGGGACTGCCTTTTAATGTTCTTCTTGATATTGAACAATGCCCCTAGTCACCCAGAACCCCACGAATTCAACACCAAAAGCATCAAAGTGGTCTACTTGCCCCCAAACACATCTCTAACAGCCTCTAAATCAGGGAGTCATAAGGACCTTTAAGGCTCATTACACATGGCACTCTATGGAATACTGTGTACAGATGTTGTGCATGGCTTCACAGAATTTGTGACAGAGCCAATCAAGGACATTTTGAAAGAGATTGTGGATATGGCAAACAAGATAGGGAGTGAAGAGTTTAAGATATGGATCTTGGAGAAATTCAAGAGCTGATAGACACCACACCAGAGGACTTAACAGAAGACAACTTGATGGAGACAAGTGCTTCAGAACCAGTGCCAGATGATGAGGAAGAATTCGTAGAAAAAGCAGTGCCGGGCTTCCCTGGTGCCGGGCTTCCCCCCCTGCCAATGCAGGGAACACGGGTTCGTGCCCCTGTCTGGGAAGATCCCACATGCCGCGGAGTGGCTAGGCCCGTGAGCCATGGACGCTGAGCCTGCGCGTCTGGAGCCTGTGCTCCACAACGGGAGAGGCCGCAACAGTGAGAGGCCCGAATACCGCAAAAAAAAAAAAAAGAAAGAAAAAGCAGTGCCAAAAAACAAAGTGATTTTGACAATCTGGCAAAAAGGTTCTGATTATTCAAGACTGCTTTTGACTTACTTTACAACATGGACCCTTCTATGATACAGGCACTGAAACTAAAGCAAACGGTGGAAGAAGGATTGGTACCAAATAGAAACATTTTTAGAGAAATGGAAAAATGTCAGACAGAAATTACGATGTATTTCCATAATTACACCACTAAATGTGCCTGCCTCTCCTGCCTCCCTTTCCACCTTCTCCACCTCTTTCCCTTCTGCCATCCCTGAGACAGCAAGACCAACCTTTCCTCTACCTCCTCCTCAGCCTACTCAACATGAAGACTATGAGAATGAAGACCTCTGTGATGATACACTTCCACTTAATAAATAGTAAATAATCATCATTTCATACAGGTAATAAATTTATCTGTTGTGTATGTGTGTCTGTGAAAATCTAATAACTGTATGGCAAGAACTGTATGAGATATCTTTGTGTCACCATCAACATCATCATTGCCTAAGCATTCATCATGTGGAACATCATGTGCATGATGTGTATTGAAGTAGATAGCCTATCATTACATAGGCATAAAGTGAGTGATATTTAATATAACATTAATAATGTGTTAGTTTCCTTACTGATTTTTAACTTAGCCTTAGGCTACAGTATGCCTCTCTCTCTCAATGGTAGAAACTGCATATCAGCCTATAATCATGGTTAAGTGGTTCTTAAAAAAATTGTAACAACGTTCCTAATACTGTATTATGAATATGTCTGTAATACTGTATGCCATAAAAACTTTATAATGATTCATTCCTTAGTGTACAGGCTAGGCTACTGTAAAGCAATTGTATTATTAGGCTAACCATAAATCAATCATATTGCTGCTTCTTCATTATCAATGCATGAACTGTTATACCTATAAATAAATATGAATTTGTTTCACATTATCTTTTCACTTTTGATGCCTTGTGTTAGTAATATGTAAAACATCTACAGTGTTTTCTATCATATAAGACAACATTGATGTGGGTACTAACAAACAGATGATTCATCTTGTAAATAGACAACTTAAACTTTGGTATTGATAAATACAGTACAGTACTGTAAATGTATTTTCTTTACGATTTTCTTAATATTTTCTTTCCTCTAACTTACTTTAAGAATACGGTATATAATACATATAACATATAAAATATGTGTTAATTGGCTGTTTATATTATAGGTAAGTCTTCCGGTCAACAGTAGACTATTAGTAATTAAGTTTGGGGGAGTCAAAAGTTATATGCAGATTTTCAACTGCACGGGGGTTTGGAATCTCTAACCCCCACACTGTTCAGAGGTCTACTGTGTCTTTAAGATCGCTTCAAGTTTGGAGACTGAGTATTCTTTCTCCTTTTATTCTGAATGCCATGTATTACCATAATGTGTAACTTGAAATGGTGCTGTTCAACTAAATAAAGCAGGCCCCACAGCAGCTACATACATGAGCTGATTCCTACAAAAACGACTTTCCAAAGCTGCATTAGATTATACCAAGAGTTAGAAAATACTTAACTTATACTTACAAAATACTTATTGATTCATTTGACTTTTTAGTCTTACATGACATCAGTAATTTTAGATCTAATTTCTCTGGTTACGAGATGAACCAAACTATGTAGTTATGATTATTATCCTGCCCAATTTTTATGTGCTCAGACCTCAATATGAAGTTCCATCAGCATTTATTGACCAGTTAGTCCATATAATTCTAGCAAATGTTAAGGCATTATTTCATGTTTCATACCTGTTTTCTTGCCTCCTCAATTTGGAAATGTTCTTTCCTGAGCCTATCTAGAAAACCAAGCCTCAGGTTCAGCATATCATATGCATTTATATCCCTATAACTTTTGGACTTTTTCACCAAGAACCTGGGTTTTCCATTGTTCTTTCTAAATGTAAGACTTTCCATATTTTCCAATCATATTTTTGTTTTTCAGCCTGGGCACTTCTAACTTGTAGTCCAGTTTAATTCCTATCCTGCTCTTTATGGGTAAATTTGAATAAAAGCTGTAGCTACTTCTGAATACTTCTTTGTTTTCCTATTGATACCCTATTTTTGTTGTTGTTATTCTAGTACCAAGTGGATTCTCTGATATCAATTTGATATTTTAAAATCTTTTGATCTCTCTAGACATTATCAATTTTTACCACTATTCTTTGCCACTTTGAAAATATTGTTAGGTGCCTGTACTTGCCACAAAATGTGAATAAAATACTCCTCTCATTACTTTGTTTTTAAGGGAAATCTTATTTTAGCAGATGTATTCTTCAAATCCTTGTTATCCTCAACCTTTCACTGTCATTCTTTATACGAAATCCATAGTAAATGATAATTATAGCCAACAAAAATACAGTTATAGAAGCTTACATTTAGCCTGGGAATCCCTTTTTAGCTATTATTATCAGCTGTTATAGTCATGCTTGTAAAAGAGTATATTGTACTATCAAGCAGAATAATTTTCCTTAATCAGAAAATGCAGAATATCAGAAAATTAGCATATACCTCAATGACCATTTGACCTTGAGCAATTTTTTATATGTCAAAATTAAATTACTGGTTGGGGAAATGTCAGTGTGATGCAACAATAGCAAGTATATCAGAAAGCCAGAAAGCACGGAAACATGACAGACCAAATGTGTATCAGAGCACTAGACATACTTTGGCATTTAAATAGATAGTCTAGAAAATTCTACTGACTTTTAAAATCCACAGTAATCTATGTCCATGCCACTCTCTCACTTTGTCACAGCTTACCTTTCCCCCTCCCCATATCCTCAAGTCCATTCTCTAGTAGGTCTGTGTCTTTATTCCCGTCTAGGTTCTTCATGATATTTTTTCCTCTTAGATTCCATATATATGTGTTAGCATACGGTATTTGTCTTTCTCTTTCTGACTTACTTCACTCTGTATGACAGACTCTAGGTCCATCCACCTCACTACAAATACCAAACGTAAAATACATAGCTAGTGGGAAGCAGCCACATAGCACAGGGAGATCAGCTCCGTGCTTTGTAACCACCTAGAGGGGTGGGATAGGGAGGGTGGGAGGGAGGGATATGCAAGAGGGAAGAGATATGGGAACATATGTATATGTATAACTGATTCACTTTGTTATAAAGCAGACACTAACACACCATGGTAAAGCAATTATACTCCAATAAAGATGTTAAAAAAAATCCACAGTAATCAAAAGAAAAGCAGGTTAAAAGAGCTTATATTTTTCTTGGGTATGCTTTTAGCCTTGTTTACTTTGTGATTCCAAATTTCAAGGCCAAGAAGGATAAAGGGTATTAGGAATTCGTTCATTCATTCTCTATCTCCTGTATTTTTTGTACTTTTATACTGGATTTGCTTAACAGGTGTTTCATGATTGTGCATAAGACATTTTGACTACTATGCATAACACATTTAACAACATTGGAAAATACTGAATGGGTTTTAAAATAATCAAAACATTTTATAAATCAAAAGAACCTCTAGATATATTTGAGAATCCTTCTGGAACCATTTTTCTTAAGGTATTATTAATCTCTATACTATGTCAAATGAACTAAGGGATATAAAATCAGGATTCTACCCAGAATTGAACTGTTAATGTGAGATAAATATTAAAATTCACAGTAAAGAGTATCATGTTACATTATTATGAGCAATACAAATAATTACTGAATTGTGATGACTTCTCATCAGCTATCTGGGTTAAAAAATATGATATATTTTAGGCTCTGGAATTACTAAACTGATACAAATTCAAATTCAAGCTCTGCCATTTAATAGCTATGGAACCATGAGTAAATTAGTTAAATTCTTAAAGTCTTTCATCTTTCATTTATAAACTGTATATAATTTCTATCCACATCAATGCTATGAAACTTAAGATGAAAGAATGTACTATGTAAAGTGCCCAGCATGGTACTTAAAACATCATAGAGTCTTCAATAAACATTGAAATCAGCATGATATAGCAGATAAAGATTATGATAGTCTCAGAATCCTAACACACCAGTGCTTAAATGTGTATCTATAATTTATAAACTACATTATGATGAATAAGTTACTTAATATTTGTACCTTAGTTTTCTTATCTGTGAAATGGGGGTAATAATACACTTCATATGTCTATTTGATGATTAAATGAGAAAATACACAGTGAGCATTCAGACATCCATTCTCTTAACCTTTCCTAAAAATCAAATGGAATATATATCTATATCTTTTAGAAAAATGCATAGGTGGTATGCCACTATAAAAATATTTAGCTCTTGTGTCTTCTATGAGACAAAGGATAACTGAGAAAGTCCTTATTCAAAAAAAATGAAATAATAAACTGTAGATAAAAATACTATGTTTTACCTTTTTTGGAAAGTATTACTACTTTAAGTGCATTATAATGAATGGGCAAAATCCTAAAGTTAATTTATACAGTAAACGATATAAGATCTATGTTAAAGCCGAAATGCTAGAAAAATAAAACATTTGTACTATTTTCTCAATAAGAACACTTTTTCCATTATTAAGGTTGTGGAATAAATTCCATACAGAAGACACACACACACACACTCTCTCTCTCTCACTCTCACCCACCACTAGAGAAACTTATTTAGCTTTATAAATAATGAAAGTCACAATACTTTCAACTTTTCTTAAAATCTCATGGGAAACTATCAAACAGCAAAAATGAGACTTATGAATTAATCAGTGAACTAAGTGTTAACATTTGCTATGACACAACATATTGCTATGACAAAACAAAATATAGTGATAAGAACAATTACTACTGTTAAAATTATTCTACTACTGCTGCTGCTCAACAATAAAATATTAACTTTTTATTGAACATTAGCTGTGTTTCTTGTGGTCTGCTAAATACTGCAAAGTATATTATCTCATTTAATCTTTACAACAGATGTATGAAGAAAATAAAACTATCTTAATTTTATAGATGAGGAAATTAACCTTCCAGAAGTCAAAGGTGGCAGAGTCATGATATAAAAAACAAGCCTTACTCTAGAAACTCTGGAGTGATACCTACATACCAGAAAGAAATTTTGAGGAATTTTTGTTTGATAGAGTAAATGAGGCCAGGCTGAAGACTTCCTGATAAAGATAAGTAGCATCCAATCGAAGAACATGGTATATTTCTCCATCTGTTTATGTGGGTCATATGGTAGTTCTATTTTTAGATTTTTAAGGAACCTCCATACTGTTCTCCCTAGTGGCTGTACCAATTTACATTCCCACCAACAGTGCAAAAGGGTTCTCTTTTCTCCACACCCTCTCCAGCATTTATTGTTTGTAGATTTTTTGATGATGGCCATTCTGACTGGTGTGAGGTGATACCTCATTGTAGTTTTGATTTGCATTTCTCTAATAATTAGTGATGTTGAGCATCTTTTCATGTGCCTCTTGGCCATCTGTATGTCTTCTTTGGTGAAATGTCTATTTAGGTCTTCTGCCCATTTTTTGATTGGGTTGTTTGTTTTGATGATATTAAGCTACATGGGCTGTTTGTAGATTAATCCTTTGTCCGTTGCTTCATTTGCAAATATTTCCTCCTGTTCTGAGGGTTGCCTTTTCGTCTTGTTTATGGTTTCCTTTGCTGTGCAAAAGCTTTTAAGTTTAATTAGGTCCCATTTGTTTATTTTTGTTCTTATTTCCATTACTCTAGGAAGTGGGTCAAAAAAGATTGTGCTGTGGTTTACGTCAAAGAGTGTTTCTCCAATGTTTTCCTCTAAGAGTTTTATAGTGTCTGGTCTTACATTTAGGTCTTTAATCCATTTGGAGTTTACTTTTGTGTATGGTGTTAGGTAGTGTTCTAATTTCATTCTTTTACATGTAGCTATCCAGTTTTCCCAGCACCACTTATTGAAGGGACTGTCTTTTCCCCATTGTATGTTCTTGCTGCCTTAAGAAAACTAGAAATAGAATTACCGTATAACCCAGCAATCCCACTGCTGGGCATATACCATAAGAAAAGCATAATTCAAAAGGAAACATGTACCCCAATGTTCATTGCAGCACTATTTACAATAGCCAGGACATGGAAACAACCTAAATGTCCAATGATGGATGAATGGATAAAGAAGATGTGGTACATATATACAATGGAATATTACTCAGTCATAAAAAAGGAATGAAATTGGGCCAATTTTAGAGATGTGGATGGACCTAGAGTCTGTCATACAGAGTGAAGTAAGCCAGAAAGAGAAAAACAAATAACATATATTAACACATATATGTGGAATCTAGAAAAATGGTACAGATAAACCTATTTGTAGGGCAGGAATAGAGACATAGGCATAGAGAAGAGACATGTGGACACACTGGGGGAAGGAGAGGGTGGGACGAATTGGGAGATTAGGTTTGACATGAATACACTACCATATGTGAAATAGACAGCTAATGGGAACTTGCTGTATAGCACACGGAACACAGCTCGGTGCTCTGTGATGACCTAGATGGGTGGGATATGGGGGTGGGAGGGAGGTCCAAGAGGGAGGGAATATAGGTTTACATGTAGCTGATTCACTTCATTGTACAGCAGAAACTAACACAACATTGTAAAGCAATTTTACTCCAAGAAAGAAAGAAAGAAAAAAAGAAAGAAAGAAAGGGAGAAAGAAAGAGAAAGAAACAAACTCTGGCTATCATGCTCCATTTTGTGTTAAGGATGTTAATGTAATAAGAAACTTTGGTTTTATATTCAAGGCCTTCTAAGTTCATGCCAGAAGTTAGGAATGCACAGCATTATGAATTCAATAATTATGTATTAAAATGTCATAGTATTTTAAGATATTCAATTAACAAAGTACCTATTGTAAGCTTGTCAAGAACAGAAAAGCAATGCTAAAGCTGGTTAAAATAAATATGATCCAGCAATCTCACTGCTGGGCATATATCCAGAGAAAACCATAATTTGAAAAGATACATGCACCCCAATGTTCACTGCAGCACTGTATACAATAGCCAAGACATGAAGCAACCTGAATGTCCATTGACAGAGGAATGGATAAAGAAGACGTAGTACATATATACAATGGAATGTTACTCAGCCATTAAAAAGAATGAAATAATGCCATTTGCAGCAACATGGATGGACCTAAGTGAAGTAAGTCAGAGACAGACAAATAGCATATGATATCACTTATATGTGGAATCTAAAAAAATGATACCAATGAACTTATTTACAAAGCAGAAACAGATTCACAGACTCTGAAAACAAACTTATGGTTACCAAAGGAGAAACGCAGTGTCTGGGAGGGATAAATCAGGAGTTTGGGATTAACATACACACACTACTATATATAAGATAGATAACCAACAAGCACTTACTGTATAGCACAGGGGACTCTAATACTCTGTAATACCTATATGGGAAAATAATCTGGAAAAGAATGAATACATTTGTACATGTATAGTTGAATCACTATGCTGTACACCTGAAAGTAACACAACATTGTAAATCAACTATACTCCAATAAAATTTTTTTAAAAGTTAAACAAGAATCTTAAAGACCCATGTTTTCCTTCACATTGCCAATGGTTTAATACTTTTTAACACCTCCAAAATTCCTGATCATAATTACCTGGCTTTTATTAAATAACAGCTGAAGCAAAATGAAAATCTTACTGCATAACTAAACTGGTTCACATAGCAATATATGTTTATCCATATGTTACCCATCTTGAGACAGGTTTGGAATTTTCATTCAATCTTACCTTTTTGTATTTACCTTTACCTAGAAATGCTGTCATTCTTTTTTCTGACAATGAAGATAATATATGAGGGTACTGACACTGATTAACTGCATATTAAGGATTGTCTAAGGCATTTGGCTGATTCATGTTTTACTTCATAATCCCATAACAAATGTTGTGGGAATTTCCTGAATGAAAGGAAGAGAAAAGGAGCTCTTGGAGCAAAAATAGCTGTATTATTATTTTTAGTCTTTTAAGGTAGAGGTTCTAAGAAGGACAGGCTCAGTTGACAAAGAGCTAGTTAGATGTAGAAAACTGGCACAAGAGAGCTAAAGTGAGGGAATCAAGAAGGCCAAGGGCAAAACTCTTGGAATGCTGAAAGTCCACTACTAGGAAGGGAGTAGAAGAGAACAAAAATGCTTACTTTAAAAATATGATTGACCTTTTTGACTGCTGTAGACACATGCTCAAAGGTGTATTTATACTATATGACACTGAAATATTTAAAACATCTGACACAAGTCAGCTTACTTACATGGTCACATAACATTATAAATTTAAATCTTTTTGGATAATTTGTATTTAATTCCACGACAAAGACATACTGAATAAAATGATCTTCAAAAAATTTTTTTTATCCTGAGAAGACAAAATATAAAATGAAGAAATAACTCCACAGATGTACTAAAGATTCAGAGAAACTATACGTCATCAATTGGCCAGGAGATAATTAAAAAGCATACAGAAGACTCATTTCCCATTGAAAGCACTACAAACACAGTAAGAATACACACAGAATCAACTGTATATTGATTCTGTATGTATTCTTACTGTATTCTGTATGTATTCGAAAGCACAACAAAGTAAGAATACATATAGTTGATTCTCATTATTTGCAGTAATTATGTTACATAAAGTCACCACAAACACTTAATTAGCAAATAATGAACCATTATTCCTAGGGAAAATAAAGGATTAGATTTCTGTAAGCCTCTGGTCACAACGTTTTGTTCAACCAATTAATACATAACCTTGTTTGCATGTTTTTCTGTCTTACCAAACCTTTATATATGTATGTGTATATATATACACATACATATATGGTTGATTAATTAGTATTGACTCACAGCCAGCAGCACCATAACTCTTGCCTGAATGAAGTTTATTTAACAAATGTATTCTCTCTATAACATATATCAGTTTTCTTGTGCTTAGAAACACTAGACGACACTTTAGCACTACACTTGGGGGCATTTTAAACAACAAAATCTCAAAAAAAAATGTGGCACTAAATAGATGATGAAAAGAACACTTGAGAGCTGAAATAAGGCCTTATTTGACCTCATCCGGAAACCTGCATTTCAGGCAAATCAAACTTTTCACTGTTTTATTCATGTCAGCAATGTATGAAAACAAACAAACAAACAAAACACTGCAAGCATTGATTTGAGGTTGCAAATAGATTTTAATGAGTAGGCGAATCTTCAAATATGGAATCCATTGAATAAGGAAGATCTACTATACCTGGAAGTCATCACTCTATTTCACTAAGGACATGTGGGGTCATATGCTATACCTAAACCTGGGATCTCAGGATAGTAGCAGGTTTATGAAAAAAATTCTGGCTTAGGACCTATACCCAGTTAATTAGTCCACATAAGTAATGCCTAGTGTCATATTTAAGGCCTTCTACAGAGGGCACACACTATAAATACAGCCACTTACCAATAACTTCATCAATTAAAAAATAGCAGACAAGACTGAGTTTTTTTCATTTTTCAATTATTACAGAAATCAACACTGTAATTAAAAGTAGATAGGGCTTCCCTGGTGCCGCAGTGGTTGAGAGTCAGCCTGCCGATGCAGGGGGCACGGGTTTGTTCCCCGGTCCAGGAAGATCCCACAGGCCGCAGAGCAGCTGGGACCGTGAGCCATGGCCGCTGAGCCTGCGCGTTCGGAGCCTGTGCTCCGCAACGGAAGAGGCCACAACAGTGAGAGGCCCGCGTACCGAAAAAAAAAAAAAAAAAAAAGAAAAAGGTAGATAACTTGATTTTGTAAAACGAAATAAATTTTTGATTATATATAGCATGCCCTGACAACAACTCATTGTACTTATGTCAGAGCCAAGGGAAAAGAATAGGAGAACCAAACTATTTCTTTTTTGCTCATTCATTTAGCTAATACCATTCAGTTATATACCATGCCATAAGATTTTATTTTCAAATTATATTATTCTATAAAAACTATATATGAAGACCCACACGGTTAAAATATAAGGCAATCTATTCCAGCCAGGAAATGGATTTCTTAAACTTAGATAGACCACATATTCTCCTTAAAGAAAAGGAAACAAAGGCAGCATATCTGAGACCCATTTTGCTAGAGAGAACTGAAATTCAGTATTCTTAGTCATTTCTATGAAACTCTGTTGTAGAAAACACTTTCTTTCATTACTTTGCTTATGCCATTAGTTTTCTCCTTCACTTTTAGGAGCACAATAACATATTATTTTTTTCCCTTTTTGGAAACAAACTTTTAATTTTTTTATAAGAAAAGGGGTTATGTAACATAATATCATGGTGAGTGGAAGGGGAGTTAGGTAAAAAGAAAAAAAAAAGTTCAGTTGTTCATTCCTTTGTAACATCCAAGTAAAAAAATATGTATAAAAATACAAAATACAACTACGGGCTCTTTAATAACAAGCACCCATTCCAAATATATGTTCAATCTAAAATTTGGAACTTGCCCTTTTTGCTGTTTGGGTAGTTCTTTTTTTTCCATTAAGCCCTGTATAGTTGTCTCATTCACTTCTATTAACTGAAAAAAAAGTCATTCATATATTGTTATATAATTCTATGTATAGCATCCCTGTCCTTTTCCCTAAACCTACTGCCACACAGCTTGTCCAAAACAACAGGCTATTTTTGAGACAGTGCTTGTAATAAAAACTTTGGTTGTGCAAATGGTTTTGCTTTTTTTTTATTTTTATTTTTCTCTTAAACCCTTACTTATCTTCTCTCTCATTTGTGAAGGAAATGAACTTTGTGTTAAGTGCAATACCACTCCCACTTCCCATTTCCACATACTACCCTCTTTCAATGCTCCACTCCTATCCTACTCCTAGGGAGATACCAAGGTGTAATTTCCCACCCAGGCCTGCCCTGTCTGGACACCATTACATCTTCCAGACCTTTTTCCTTTCTGTACTGAAACTTACCTGTGCTCTATCGCCTCTAGATTTTGAAGCACTTAGCCCTTAATAAACTAATTTATGCTAAATAGTTGCTGGCTATAATGTGTTATTCTCTTTAGGGAATACTAAAACAGGATTACATAAGAATCACTGATATTGAAAATTTCTGGTGTATGAGTGGATGGTGATAAGATTTACTTTAACAACAACCTTCTAATCATACTATGTCTCATATAGGCAATATGTTATAGGAAAAACTAAAAGGACTAGATTAGAAGGGAGGATATGTATATTTTAATATTGATTCTAATATTGTGTGTGGGACTTGACAGTCACCTCACCACTTTGCACCTTAGTTTTCTCCTCTGTAAAATGAAAGGGTTGGACTAGATCACTACAAGCCTTAGAATCTCTAACTTTATATAATTCTATTCTACATCTACAGAAGGTTAGCTATACCAAAGACACTGCATAAAACTACTTTGCTTAATTTGGAGCTATTAAAATTTTCAAAATTTTTTCAATATGTAGGATTATCAATGGTTCTTCTAATGTACATATCTTTGTCTCAAATATCCAGAGAAGTTGAGCTACTGCTCTGTAACCTCTCTGAACACAAACTATCAAATGTCACACACTGTTCTCCCATGTCATGAGCAAACAACAATCTGCAATCTTCCTAGGTAACTTCCAAAGACCAAGAAATTGTGTTGAACTTTATTCTGTACTTAAAGGAAAACAATCATGATTTACTAAAACCTGTTTTCTAGTTCTAGTTTATACCAAATCTAAAATTAATTTTGTTAACACCAACATTCTGCTTTAAATCACATACAGTTAACCAGTCTGAACAGGAACCAATGCTATCAATTTCTAAAATGAATGATTCAAACAATCAAAATATTCTCCAAATATACCTGAATGAAAATGGTATTTCTTTTGGTTCAGATGCCTAAATTGGGTTCACCTTCACTCTTCTATTAGAATTGTGTGGTAGTTGATATCCCATCTAATAAGATGGTATTAGTTTAAAATTTATTCAAGAGAACAAATGAAAAGAATACACCTTTCAATACTAACAACCTCAGTTTTATTCACAACTTGCAAATTGTCTCATTATTCACATGCCATTGAGTTCTTTAGTAATAATGAGACCTTACTGTGGCATCATTGTTTTTGTGTTATATTAAGTGCAAAGTGATAAAAATGTTGATGTAACTATACATAATACAGTAAAATATCTAATGATTTATGTTTGTTTATGTGTAAAATAGTGCAATGATGCCATAAATGTCAACTGATAAACAAGGGACAACTGATTTCTCAGGCTCACTCATCTGGTTCTGAAACCTGTAAAACTATTTTAATATCATACAGCTCTGAACTATACTTTAAAGATTGCCATCTTTAACCTCTACTACTTAGGACAGAGTTAACTGGGGAAGTGGTACTAAGATATTATCCTTGATATGCTTCTTTGATTGGTAGTGTTTTCAGTCAGTGAATATATGCCATGGAATAAACAAGAAATACAGTACTTAATTATATAAAAACTAGAGTTTTATAGTGTCCCAGTTAGGATTTAAGGTGGAGTTATTGACTAAACCAGCACAGGCATACCCCTGAAGTGGAAATAGGTATTAATCCTTACCCCTGTATCTTCAATATTGTCATTCTACCAATCTGGAATTACTTTCCTTTTCCCCTTGGCCTATCCTAATCTTTTAAGTTTAATGTCTTCCATAAAACCTTGAGCATTCTAATCAACACTGATCTCTTCTACACCAGTGCTGCAAAGTTAACACTTAATGTTATCTAATTGTTTAATATAGGCTGGATTGATTCCTACAACTGAGTTGTAACTTCCTTGAGGACAGGATTCATGTCTTACATTTCTTTTTCATACAGAGTGTGGGGAAATAGAAGGTATCAATAAATGTGTGATAACTGATTAATTAGATTCAACAAAGATATCCCCTATTATGCCATTAGTACAAAGACATTATGGGGAGAACCTATCTACAAAGAAAAATTCTCCAAAAGTAATTAAAACCATGGGTCTGGGCTTCCCTGGTGGCGCAGTGGTTGAGAGTCCGCCTGCTGATGCAGGAGACACGGGTTTGTGCCCCGGTCCAGGAAGATCCCACATGCCACAGAGCCACTGGGCCCGTGAGCCATGGCCACTGAGCCTGCGCATCCGGAGCCTGTGCTCCACAATGGCAGAGGCCACAGCAGTGAGAGGCCCGCGTACCGCAAAAAAAAAAACAAACAAAAAAAACATAAGTCTGCTTCATGAAGAAAAGGAAACTGTTGGTTGCAATAAAATTGGTGTGTTCTCTCTGGTAACTGACTATACTGCTGAACTGAATGAATAAGGATTTTTAGAACTCTAATGGAAAACTGATGAATTTATAAAAGTGATAACAAAAGATCAAGATAAAAAAAATTAATTACATACGACTGAGTGAACTGATGAGGATGATTATAATTTTTGTGACTTTCTGTTTGAATAGTAAAAAAAATTGGTGTGCTCTCTGTGAAGTTTCTGATCGCAACTTTTCCTATGATTACAAGCTTGAAGATAGTTCTTTGTCTATTCCATTTTATAGAGGGCCAGTATTTAAAAGTTCTTACTATATTTCTTTCTATCACTAAAATGCTTCATATATAGTTAAAAAATAATAATAAAACAGGACTTGCTTGCTGTAACACTTAATAACATTGTATTTTGACATGGTCTTCTTTTTAGCAATTCATAATGAAAATTGTCTTGTATTGTCGGGGAGAACACACTTCTCTTGAAAGGTATCCTAACCAGAAGGGCACTTTACTTTTTCTAATTAATTAATTTATTTATTTATTTATTTTTGGCTGTGTTGGTCTTCATTGTCGTGTGGGGGCTTTCTCTAGTTGCCGTAGCAGTGGCTACTCTATGTTGTGGTGCATGGGCTTCTCATTGTGGTGACTTCCATTATTGTGGAGCACAGGCTCCAGGCACGTGGACTTCAGTAGTTGTGGTACACGGGCTCAGTAGTTGTGGCTCATGGGCTCTAGAGCACAGGCTCAGTAATTGTGGCACAAGGGCTTAGTTGCTTCATGGCATGTGGGACCTTCCCGGACCAGGGCTCAAACCCGTGTCACCTGCATTGGCAGGCAGATTCTTAACCATGTGCCACCCAGGAAATCCTAGAAGGGCACTTGATTATATGATATTTAATAACTGCAAAATTGCAAGATCATCAGTCAATTAAGCTGTAATTACATCATTCATAAAATCAGGAACAATCTTGCTAGCACCACAATTGATAATTTTTTTTATCACTATCAGCCCAAAGACACCTAAGGTTCATAAGAGAGTATTTTCCACTGCTAACTCTGTGGGATATTGATTCAAGCTCAGTTTCTGACTGGTATCAAAAGTATCTAATATGTTAAGATCTAAAGAATCTGATATTTGTATTAAACAGGGAGTTCTCAACTTTAGATATACTATTCACTTAAGGAGGAACATGATTTTAACAGACATTTTTGGCTATTGAAAATAGCGTAAGAGTTTCTCTTTTCTTTTCAGCCATTAATCTGTTCTAAATTTCTTACTCCTCAAACATTTGCATATCTCGTTCAATAAAAGATATGTAGGGTAATCGGGCACCACTGAGAAACTGTGAGGGTGTGGAAGTGGCTGACATGTGGTGGCTTGAGGACCAGAAGACGAGGGCCAAAAAGAGCCTGAAACTGCTTCTGACAGAGGAACCAAGATGGCGGAGTAGAAGGACATGCTCTCACTCCCTCTTGTGAGAACACCAGAATCACAACTAGCTGCTGGACATTCATCGACAGGAAGACACTGGAACCCACCAAAAAAGATACCCCACATCCAAAGACAAAGGAGAAGCCACAGTAGGAGGGGTGCAATCACAGTAAAATCAAATCCCTTAACTGCTGGGTGTGTGACTCACAGACTGGAGAACACCAATACCACAGAAGTCCACCCACTGGAGTGAAGGTTCTGAGCCCCACGTCAGGCTTCCCAACCTGGGGGTCCAACAATGGGAGGAGGAATTCCTAGAGAAACAGACTTTGAAGCCTAGTGGGAGTTGATTGCAGGACTTCTACAGGACTGGGGGAAACAGAGACTCTACTCCTTGAGGGCACACACAAAGTAGTGTGTGCACTGGAACACAGGGGAAGGAGCAGTGACCCCAGGGGGGATTAAACCAGACCTACCTGCTAGTGTTGGAGGATCTCCTGCAGAGGCGGGGGGTGGCTGTGGCTTACCGTGGGGAAAAAGACACTGGCATCAGAAGTTCTGGGAAGTTCTCCTTGGCGTGAGCCCTCCCAGAGTCTGTCATTATCCCCACCAAAGAGCCTAGGTAGGCTCCAGTGTCGGGTTGCCTCAGGCCAAACAACCAACAGGGAGGGAACCCAGCCACACCCATTAACTGTCAAGCAGATTAAAGTTTTACTGAGCTCTGCCAACCAGAGCAACAGTCAGCTCTACCCACCACCAGTCCCTCCCATCAAGAAACTTACACAGGCCTCTTAGATAGCCTCATCCACCAGAGGGCAGACAGCAGAAGCAAGAAGAACTACAATCCTGCAGCCTGTGGAACAAACCACATTTGCAGAAAGATAGACAAGATGAAAAGGCAGAGGGCTATGTACCAGATGAAGGAACAAGATAAAACCCCAGAAAAACAACTAAATGAAGTGGAGATAGGCAACCTTCCAGAAAAAGAATTCATAATAATGATAGTGAAGGTGATCCAGGACCTCAGAAAATGAATGGAGGCAAAGATCGAGAAGATGCAAGAAGTGTTTAACAAAGACCTAGAAGAATTAAAGAACAAACAAACAGAGATGAACAATACAATAACTGAAAGGAAAACTACACTAGAGGGAATCAATAGCAGAATAACTGAGGCAGAAGAACAGATAGGTGACCTGGAAGACAGAATGGTGGAATTCACCGCTGTGGAACAGAATAAAGAAAAAAGAATGAAAAGAAATGAAGACAGTCTAAAAGACCTCTGGGACAACATTAAACACAACAACATTCGCATTATAGGGGTCCCAGAAGGAGAAGTGAGAGAGAAAGGACCAGAGAAAATATTTGAAGAGATTATAGTCGAAAACTTCCCTAACATGGGAAAGGAAATAGCCACCCAAGTCCAGGAAGTGCAGCGAGTCCCATACAGGTCACACCTAAGGTGAAACACGCTGAGACACATAGTAATCACATTGGCAAAAATTAAAGACAAAGAAAAATTACTGAAAGCAACAAGGGAAAAATGACAAATAATATACAAGGGAACTCCCATAAGGTTAACAGCTGATTTTTCAGCAGAAACTCTACAAGCCAGAAGGGAGTGGCATGATATATTTAAAGTGATGAAAGGGAAGAACCTACAACCAAAATTACTCTACACAGCAAGGATCTCATTCAGATTCGATGGAGAAATCAAAAGCTTTACAGACAAGCAAAAGCTAAGAGAACTCAGCACCACCAAACCAGCTCTACAACAAATGCTAAAGGAACTTCTCTAAGTGGGAAACACAAGAGAAGAAAAGGACCTACAAAAACTAACCCAAAAAATTAAGAAAATTGTCATAGGAACATACATATCGATAATTACCTTAAACGTGAATGGATTAAATGCTCCAACCAAAAGACACAGGCTTGCTGAATGGATACAAAAACAAGGCCCATATACATGCTGTCTACAAGAGACCCACTTCAGACCTAGGGACACATACAGACTGAAAGTGAGGGGATGGAAAAAGATATTCCATGCAAATGGAAATCAAAAGACAGCTGGAGTAGCTATACTCGTATCAGATGAAATAGACTTTAAACTAATGTTACAAGAGACAAGGAAGGACACTACATAATGATCAAGGGATCAATCAAAGAAGAAGATATAACAATTATAAATATATATGCACCCAACATAGGAACACCTCAATACATAAGGCAACTGCTAACAGCTCTAAAAGGGGAAATCGACAGTAACACAATAATAGTGGGGGACTTTAGCACCTCACTTACACCAATGGACAGATCATCCAAAATTAAAATAAATAAGGAAAAGAAGCTTTAAATGACACAATAGACCAGATAGATTTAATTGACATTTATAGGACATTCCATCCAGGAACAGCAGATTACATTTTCTTCTCAAATGCACATGGAACTTTCTCCAGGATAGATCACATCTTTGGTCACAAATCAAGCCTCAGTAAATTTAAGAAAATTGAAATCATATCAAGCATCTTTTCTGACCACAACGCTATGAGATTAGAAATGAATTACAGGGAAAAAAACGTAAAAAGTACAAACACGTGGAGGCTAACCAATACGTTACTAAACAACCAAGAGATCACTGAGGAAATCAAAGAGGAAATCAAAAAATACCTAGAGACAAATGACAATGAAAACACGATGATCCAAATCCTATAGGATGCAGCAAAAGAAGTTCTAAGAGGGAAGTTTATAGCTATACAAGCCTACCTCAAGAAACAAGAAATATCTCAAGTAAAAAATCTAACCTTACAGCTAAATGGACTAGAGAAAGAAGAACAAACAAAACCCAAATTTAGCAGAAGGAAAGAAATCATAAAGATAAGAGCAGGAATAAATGAAACAGAAACAAAGAAAACAATAGCAAAGATCAGTAAAACTAAAAGCTGGTTCTTTGAGAAGATAAACAAAATTGATAAACCATTAGCCAGACTCATCAAGAAAAAGACAGAGAGGACTCAAATCAATAAAATTAGAAATGAAAAAGGAGAAGTTACAACAGACACTGCAGAAATACAAAGCATCCTAAGAGACTACTGCAAGCAACTCTATGCCAATAAAATGGACAACCTGGAAGAAATGGACAAATTCTTAGAAAGATATAACCTTCCAAGGCTGAACCAGGAAGAAGTAAAAAATATGAACAGACTAATCACAAGTAATGAAATTGAAACTGTGATTAAAAATCTTCCAACAAACAAAAGTCCAGGACCAGAAGGCTTCAAAGGTGAATTCTATCAAACATTTAGAGAAGAGCTAACACCCATACTTCTCAAACTCTTCCAAAAAATTGCAGAGCAAGGAACACTCCCAAACTCATTCTACGAGGCCACCATCACCCTGATACCAAAACAAGACAACGATACTACAAAAAAAGGAAATTACAGACCAATAATATTGATGAATATAGATGCAAAAATCCTCAACAAAATACTAGCAAAAACAGAATCCAACAACATATTAAAAGGATCATACACCATGATCAAGTGGGATTTATCCCAGGGATGCAAGGATTCTTTAATATATGCAAATCAATCAATTTGATACACCATATTAAAAAAATTGAAGAATAAAAACCATATGACCATCTCAATAGATGCAGGAAAAGCTTTTGACAAAATTCAACACCCATTTATGATAAAAACTCTCCAGAAAGTGGGCATAGAGGGAACCTACCTCAACATAATAAAGGCCATATACGACAAACCCACAGCAAACATCATTCTCAATGGTGAAAAACTGAAAGCATTTCCTCTAAGATCAGGAACAAGACGAGGATGTCCACTCTCACCACTATTATTCAAGATAGCCTTGGAAGTCCTAGCCTTGCCAATCAGAGAAGAAAAAGAAATAAAAAGAATACAAATTGGAAAAGAAGTAAAACTGTTACTGTTTGCAGATGACATGATACTATACATAGAGAATACTAAAAATGCCACCAGAAAACTACTAGAGTTAATCAATGCATTTGGTAAAGTTGCAGGATACAAAATTAATACACAGAAATCTCTTGCATTCCTATACACTAATGATGAAAAATCTGAAAGAGAAATTAAGGAAACACTCCCATTTACCATTGAAGCAAAAAGAATAAAATACCTAGGAATAAACCTAGCTAGGGAGACAAAAGACCTGTATGCAGAAAACTATAAGACACTGATGAAAGAAATTAAAGATGATACCAAGAGATAGAGAGATATACCATGTTCTTGGATTGGAATAATCAATACTGTGAAAATGACTATACTACCCAAGCAATGTACAGATTCAATGCAATTCCTATCAAATTACCAATCACATTTTTTACGGAACTAGGACAAATAATTTTAAAATTTGTATGGAGACACAAAAGACACCGAATAGCCAAAGCAGTCTTGAGGGAAATAAACTGAGCTGGAGGAATCAGACTCCCTGACTTCAGACTACACTACAAAGCTACAGTAATCATGCCAATATGGTACTGGCACAAAAACAGAAACATAGATCAATAGAACAAGGTAGAAAGCCCAGAGATAAACCCACGCATCTATCGTCAACTAATGTATGCTAAAGGAGGCAAAGATATACAATGGAGAAAAGAAAGTCTCTTCAATAAGTGGTGCTGGGAAAACTGGACAGCTACATGTAAAAGAATGAAATTAGAACACTCCCTAACACCATACACAAAAATAAACTCAAAATGGATTTGAGTCCTAAATGTAAGGCCAGACACTATAAAACTCTTAGAGGAAAACATAGGAAGAACACTCTTTGACATAAATCACAGCAAGATCTTTTTTGATCCACCTCCTAGTGTACTGGAAATAAAAACAAAAATAAACAAATGGGACATAATGAAACTTGAAAGCTTTTGCACAGCAAAGGAAACCATAAACAAGACGAAAAGACAACCATCAGAGTGGGAGAAATATTTGCAAAAAAATCAACAGACAAAGTATTAATCTCCAAAATATATAAACAGCTCATGCAGCTCAATATTAAAGAAACAAACAACCCAGTCCAAAAACGGGCAGAAGCCCTAAATAGACATTTCTCCAAAGAAGATATACAGATGGACAAGAAGCACATGAAAAGCTGCTCAATATCACTAATTATTAGAGAAATGCAAGTCAAAACTACAATGAGGTATCACCTCACACCAGTTAGAATGGGCATCATCATAAAATCTACAAACAACAAATGCTGGAGAGGGTGTAGAGAAAAGGGAACCCTCTTGCACTGTTGGTGGGAATGTAAATTGATACAGCCACTATGGAGAACAGTATAGAGGTTCCTTAAAAAACTAAAAATATAATTACCATATGACCCAGCAACCCCACTACTGGGCATATACCCAGAGAAAACCATAATTCAAAAAGATACATGCCCCCCACTGTTCATTGCAGCACTATTTACAATAGCCAGGTCATGGAAACAACCTAAATGCCCATCGACAGACAAATGGATAAAGAAGTTGTGGTACATATATTCAATGGAATATTACTCAGTCATAAAGAGGAATGAAATTGAGTCATTTTTTGAGATATGGATGGATCTAGAGACTGTCATACAGAGTGAAGTAAGTCAGAAAGAGAAAAACAAATATCATATATTAACCCATGTATGTGGAACCTAGAAAAATGGTACAGACGATCCGGTTTGCAGGGCAGAAGTTGAGACACAGATATAGAGAACAAACTTATGGACACCAAGCGGGGAAAACCGCAGGGGGTGGGGTGGGGATGGTGGTGTGCTGAATTGGGCGATTGGGACTGACATGTATACACTGATATGTATAAAATTGATGACTAATAAGAACCTGCTGTCTAAAAAGTAATAATAAAGAAAGAAAGAAAGAAAATGTAACTGGATATGAAGACAGCTCTCTGAATGAAACGAATAATTCTATTTTTAAAAGTAATAATAAAACTTCATCAACATTAAAAGTGTACTAAGTTTCAAATATATGCAAGTAAATCAGTTGGTTCCAGGGGTCAAAATCATATAAGGAATAAAATAACCTGGTCCTAAAGAAGATTATAAATTGATAGACGAGGTAAGGCATACATAAAAGGAGATAATAACAATTTATGTAAGTAACCAAAGTTGTTTACCAGTGTGATTACCACAGTGATTGTATCACTCTGAACATTTGATACCAAATTTTTAAGGGGCATCTTTTTAGAAGTTGCTGGGCTTCTAGGACACTTATACACTCATGCACCTGTCATAAGACTATTAACTAAATCTTCATCTTAACTGCAATGCATCCTATGAATTCCAGTAGACCTCTTTGGATCTAAAGTATAGAAATCTAGGATGAGCTTGAGTTTCCTTGGTCAAGCATAAATTTTAAATTATCCAAAAGAGTTGTACTGAGGATGAATATGAGAATTAGTAAAAAAAAAAACAACAAAAAAGCAAAATTAGAGAAAGGTTAATAACAAAGGAGAGAGGAACACTAATAGAGTAATACAACTTTAAACAAACAAACAAAAGAAATGTAAAAGAATAATATATTGGAGCATAGGCTTGTCAAATGTATATCTATAATCACTTTCCTTTTATCCAAAGCTGAACAACTATTTATGCAAATCATACTTTATTTATTAATATAATTATCAAAGGGAATTTTCAAGATGATCCTTTCTACCCTGTTCATAAGTGCACCTTAAATGATGGGTTATCTGAAGGCTGAAATAAAGAATGAAAGGCATAATTCACACCAAACTGATAAATGGTCTTTATCAAGTTATATAACCCCTCTTTTTCCCTCTAATTTATAAATTTGTGTCTCTTTAAACTTTATCTCTTACCTCCAAATAGTGAACTTCAGTTAGATAGATGTGAAATATTGGATGATTTCTTTTTGACAAAGAATTAAATCTGAAAAACAGAAATAGAAGGTTATTACTTTTTCTGTCTGGATAATTGCCTAGTTCTGATTAAGCTTCAGCTTAGGACCTGACTTAAAAATAAATTCTTATTTTTCGTTACATTCTTATCAGAATTTGTTTTTTAACTGGTTGCCTCTTTTATTCTAGTTTTATCATGGATCAAGTGATACATAAGTATATTTCCCTCTATATCTTCACATGCCTTACCCAATACCCATTTTAGGAAAGTACTATATACATGGAAGTGTTAAGTTTTAGTATATCTCAGCTACAACTGACTAACAATTGTCTTTAAAACCGTGAGGTTCAGAGAGGATGGAAGTATATGACAAACCTTCTAGACCAGAGCTATGCAAATCAAATAGGCACTTAACCTGATATATTTATCCTTTGTAGAATTTTGCCTGATACATTCATCTTGTCCTGTAGATAGTCTTTCCTTCTAACTGAATAAGAGCATAATAAAAGCCATTCTAAATCAGACTCAGAGTCCATCCAGCTCAGTATTCTGCTACTGATAATGTCAGCTGTGTAGTGCTGAGCACACAGGAGGCAATCTATTTCATTGAATTGTTCTTGAAATAAGCAGGCATGTCTGGCTTCTAAGGCACCAGTTCCCAAATAAAAGCCAGCTCTTCCACAAAATGCATGCAAATTTAACTCCTTTTTGAATCTTCATTTCTCAGTACATAAAACCTTTTAACATATAAAATAGTACTTCTTTTATTTTAAAATAGTTATTTCTATCCTATGTCCCAGTAATTCCACTTCCAGTATATACCTTAGAGAACTCTTGCAAATGTGTACAGTGAGACACAGTGAGTCACAGCAGCATTGCCTATAAGTGAAAGAAAAATGAAAGCAGTCTATTAATGTCCATCAAGAGGGGAATAGATAAATAAAATGTGGCATATTAATATGATGGGTTATTATATATACAAATGTAGATACATCAACACAGATAGATCTCAAAAACAATGCTGAGTAAAAAGTATGGAACCTGGGGGCTTCCCTGGTGGCGCAGTGGTTGAGAGTCTGCCTGCCGATGTAGGGGTCACGGGTTCGTGCCCCGGTCCGGGAAGATCCCACATGCCGCGGAGCGGCTGGGCCCGGGAGCCATGGCCGCTGAGCCTGCGCGTCCGGAGCCTGTGCTCCACAACGGGAGAGGCCACAACAGTGAGAGGCCCGTGTACCGCAAAAAAAAAAAAGTACGGAACCTGGACATATACTATATGTAATATTTATGTAAATTTAAAAAACATATACAAAATATTGTATATTATACATGAATGTATATTTATGCATGTAAAAGGATACACAATACATCATAAAATAGTTGTCTTCAAGAGGGAGTATAAAGTATAAGATTAGTAAGTGTGGTAAAGGGAGAATTCAACTTCATCCATATTGTTTATTTTGAAAGAATCCATATTGTTTATTTTGAAAGAATTGTGACAAAATCTTGACTGCTGTACATTCTTGGAGGAGGTGGAAACACAGGTGTTTACTATATTATTCTTTATATTTTTTAATTTAAAAAATTTCTCATAAAAATAAAATTTCTAAAACTATAAAAAGAATCATTTAATATTAGAAGCATGTTTACTGTTATTTAACTTATTAAAAATAAAAAACAATGACTATTTCCTTCTAACATTGAGTTGGATGAGTCATAGAAAGATCACCTCTTCTTAGTTGCTCAAGATTCTAGAAGCAAATTCATATTTACTCTACCCATACACTCTATGATTGTACACACTGACTCAATCAACATTTACCCATTGTTTCTATACAGAAGAATATTAAAAAGTATATTCTGATCAAAGCCCCTCTGGCACTTGTAACTGTCTTTCTCTAGCCCTTCTCTTGACATTAATTCTTTCTCAAGGAATGGTTAACATAAATGCCTAAATTTTTCCAAGCACCAAAGGCATGCTTTTAAATCAATCAGTATGGTTTTCTCTTTTGTTTCAGATACTTTCCTTGATGATGTTTACTCTTTGTTGAGGGGAGGGGGTTGTTTTGTTTTGTTTTTGTTTTCTGGTTTTTGTTTGTTTTTTGGCTAGAGAGGACATTACTTAGTTACTATGTCTAACTGTCTGAGAGCCTCTATTCTAACTATTCCAACATTCAAGATAATCTCACAATAAACCTAGGAAATAAATACTATTATCCCTGTTTTTGCAACTGAGGAAATTGACACATAAAGAGGTTAAATAACTTGTCCAAGATAAGCAGCTATTCAGTATAAGATCCAGAAAGTCAAACCCAGCTCTGAATGATTCCAAATGCCTTGCTCTTGCCGCTGCCTCCAAAGTGAAAAATTTTGCAATGATTTAAAAATCCTTTCCTGGGTATAAATTTTACTAATTATAGTAAAATGGTTTGAAACTTAGAGATGTTATGTTGCTTTGATCTTGCTATGGTTATTCCTGAAAAAGAGTAAGCTTAAAGATGTTTTTGTTGCTGTCATTGTGTGTCTATCAGTTTAATATAAAGGCAGTGCTAGATCATTCTAGAGCTAGAGCAGTGGTTCTTAACTGGAGGTGATTTTTATCCTCTAGAGGATATTTGGCAATCTCTGGAGACATTTTTGGTTGTCACAGGTTGAGGGGCAGGGGCTTACTGGTATCTAAGGGGTAGAGGCCAGGGATACTACTAAACATCCTACAACATGTAGGACAGCCCCTAAAACCAAATAATTGACCAGACCAAAATGTTTATAGTGCTGGTTGAGAAACCTTGATCTAGAGGTAAGAACAGTGGACCACACTATAGCTGATTTTGAAGAAAATAAAATTCAAAAATCAAAGAATATAAGTACTAAAATATAGAGGACTTGAAAAATGTATAAAGCATGCTAACTCTGTTTTAAACAATCACTAGATAAATTTCTAAAACCAGGGGAAGGACTTTGACAGAATTTTGACTTGTGATTCCAAAATTGATCTGGGATGAAAAGTAGTAAGAAAGTAATACTAAATAAAATTAGTATCTGGAGCTAAGTGTATAGGTTCTGTGGCCAGTAAAATGGGGTACAGGAGTAGAGGATAGTCTTTTAAGAGAGCTAGTATTTTTTTGTTTGCTTTTTACCTTGCATTCACCTGCTCTTCTGATAAAAGTCTCTTATTTTCGCTTTCTCTTCTTTTAAGAGTTTTTTTCAAACAGCTCCTGGATGGTAAAATAATAGAGATAAGGAAAAGCTTTATTAAAAATGAATTTCTAAGCTTTTCTTCTAAAATCAGGAACAAGACAAGGAGGCCCACTCTCTCCCCTTCTAGTTAACATAGTACTGGAAGTCCTAGTCATAGCAATCAGAAAAAAAAAAGAAATGAAAGGCATCCAAAATGGAAGGGAATAAGTAAAACTGTCACTATTTGCAGATGACATAATACTATATATAGAAAACCCTAAAATCTCCACCAAGAAACTACTAGAACTAATAAGTGAATTCAGTAAAGTTGCAAGATACAAGATTATTATACAGAAATCTGTTGCTTTTGTATACACTAATAATGAACTATCAGAAAGAGGAAGCAAGAAAACAATCCCATTTAAAATTGCATCAAAAAAAAAACAAAAACCTAGGAATAAACTTAACCAAGGAGGTGAAAGACCTACACTCTAAACACTATAAGACATTGAAGGAACTTGAAGATGATACAAAGAAATGGAAAGATATCCTGTGTTCATGGACTGGAAGAATTATTATTATTAAAAGGTCCATACTACCCAAAGCAATTTACAGATTTAAGGCAAGTCCTTTCAAAATACCCATGACATTTTTTTACAGAATTAGAACAGATAATCCTAAAATTCATATAGAACCACAAAGGACCCTGAATAGCCAAAGCAATCTTGAGAAAAAAGCACAAAGCTGGAAGTATTACGCCCCTGAATTCATTCTATACAACAAATCTACAGTAGTCAAAACAGCATGGTACTGGCACAAAAGCAAACACATAGATCAGTGGAACAAAATAGACAGCCCAGAAATAAACCCAGGCACTTTTGGTCAATTATTTACAACAAAGGAGGCAAGAATATACAATGGAGAAAAGACAGTCTCTTCAATAAGTGGTGATGGGAGAAGTGGACAGCTATATGTAAAACAATGAAATTAGAAAATTTTCTCAAACCATATAAAAATAAACTCAAAATGGATTTAAGACCTAAATGTAAGACCAGAAACCATAAAATTCCTAGAAGAAAACATAGGCAGTACACTCTTTGACATAATTCTTGGGAATATTTTTTTGGATCTGTCACCTAAGGAAAGGGACACAAAAGCAAAAATAAACAAATGGGACCTAATTAAACTTAAAAGCTATTGCACAGCAAAGGAAACCATCAAGAAAATGAAATGACAGCTTACTGAATGGGAGAAAATATTTGCAATTGATATGTCTGATAAAGGATTTATATCCAAAATATATAAACAGCTCATACAACTCAACATCAAAAAATAATTAAAAATAGGCAGAAGAACTAAATAGACATTTTCCCCAAAAAACTCATACAGATGTCCAATAGGCACAAGAAAAGATATTCAACAACTCTAATCACCAGGGAAATGCAAATCAAAAAAAAAACAATGAAATATCACCTCACACCTGTCAGAATGACTGTCATCAAAAAGACAACAAATAACAAACGTTTGAGAGGATGTGGAGAAAAGAGAACATTAGTACACTGTTGATGGGAATGTAAATTGCTTATAGCCACTATGGAAAACAGTATGGACGCTCCTCAAACAACTAAAAATAGAACTACCATATGATCCAGCAATTCCACTCCAGAGTAAATATTTGAAGAAAAGGAAAACAGTAATTCAAAAAGGTATATGTACACCAATGTTCACAGCAGCATTATTTACAATAGCCATGATATGGAAACAACCTAAGTGTCCATCAACAAATGGATGAAGAAGATATATATATATATGTGTATATATATATATATATATATATATATATGCAGTGGAATCTTCAAAACATAAAAAGACTCACAGATACACAGAACAAAGTAGTGGTTAACACTGGGTAGAGGGATGGAGGAAGGGGATTAAGAGGTACAAACTACTATGTATGAAATAAATAAGCTACAAGAGTGTAATGTATAGAACAGGGAATATAACCAATATTTTATAGTAACAAGACAAGTAACATCTTGTCTCCTTTTGCTCATCTCTCACTTCCTAATTATAAAATGGATAATTTTTCAGGTCACCTATGGCAGCCACTCAAACCAATTCCTCTTGTCTTTAAACTTCTATTCCCACCTCGTCTTCTATTTGCCTCAGCTAAAAGAGCTTTACCTCGTCTATAGCTCTAATCTCTTTCACCTGCCACTTAAAGAGTGCTAGACCATGAAATTTTGAAAATCAAATAAAACACAGGAGAACAATGAAACCAGCAAGGTGTTCTTTGTCTGCCTAAGAAAATAGTTTTTCCATTATGAACAGGAGAGACCCTCGTCTATACCTTGCTAGGATTTCCAAGAAACTGAATACTCTGCTTATAGAAATTAGAAAGACTGCCAGCCAGCTGGAATAATTCTTCATTTTACTCTTATGCTAAATGGGTACTTGAGCTATAGAAAGCAAGGAGAAGTGGTCTTATTCATGATTCTTCCTTGCCAATCTGCTACGTACATTCAAAAGTACTGGATTAGGAATCAAAGGGTCCTGAATTGAATACAGACTCCATTTGCTCAAAATTTGCTTAGGCTGGGGCTTCCCTGGTGGCGCAGTGGTTGGGGGTCCGCCTGCTGATGCGGGAGACGCGGGTTCGTGCCCCAGTCCGGGGAAATCCCGCGTGCTACAGAGTGGCTGAGCCTGCGCGTCTGGAACCAGTGCTCCGCGGCGGGAAAGGCCGCAGCGGTGAGAGGCCCGCGTACAGAAAAACCAAACAAACAAACAATTGCTTAGGTAAATCATATAATCTCTCTGAGCTTTGTTTTTCTTTTTTTTTTAATTGGTAAAAAGGATAATAATACCTGCCAGTTTGCCTCAGGTTACTTTAAGTATCAAACGAAATGATGTATAAGAAGCACTTTGTAAACCATGAAGTTCCATCCAAATTGAGTTATTTTAGGCAGAATAATAAGATTTATATTTCTCTATATTAGAATTTTCATTTCCAGTACACAAACAGACGCAAAATATAGACTTCTGAGCCCTGCTACAAACTTATTCTATCAGAATCTATAGAGGTGAGGCCCAACCATCTGTATTTTTAACAAGAACACTAAAGTTTGAGAGGTACTATATAATGCACCATTTTCTTTTCTGATGTATTCCTTTCTTTCTACTTCAAGGAAAGTTTAACTGTTATGTACCATTTAATTTTCTAATCATCTTGAAATTGTTTGCTAAAATATAACAAAAACGTTGTGTTGTCACAAAACAACCTAAATTAAATTTTAAAAATTAAGTAATTTAGATTTTAACTGCAATTGTTTTATAAATGTTTTTAACTTTAAAAAGGAAAGCTTGTTCTTTGTAATACAATGGATTGCAAAATATTTAGAGAACTAAGAATGAAGAATCATGAAAATAACTCAATTTCCTGGGAGAATTATAATTACCACATTAGCTTTATTCATGCTGAAGTTTAACACATTCAATAGCTGCTGAGTTAAGACACTATATTGGTTCTTTACATCTCAATTATCCCAGTAAAAATTCAAGGTCTCTTAAAACACACCTAAGTTTCAATAGGTGAATTTTACCATATCTGAGTTTATCAATATGTGACTTATTTTGTTTCAGTTAAACCTTCTTATTTAGAGTTAACTAAGTCCACAAAGAACAGTTTGGGAGGTCCTATACCTATCATCTTTATCACTATAGCCCTGTTCTAAGAGTGAAAGAAGAAAAAGGTAGTTGCCTATCTAGGTTAGACAGGGTAGGTGGTATTACTAAATCTGGTAGAGTGGAAGAAACAAAGCCAATATCTAAGATAACTCAAAACAACAGGAAATATGACTAAATGCAATGAACAATGAATGAATAATTGTGCCTAGGGTGAGAGAGTAAAATTATATTTTAAAGACTACATCTGGCTTTAAAAACACTAAACTTAATCATCACTATGATAAACTAAACATTTCCATATTTCATACTAACATGTTTAGGAGACTAAAATAAGTTATTGATCTTAGTGTTTAATCAGAGTATGTGTTTATATAACACCAATATATTCTTAGAGGCTATATTAATGTGGAAACAACCCAAATAACCACCATCAGGAGAATAGATGAATAAATTATGATATATTCATACAGTAGAATACCCTATTTCAGTGAAAATGAATGAACTATGGTTATATGTAGCAACACAAATAAGGAACATTATGATGAGTTACAAAAGCAAGTCAAAGAAGAAAGAAAAAGTTATGATTTCATTTACACAAAGTTCAAAAACATGCAACACTAAAGAACATATTGTTTAGGGATGCAAATACTATTGGTAAAAGTATTTAAAAAACAGAGAAAATATATATAAATTTGAGACAGTAGTTGCCTCGAAAGAGGGAAGGAAAGGAATGTGATTAGGAAAGGAGTACATAAGGGAATTTATAGGGAATGGTAATTTTCTTTTCTCATAATGGGTGATAAGTCACAGGAGGTTGTTGTATTGCTTTTGTTTATTCTGTACTCATGTTTTACAAATATTGTTTTATAGGCATTCAATGTTTAATAAAAACAATTAAAATTTGATGTATTTCCTTTCTCTGTAATATATTTGCTCTGCCATAAAACAAGTTTATGATTTTAACAGATTTCAATTCTTTGCTTTCAACAGCAGCAGTTACAACTGAATATGCATATACATTCAATAGTTCTATTACTGTGCCTAAGATCAAAAGAATTATTAAATCTAACTTTAAGAAATAAGATGTTCAAGGAATAGGGCAATTTTTGGAGTAAAAATTAGTTTAGAACTCATAAAAATAAAAACAACTTCTTAATCTTCTAAGTGGTTAGTAAATCAAAGATATAGGCTATGTATTTTTTTTTTTTTTTACTTTAGATGGACAGCAATAACAAATCCCTAACTGGACAAATCTCTTCAGATTTTAACTTTACTAAAAACCTGATCCCAACCTAAGAAGTTCTACAATTTGCAAAAACACTTTAAAAACACTTTTTAAAAAAGGCTTATTCTTTTAAAAATGAATATAACTATAATACATAAAACTTGGAAATGCTTACGCTTTAGTGGATTGTTCTATCAACATGTGGATTTATTGAAAGAGCTGTGTTAACACATATTAAAAACCTAGGGACGAACTTGTTAAAACATTCTTTTTTACCTTTTTACCAAAAAAAGAATTCTCAAACTGTGAAATACAGTTAGTTGTTTACCTAGTATGGAAAGTGATGAAACAATAATGAAATCTGTCAACTTTTGTCTGTCTCCATAAAAGTAAATCTTGCATCCCAAATATATACATATGGAGAGATATAAATAAAAATCTTTATACAGTTTTATCTATGGATGTGGTTTACAGATTGTTCTTCCCCAGAACTATACTCAAAAAGGTTTTTCCAGCATTAAGGGTTTTATAATTCGATAAGTCTGAAGCCTACCAATAGTCAACACAAAAGAGTAAAACACTAGCTTTTTGAACCATTTTAGTTTTCAACAGGAAATGATCCTAAAGGTAAAAAGAGGCTTAGCCAATTATTTACTCATTCTTTTACCCACATATTTAAATATTAAGGATAAGAAAAATTTAAACGCCAAGCTTATAAAATTCCTCCATAAGGGTATAATTATTCTAGCTATTTTTCCCCCCAAAGTAGTATCTCTGAGCTCTTTCTTGGAATGTCTAAGAGTTTTGAATTGAAATGCAGCGACACCAACGCCAAAGATCCCCTTCCTTCCCATAAATCTAGAGATTCAGCGTCTAATTAATTACCTTTGGATATATTAATAACTCACATATAAATGCTAACCGCTATTTAGCATTTTTATTAACGTCCCGTCCATTAAAGATTTGGTAGTAATTTTCATATTTTACACCATCTATTATAAAATAATAATAAACTATTTATTACGAATATATATTTCACGGCAACTTCACCTCTTAAACCTAGGCTTAACTTTTTTCGTCCTCCCCATCTAACCAAAAACTTTAGGATCATATCCTTTTTAACACTTTAATTGAACCTCACAACTCAAAACTACCAACCCCGCTAATCCCTTATTTCATACGATTATAACTTTTTTTAAAGTACTTTAAAAGCCCTATACCTTTTTCCTTCATCCGTAAGACAAGCTCTGAGAACAAAAGTGAGGGGTCAAGGATAGTGTGAAATCTGAGGGAAGAGGTGGGGCAGAAGGTTAAAGAGAGTTTGGAGTAGGACAAAAGAAAGAACTAGAAAAGTAAGCTGGGTGACGAAAACCGTTAGGCGCTGGTTAGGCTTGGGTGCAGCTAAGGACACGAAGGGGAGGGGCTTAACCTCTTGCGCTCTAACCCCCAACGCACGGAAGCGACTGCCACACACCCTATCCGCCTCTCAGAGCAGCAGCCATTTTGGCTTTGCCCCAGCCCCGCCCCTCGGACGCGGACGGCTCCATCCCCCCACGCGCACCCCACCCCCGCCTTCTTCGCGCAGAAACAGGAAGTGGGATTGCGGACCTAGGAGCCAGGCCGGCAGCAGCTCAGGGCTAGAGTCGCGCTCTGAGCGCACTGCAGTCAAATCCTTGCCGCTGCCCCTGCCTGTCGCCTCCCAAGAAAAGTCGTGGGACCATGTCGAATATGGAGAGTATCCTTTCCTTTCTTAAAAGCTGCTGCTAGGGCTTAAAGAGGTGGGAGAGAGGAGGGCCTGGAGCCCTGGAAGGTGCCTGGTGGTGACCTTTTAGGTCTAGTTGAGGAGGGATGAGGGTTCTGACTCCGATTGGTAGGCTTTGGCAGCTTATTTTGTTTTGTTTGTTGTTGTTTTCCTGGTAGCCACAAGCATCCTGAATCAGGGGACGTGGGGCTGCTTTGAGAAGATTACTGAACACGAACCCTCCCTTGTTGAAGGCTACTGTCACCTGTTCTTTCAGGGAATTTATCCACTTCTGAAAAATTGAAGGAGAGTGGTGTGGAAGCAGGCGACAGTTTGCCAGAGGTTTGGGGCAGAGGTATAGGTTTTGAATGGGTAACGAGGGCAAATAGTTTTTGTGGAACTTCTTCCTTTTTCTGGATGGAGGTGACTGGTAATGAGTTCTTAATACCAGCCCTCCGAACTAAGTTGATTGCTTGCTTGTTAATAATCTGATTTAGCACGTGAGGAAACTCATAGTTTCCTAAAGCCACAAAAATCCATCAGTTGCACCTGTGTTACCACTTAAGTAATGTGTTCAAGGTTAGGAACCAAACTGTGTGAAGCTCTGAATTGAAGAAGGATGAGGTGGTTTTTTGCAAGTGAAATACCATCACAGGATTTTCATGTCGTTGTCCTTCTTCCAGAAATTGGCATTACAGAAATAGAGTAGTTTGATATCTTGCTATTGAATGAAACTTGGCAAAATAACAAAATTGGGTCATAGAAATTCTCTGATAGCTCATATTGAAACTATTTTCATTCATTAATTTGTAAGTCTGAAATATAGAAAGACATTTGGTGAGAGAATTAAATTATGTAAACTGTACTGAGAATATTGGTAACATATTTGGTGCTGAACTGGCCAAGATAAACCAAGAATAAAATGTGAACCTTTGTGGAGGTGCAGAAATAGGTCATTTCATGAACAGAGTAGATGACTAAAAGGCCCAGTTTAAAGGATATAATTTATAGAAGTGTAGTTGTGTTAGATGATTTTTATTAAAGCACCATCATAAAAGAGCACTGGATTATGAGTCAGAAGATCAATTTCCAATCCCGGTTCTGCCTTTTAAGAAACATGTGAGTTAGAACAACTCATATAGCCTCTGTTATGCAATGTTTACTCATCTGTAAACATACTAACTGACCTGTCAGCCTTATAAAGCTCTTGTGAAGGTAAAATGAAATGTAAGGGATTACTAAATTACGAAGTTTTGAACATGTTAAGTATTAAGAAGTGGAGTACAATTTGCTATCTTTTTTGCCAGATCTTTTGGAAGGGTTTGAGATAATAGCTCTAAAACTGCTTTTATTTCCTACTTTAATAATGCAAATTACTTTTGCTCACCTAAAAACCTACTCTATGTGATTTCCAATAATAAGATAGTTACTAATTTTCTTTCACTGAAAAGTATGTATGCCTGACTATAATTAAAATTAATGGTACTATTATCAGTAGTTTAATACATAACAAAAATGAACTATAACTACTCTTAAGTCCATCAAAGGAAGTGAGGACTTCATTCATACCGTCTGGCAGTGGTTAGTTCTCTTGGTCCTCTTTTTAGAATCCAGACCTTTTCCTTTGAGTATAGAGGAAGAAAATGACATATGGACTCAGACCTGTCTTTCATAAATAAATAACTTGAACTGAAACTTGAGTAACATTTATTTGTCACCTATTTGAAATGCAGAAATCTCATTGTTACAGTATGTAAGAAGAATAAATGTGCTAACACAATTGAATTAGCATAGTAATTGTGACTTCTGTCCTTGGGCAGATAGATACACTGAAGTTATGTTGGATTAGATCCAATATCATTTTAAACAACTGATGGAATAGCCAAATTTATTTATTTTTAAAAATTTTTATTACAGTATGTTTGCTTTACAATATCATGTTAGTTTATGCTGTATGGCAATGTGCCTTTTCCTGGGGAAAATATTTGTCGCTGACATCTCTTTCTCTAGGGGATTCTAACCTGAAAAAGGTTGAGAAGCAACGAAGTAGATAATAGGTACTGTAGACATAAGAGTAAAGAAAGGGATGTTGTGAACTGGACTGGTATCATTGTCTCCTTTT
Source organism: Phocoena phocoena (assembly GCF_963924675.1). NCBI lineage: Eukaryota > Metazoa > Chordata > Mammalia > Artiodactyla > Phocoenidae > Phocoena > Phocoena phocoena. Next base: position 67,480,601 of record NC_089240.1, on the reverse strand, counting down.
GTAGTCACCTAGACAGATGAGACTGTGTTATAGGCAAAAATTGCCAGCTACCTTAAAAATGCTCTCCATTGTGAATGGCTTTACATCCTAAAGCAGAATTACAGATCAGAGTCCCTGAGGCTTTGCTAGTGTTGACAAATGTATTGTGATATTTTAACCAAGATATTAATAATAGTTCAAATTTTGTTTTTTAAATATCACCTGACAGTAGTCTTACAATGTATGTCCTGGCTTGCTAGTAGAATGTTGTCTTACAAGAAGTATTTTATGTAAGGAATGCTTATCGTTCATCATTTGATGCTATTTGAGGATCACTTCTGAGCAATTCACTATGAAAGTTAAAATACAAAAAGAGAAATAAGAGTTGAGCTGGCTTTGAATTCCTTCTTGTTCTTCTATTCACAGTTAATTACCCATCTCTAGGCTTCAGTTTTCACATCTGTACAATGAGGGAAGTTGACAAGCGATCTCTAAGGTTTCTTTCAATTCTGAAGATCTCCCTGAGTTTCTGTGTTCCCAAACTCTACCTCCCAGACATACACAAGGGATGATGAAGATGCTGGGAGCTGAAAAAGAGGAAAGTTGGGTATATAATGCCACTTTTTCTCATCAAATGTATGAATAACCATCTATGGTATGGCACCACTGCTTTATTCTGGAGCAGGCAGGTGCTAGTAGAACATTCTTATTCCTTCCTCTTACCTCCTTTGTTTTCAACCTTTACTTCTATGTAAAGGATTGTAAAATCCTACTGTTGGCACTTGGAATCAAATAGCTTTCTGCCCTACTATGTTGGGATAACTTACTTTCCCTTGGTGTTGCTCCACCCACTTCAGAGAGGTAGGCAGGATGTAAGAGTTCTACTATGAATTTCTGCTAGTAAACTGACTATAACCATTTTTCTTGAGGAAGCAGATTGAAATCTTAGAGCAAGGTTTCCTTCTGTATGCATATTAAATATGTGGAACCCTAATGATTGTTATTTAAATTTTAAAGCAATAATCTATTAAGGCATAGGTGATTTCTCCCCTTTGCCTGTCAGCAGTGTGATTGCTATTAAATGAAATCACACAGAATGTTTTTTTTTTTCCTTTTTAAATTTATTTATTTTTGGCTGTGTTGGGTCTTCGTTGCTGCGTGTGGGCTTTCCCTAGTTGTGGAGAGAGGGGGCTACTCTTTGTTGCGGTGTGCGGGCTTCTCATTGCAGTGGCTTCTCTTGTTGCAGAGCACGGGCTCTAGGCGTGTGGGCTTCAGTAGCTGTGATGTGTGGGCTCAGTAGTTGTGGCTCGCGGGCTCTAGAGCGCAGTCTCAGTAGTTGTGGTGCACTGCCTTAGTTGCTCCGCAGCATGTGGGATATTCCTAGACCAGGGCTCAAACACGTGTCCTGTGCATTGGCAGGCAGCTTCTTAACCACTGCACCACCAGGGAAGCCCAACATAGAATGTTTTAAAGACACATTGGGATTTTTTTTATTCCCTGACTAGCTGTATTGCCCAGTTAAGATAGGTGACTTATCTAAATCATGAGGTGGTACTGACAATTTATTGAACATCAACTATGTACCAAACTTTGTGCTGGGGATTTTATATATTATCTCAAAACCTCAAAACAACCCTGGAAGACGGGTGGTAGTGTCCTCATTTTATAGAACAGGCAATTAAAGCTAAGAAAGCTACAGAGCTTGTAAGTGTAAAGGATCTGAGCTCGGCTCCAAAGTCTCTGGTGTGTTCACGTTTCCATAGTGCCTCCAGAACTTACAGTGCACTTCAGTTATATTTGATCAAGTCCTAGGGTTATGCAGAGCTACTCTTTCTATATATTGACATTGCATTTGAGATTTTTGCTTTAAAAAGAGTTTGGAAAACGATGAATCAACACAATCACTTTAGGGAGGACCTAGCTTAGATTTTCTCGAAGACAAGTCTATTCATAGATATATTTCCTATTAAGAGGTACACCTGGGCTTCCCTGGTGGCACAGTGGTTGAGAGTCCGCCTGCCGATGCAGGGGACACGGGTTCATGCCCCGGTCCAGGAAGATCCCACATGCCACAGAGTGGCTAGGCTCGTGAGCCATGGCCGCTGACCCTGCGCGTGCGGAGCCTGTGCTCCGCAACGGGAGAGGCCACAGCAGTGAGAGGCCCGCGTTCTGCAAAAAAAAAAAAAAAGAAAGAGGTACACCTGTATGATGTAATGTTTTAAATTTTAATTTTATAGAGTTAGAAGATAGGGAATACTACTTTCTGAAAATTTGAAATAATTGTTCAGATGATTCATTGATTTTTCTTATTTATCAATCCCAAGGGCTAAGTGAGTTAGTGTTTTCCTTTTGCATGGATTTTGGCAGGAGGAGGGAAACCTACTGCCATTAATGGAGATCTTTGAGACCAATTTTTCGGAGTCAGTGTTTATGTTAGCAAAAAAGTAAGCATGGTGGTGTATAATAAACCTCATAGTGGTTAAGAGGAAGATGGTAGGGAGGGGAGGAAGAAGGGTACACTGGACAAAGGAGCTGTATGTGAAGACATAGAGTCAGGTAACTGGTGGAGGCCATCATCACTGAAGCACAAGTTGCTGGAGCCTGGGATTACCCAAGATCTAGTTTAGGGCCTTATGCATTATTCTATACATGTTAATATGTATTACTCTTCAGCCTTTCTAAACCTTCAATCCATCAAAAATAAAGTATTTCAGTCATTGTCTTTTCAGTTGGCAAAGAAAAATAAATACTGTCTTAATAGCAACCACTTTGCCAAATTGAATTTATGATTAGTCAGTGAAGGAGATTATTCTGCCAGTTTTATTTTTTCCAAATAGAAAAATACTCCAAGGATTTACAGCTAACTAAAATATCTAAAATATTTCACAGTATATCAACTCTGGTTCATAGTTCAATTTAGTGGTTGAATCAACGCCATTATTTTCCACATTAGCAATAGAGGATATTCACTTATTGTAGTGTATACAGAGGGTGATTATTTGAATAGCAGGCACCTGAATTTAAGAATCGCCTATCCTGGTTGTAGAAGGTACCCGAGAGTTAGAGGCAAGGTTTTAGACGGAGGAGTGTTTTGATTTCTGGCCTAGGACAAAAGATACATCATCAGAAAAACACTGGTTTTACAGGTTGCCTGGGATACATAGACACATATGAATATATTTGGCAGGGGTGGTAGTCTAAGGTATGTAGTCCACCTCTATGGAATCATGTGCTTTACACTATATTTATGAGTCAAAATGGGAAAAATAAGAAGAGACCATGTAAAAAGTATTTTCCAAAACCAAATGTCTTCAATTTTAAAAGCCGTCCTTTATTGTGAGACTCTCCTTCCTACATTTTTGGTGCTGCGCTATTCTTTCTGTTAATTATACCAGTCCAAGGATTTTTTAAAAAGTCTGGGATCTGCTATGACATTGGTTTTCTCACTCTTAGCCACAGAGCCCTTTTTTTTCCTGAATGGAATCATGTAGAATCCTAATATACTACAGAAATAAACATCATTGTATTAGAGTAAACTTATTCTTAAGCTTATATGTGTAATTGAGTCCTCTTGCCCAACATCAGTGATGCTTTTTCCCCAGTATATCAGGTACCATTGCAAAACATTTTTTCTACTATTCATTTACTTAAAACTATTGAGTACTTCCATTAATCACTGCACTAAGCTGATGGTATAAGGATAATTAGGGTTCATCCATATTCTCAGGGTGTCCATAGTCTAGTTAAAGAAGTAGACATGTAAACAAAGAATTATAATGAAATACAGAAAAGTACATCATATATAAAGTAACATGGGAATACAGAGTAAGTAGCTACTGACACTGTAAATTTCAAATTAGTGTTTCCACAGAGTATACTTAAAATTTAGGACCAGAATGTTTGAAGACAGCCTTGGAGAAGAGCTATTTTATATTAAATTTATATCAAGCACAAACAGGTTCAGTGTATCCAAGTTATAATACTACTACACATTCCTAACAGTGTTGTCCATTTACCAGTATTATTTAATACATGCTTTTGGGTTTTTTTCTTTTAATTTTCAAGCAACCCTCTTTTTTAAATTGCAAGGATACCATCTCATGGAACAGGACTATAAACTCTCAATCTAACCTTTTATTTGAAATGAATTTTTTACAAAAATCATGTAACTTTAATCCTCACCTCCCCAAGAGCAAGTACAAAAAAGAATAAAAGACCAGTTACCTGCCACTGGGCTTAAGAAATAAAACATTACCAACTCATCTCCCTTATTTCCCCACCAAAGGCAACCACTGTCTAAAAGTTCATATTTATCATTTCCATGCATTTGTTTATATTTGACCACATACGTGTACATTCTTAGGATATAATTAATGCCTTGCATATTTTCCAATTTTATGTGTGTGGTATAATGTTTTCTTTTTTATTCAAGATGGTTCTTCAGATTCATTCATTATGTCATTTTCACTTTCACCTCTATGTAGTTTTTTTTTTTAACATCTGTACCTTTTCTTTTTAAACATCCAATAAAGGAGTATAATTGCTTTATTGTAGAAATATCATACAATTTATCCATTCTATTTAGTGATGAACATTTAGATTGTTTCCATGGTTTTCTGTCATTATAAACAATACTGCTATGATCACTTGTACATATTTGCTGTGTCAGCTGGGGACAGTTTCTCTATGGTATATACCTAGGAGTGGGATTGCTGGGTTGGAGACTATGGGTATTTTCAAGTAATGATTTTTTGATGATTTCCATTGTAATCTATATACCTTTTATTTTTCTTATGCTTGGTAGGACTCCAGAACAATGCTTAATTTAAAAAAATATGTGTGTGTGTGTGTATATATATATATATATATATATATATATATATATATCATAATCACTTTCTTGTTACAGTCATCCCTGGGTATCTGCCTGGGATTGGTTCCAACACCCCCTCCCCTCACAGATACCCAGATCTGCAGATATGCACATCTCTTAGTTGGGCCTCTATTTGCAGATGCAAACCCATAGATACAGAGGGATGACTGTACTGATTTTAAAAGGAATTCTAATTATTCACTGTTAAGGTTGATGATTGCTCGAGCTTTTGTTTTTGTTTTCATGTGAAATTTTTTTTTAACATCTTTATCGGAGTATAATTGCTTTACAGTGGTGTGTTAGTTTCTACTTTATAACAAAGTGAATCAGTTATACATATACATATGTTCCCATATCTCTTCCCTCTTGCTTCTCCCTCCCTCCCACCCTCCCTATCCCACCCCTCTAGATGGTCACAAACCACCTAGCTGATCTCCCTGTGCTATGCGGCTGCTTCCCACTAGCTATCTATTTTACGTTTGGTAGTGTATATATGTCCATGCCACTCTCTCACTTTGTCACAGCTTACCCTTCCCCCTCCCCATATCCTCAAGTCCATGCTCTAGTAGGTCTGTGTCTTTATTCCCATCTTACCCCTAGGTTCTTCATGACATTTTTTCTTAGATTCTATATATATATATGTGTTAGCGTATGGTATTTGTTTTTCTCTTTCTGACTTACTTCACTCTGTATGACAGACTCTAGGTCCATCCACCGCACTACAAATAACTCAGCTTCATTTATTTTTATGGGTAAGTAATATTCCATTGTATATATGTGCCACATCTTTATCCATTCATTTGTTGATGGACACTTAGGTTGCTTCCATGTCCTGGCTATTGTAAATAGAGCTGCAATGAACATTTTGGTACATGACTCTTTTTGAATTATGGTTTTCTCAGGGTATATGCCCAGTAGTGGGATTGCTGGGTTGTATGGTAGTTCTATTTGTAGTTTTTTAAGGAACCTCCATAGTGTTCTCCATAGTGGCTGTATCAATTTACATTCCCACCAACAGTGCAAGAGTGTTCCCTTTTCTCCACAGCCTCTCCAGCATTTATTGTTTGTAGATTTTTTGATGATGGCCATTCTGACCAGTGTGAGATGATATCTCATTGTAGTTTTGATTTGCATTTCTCTAATGATTAATGATGTTGAGCATTCTTTCATGTGTTTGTTGGCAATCTGTATATCTTCTTTGGAGAAATGTCTGTTTAGGTCTTCTGCCCATTTTTGGATTGGGTTGTTTGTTTTTTTGATATTGAGCTACATGAGCTGCTTATAAAGTTTGAAGATTAATCCTTTGTCAGTTGCTTCATTTGCAAATATTTTCTCCCATTCTGAAGGTTGTCTTTTGGTCTTGTTTATGTTTCCTTTGCTGTGCAAAAGCTCTTAACTTTCATTAGGTCCCATTTGTTTATTTTTGTTTTTATTTCCATTTCTCTAGGAGGTGGGTCAAAAAGTATCTTGCTGTGATTTATGTCATAGAGTATTCTGCCTATGTTTTCCTCTAAGAGTTTGATAGTGTCTGGCCTTACATTTAGGTCTTTAATCCATTTTGAGTTTTTTTTAATGTATGGTGTTAGGGAGTGTTCTAATTTCATTCTTTTACATGTAGCTGTCCTGTTTTCCCAGCACCACTTATTGAAGAGGCTGTCTTTTCTCCTTTGTATATTCTTGCCTCCTTTATCAAAGATAAGGTGACCATATGTGTGTGGGTTAATCTCTGGGCTTTCTATCCTGTCCCATTGATCTATATTTCTGTTTTTGTGCCAGTACCATACTGTCTTGATTACTGTAGCTTTGTAGTATAGTATAGTCAGAAGTCCGGGAGCCTGATCCCTCTGATTCTGTTTTTCTTTCTCAAGATTGCTTTGGCTATTCGGGTTCTTTTGTGTTTCCATATGAATTGTAAGATATTTTATTCTAATTCTGTGAAGAATGCCATAAGTAGTTTGATAGGTATTGCATTGAATCTGTAGATTGCTTTGTGTAGTATAGTCATTTTCAAAATATTGATTCTTCCAATCCAAGAACATGGTATATGTCTCCATCTGTTTATGTCATCTTTGATTACTTTCATCAGTGCTTTATAGTTTTCTGAGTACCAGTCTTTCACCACCTTAGGCAGGTTTGTTCCTAGGTATTTTATTCTTTTTGTTACAGTGGTAAATGGGAGTGTTTCCTTAATTTCTCTATGTGTTTTTTTCATTGTTGGTGTATAGGAATGCCAGAGACTTCTGTGCATTAATTTTGTATCCTGCAGTCTTACCAAATGCATTGATTAGATCTAGTAATTTTCTGGTGACATCTTTAGGATTTTCTATGCATATTATCATGTCATCGGCAAACAGTGACATTTGTACTTCTTCTTTTCCAATTTGTATTCCTTTTATTTCTTTTTCTTCTCTGATTGCTGTGCCAGGACTTCCAAAACTATGTTGAATAAGAGTGGTGAGAGTGGACATCTTTGTCTTTTTCCTGATCTTAGTGGAAATGCTTTCAATTTTTCACCATTGTGTTTGATGCTTGCTGTGGGTTTGTCATATATGGCCTTTATTATGTTGAGGTATGTTCCTTCTATGCCCATTTTCTGGAGAATTTCTATCATGAATGGGTGTTGAATTTTGTCAAAAGCTGTTTTGCATCTATTGAGAAGATCCTATGGTTTTTATTCCTTAATTTATCAATGTGGTGTATCACATTGTTTGATTTGTATATATTGAAGAATCCTTGCATCCCTGGGTTAAATCCCACTTGATCATGGTTTTTAATCCTTTTAATGTCCTGTTTGATTCTGTTTGCTAGTGTTATGTTGAGGATTTTTGCATCTATGTTCATCAGTGATATTGGTCTATAATTTTCTTTTTTTGTGGTATCTTTTTCTGGTTTTGGTATCAGGGTGACGGGGGCTTTGTAGAATGAATTTGGGAGTGTTTCTCCCTCTGCAGTTTTTTGGAAGAGTTTGAGAAGGATCAGTGTTAGCTCTTCTCTAAATGTTTGATAGAATTCACCTGTGAAGCCATCTGGTCCTGGACTTTTGTTTGTTGGAAGATTTTTAATTACAGTTTCAATTTCATTAGTTGTGATAGGTCTGTTTATATTATCTAATTCTTCCTTGTTCAGTCTTGGAAAATTGTACCTTTCCAAGAATGTGTCTATTTCTTCATGGTTGTCCATTTTACTGGCATATAGTTGTTTGTAGTAGTCTCTTATAATCCTTTGTATTTCTGCAGTGTCAGTTGTGATTTCTCCTTTTTCATTTCTAATCTTATTGATTTGCCTCCCCTCCCTTTTTTTCTTGATCAGTCTGGCTAAGGGTTTATCAATTTTGTTTATCTTCTCAAAGAACCAGCTTTTAGTTTCATTGATCTTTGCTATTGTTTTCTTCATTATTATTTCATTTATTTCTGCTCTGTTCTTTATGATTTCTTTCCTTCTACTGTTTTTGGGTTTTCTTTGTTCTTCTTTCTCTAGTTGCTTTAAGTGTAGGGCTAGATTGTTTATTTGAGATTTTTCTTGTTTCTTGAGGTGAGATTGAATTGCTATAATTGAATTGCTATAAACTTTCCTCCTAGAAATGTTTTTACTGCATCCCATAGGTTTTGGGTCATTGTGTTTTCATTGTCAATTTTTTCTATGAATTTTTTAAATTTCTTCTTTGATTTCTTCAGTGACCTCTTGGTTATTTAGTAGTGCACTGTTCAGCCTCCCTGTATTTGTTTTTTACAATTTTTTTCCTGTAATTGATTTCCAATCTTATAGCATTGTGGTCAAAAAACATGCTTGATACGATTTCAGTTTTCTTAAATTTTTTGAGGATTGATTTGTGACCCAAGATGTGATCTATCCTGGAGAATGTTTCGTGTGCACTTGAGAAGAAAGTGTATTCTGCCACTTTCGGGTGGAATGTTCTATAAATATCAATAAGATCTATCTTGTCTATTGTGTCATTTAAAGCTTAAGTTTCCTTATTTATTTTCTGTTTGGATGATTTGTCCATTGTTAAACTCCTCTACTGTTATTGTGTTACTGTCGATTTCTCCTTTCATGGTTGTTAGCACTTGCCTTATGTATTGAGGTGCTCCTGTGTTGGGTACATAAACATTTATAATTGTTTTGTCTTCTTCTTGGATTGTTCCTTTGATCATTATGTACTGTCCCTCCTTATCTTTTGTAACAGTCTTTATTTTAAAGTCTATTTTATCTGATATGAGTATTGCTACTCCAGCTTTCTTTTGATTTCCATTTGCATGGAATATCTTTTTCCATCCCTTCACTTTCAGTCTGTATATGTCCCTAGGTCTGAAATGGGTCTGTTGTAGACAATATATATATGGGTCTTGTTTCTGTATCCATTCAGCCAGTCTGTGTCTTTTGGCTGGGGCATTTAATCGATATGTATGTTCCTATGACCACTTTCTTAATTGTTTTGGGTTTGTTTTTGTGAGTCTTTTTCTTCTCTTGTGTTTCCTGCTTCAAGAAATTTCTTTAGCATTTGTTGTAAAACTGGTTTGGTGGTGCTGAATTCTCTTAGCTTTTGCTTGTCTGAAAAGCTTTTGACTTCTTTATTGCATCTGAATGAGATCCTTGCTGGATAGAGTAATCTTGGTTGTAGGTTTTTCTCTTTCATCACTTTAAGTATATCCTGCCACCCCTTCTGGCCTGCAGTTTCCACTGAAAAATCAGCTGATAACCTTATGGGGATTCCTTTATATGTTATTTTTTGTTTTTCCCTTGCTGCTTTTAATATTTTTTTTCTTTGAATTTAATTTTTGTTAATATGATTAATATGCATCTTGGTGTGTTTTTCCTTGGGTTCATCCTGTATGGGACTCTCTGTGCTTCCTGGACTTGGGTGACTATTTCGTTTCCCATGTTAGGAACGTTTTCAACTATAATCTCCTCAAATATTTTCTCAGACCTTTTCTTTTTCTCTTTGTCTTCTGGGACCCCTATAATTCAAATGTTGTTGTGTTTAGTGTTGTCCCAGAGGTGTCTGAGCTTGTTCTGAATTCTTTTCATTCTTTTTTCTTTATTCTGCTCCTCAGCAGTTATTTCTACCATTTTGTCTTCCAGCTCACTTATTCATCCTTCTACCTCAGTTATTCTGTTATTGATTCCTTCTAGTGTATTTTTCATTTCAGTTATTGTGTTGTTCATCTATGTGTGTTCTTTAGTTCTTCTAGATCTTTGTTAAACATTTCTTGTATTTTCTCAATCTGTACTTCCATTCTGTTACTGAGATTCTGGATTATTTTTACCATCATTACTCTGAATTCTTTTTCAGGTAGATTGCCCATTTCCTCTTCATTTATTTGGTCTTGTAGATTTTTACCTTGCTCCTTCATCTGTGGTATATTTTTTGCCATCTTATTTTTTTTTGAGTGAAATTGTACTGCTGTTTTACTGGTTGTTTGGCCTGAGGCTCCCAACACTGGAGTTTGTAGGCTACTGGGTAGACCTGAGATGGGTCTTGGTGCTGAGATGGGGAGCTCTGTGTGACCTCACTCCTATGAATATTCCCTGGGGTCTGAGGTTCTCTGTTAGTCCAGTGGTTCAGACTTGGAGCTCCCACCGCAGTAGCTTCTGCCTAACCCCAGGCTTGCGAACCAAGATCCTGCAAACTGGTTCACTCTGGGGTTCCTCCTGTCTCCTTGGGCATTAGAATACACCACCAGCGGCCGGCAGGCTCCCTAGTTGTTGGGGGAGCTAACTCCACATCTTACCACACCACCATCTTGACTCTGCCTCTCTGGATTGATTTTTATATGTTCTGCTTGCGATTGTTTTTTTGTTTGATTTTTTGTTTATTTGTGTTTCTTGAATCTAAAGATTTTATTCTCATCAGTTATGGAAGACTCTCAAGTATTATCTCTTTGAATGTAACATTTTGCACATTGTCTTTATTATATCTTTGTGGTATTGCAGATATTAGACCTTTTTATTCTGTTTTCTTTATTTCTTGTCCTCTCTTTCATATTAACCTTATTTTTTCACTCTAATCTTAATTCAGATCTATAGTCAGTTTGCTAATTTTTTTTTTTTTTTGCTGTACGCGGGCCTCTCCAATTTGCTAATTTTCTCCTCAGCTTTGTCTAATTTTCTTTTATCTAGTTTGCTCCACCCCCAGCTGTGAGCCAAGGCCCATAATGACAGTTAACCTTGTCATCTCATCTTCCTTTGCCAGCTGATAAGACTTCTTTCTATGACACCCTTATGCTAATGTTGTAGCCTTCAAGGTTCTAGGTTTATTCAGAAAATTCAGTTCCAGCGTCTCATCTCATGAGCTCCATAGGGGGCTTTGTCTTCAGGGGCTTCAGTGCTTACCTACTACTAATATTTACTTCTTCCTCCTTGTTTCTGTCTCCTGAGGATTTTCCTTCCATTTTTACAATCTAAGCTCTGTATTTAAAAGGGCATTTGTTGTAGTTTATCCAGTATTTCAAGGTGTTATTATAAATGTGTAGGCCTCCATATTAATGGAAGTGGTTCATGTCTTTTTAGGATGAAGGGGGGAAAGCTTTATGGTATTAAATGGACTTTAGTAATGGATCTCCTATTAATATTTTTGGCTAATATTTTATATCATGATCATTCTTAACCATTAATATTAAATTAGAGTTGGCTATAGTAGGTAGTCAGTCCTCAGTATCTGCAGTTTGTAGTAAATTTCAGGTTTAAGGGAAACTGAAATCATTCTTTAAAAACAACAATGAATATATAAATTATATGAATTCATCTAAAATAGTTGGCTTCTTAATTCAGCTTTTAACAATAGTGACTTTTTCTACAGAGACAGCAATTCTATTTGGGAGATGATTTGAAAAATAAAAAAATCATTACCTTTTTCTTTATTTCCATCTATCTCAGTGATTCAGGTTCTCTGCAGGGTTCAATTTTGCCCCCCTCCCCAGGTAGCATTTGACAATGTCTGGAGAAATTTTTGGTTATTGTAATTCGTAAAACAGAGGGGTTGCTAGTGTCATCTAGTGGATAAAGCCAGGAATGCTTATAAACTTCGTAGAATACATAAGACATCCCCCACAACAAAGTATTATCTAGCCCAAAATATCAGTAGTGCTTAGGTTAAAAAACCCTGTTTATAAAAGGAGCTATAATTTTCTCAGTTACCTAGCTGAAATTGATAAATCTTACTTAAAAATGTAACATATATGATACATTAAAACTACCCAGAAATTCATACACATATACTTATTTTCTTAACAATTCTAGTTATATCTGTTGATGAAAAGTACTCATGGTAGCAAGTCTTCCCTCTCATTATCCATAAATATAAGGTGTTAAATTAAAACTATGAAGCCTTTGAGAGATGAACAAGGTTAATTTATGGTTTAGCTTTGGTAAATAATCGAATAATGCTTATTTTCTGATAGTGATATAATCAAACTAACAGTTAGCTTTTTAAACTATATAGTGTATGTGTGCCTTTCAAAAAAATGAACCCTGCATCCTTTATAAATGTCCCAAAGAAATACAGAATCAGGGTTTAAAAAAATAGATTTTACCTTTTTCTAAAGGGCAGAAAACACATAGCATCATTCTTAATAGTGATTTAATCATGATATAAAGCAGTTGGTTTTGAAATAATCCACATTGCTTTGTCAGATTCATGTGCATTACTTCATATTTGTTTTTGCTTGTGTCATGAAAATGAAAGATTTGTGGTATTGCTTATTTGGGTCTTATTCCCATTATATTTTTGTCGTTTTTAATTAAAAATGTTTAATCTTAAAATAGTTTTAGACTTAAAGAGAAATTGCAGAAATGTACAGAGATTTCTTTTATTCCCTTTACCAAGCTTCTCCTAATGTTAACACCTTACATAAACATAATCATAAGCCAAAGGAAATCCACATCACTACAATATTAACTAAACTACAGATCTTATTTGGATTTCACCTGTTTTTCCCCTAATGTCCTTTTTCTGTTTCAGAATCCAATCACGCATTGCATTTAGTTGGCATGGCTCCTTCGTCTTCTCCATTCTATAACAGTTCTTCAGTCTTTCTTTGCTTTACATGAACTTGATGCTTGGCAAGAACACTGGTCAGTTATACCTTACATAGAATATCTCTCTCAGTACAGGATTCCCTGACGGTTTCTCTGGAGTAAATTGAGGTTATGTTTTTGACAACACCACCATATAAGTATGCTGTACTCTTCCCAGTTCATCATTTCAGAAGGTAAATGGTGTTGAAATGTTTTATTACTGGTGATATTATCCTTGGTAAGGTGGTATCTGCCAGGTTTCTCTACTATAAAGTTGCTCTTTTTCCCTTTGTAATTAATCTTTCTTGCCATTACTTTAATTTAAAAAATTTTTATTTTATATTGGAGTATGGTTGATTTAAAATGTTGTGTTAGTTTCAGGTATACAGCCAAGTGATTTAGTTAAACATATACATATATTATTTTTCAGATTCTTTTCCCATATAGGTTATTACAGAGTATTGAGTAGATTTCCCTGTGCTATACAGTAGGTCCTTGTTGATTATCTGTTTTATATATAGTAGTGTGTATGTTAATCCCAAACTCCTAATTTATCCATCCCCGCACCTTTCCCCTTGACAACCATCAGTTTGTTTTAATAGAAATAATTAAGTTTCTTAAAATTATTAAGTTTTATTTATTTCTTTTATTTTCTTCTAAAATTATTTCTTAAAATAATTAACTTAATTTTAACAGAAAACAAATGTGGAAGAGATAAAAATTGTTCTGTTTCCTCAAATACTTTGTGAATATTTGGTTTAAATAGCATAATCTTATAAGTTTTATAATTTTAATATCTTGTTTTCAGTTAGGTTGGGAAATGACTTTTTTTTTTTAAACCTTAACATATAATTTCAGAACACCTATTTAACTTGAAGTTTGCTGCAAAGGAACTTAACAGGAATGCCAAGAAATGTGATAAAGAAGAAAAGGCTGAAAAGGCCAAGATTAAAAAGGTAAATAATTTTGTGTGTGTGTGTGGTATGCGGACCTCTCACTGTTGTGGCCTCTCCCGTTGCAGAGCACAGGCTCCAGACACGCGGGCTCAGTGACCATGGCTCCTGGGCCCAGCTGCTCCACAGCATGTGGGATCTTCCGGACCGGGGCACGAACCCGTGTCCCCTGCATAGGCAGGCGGACTCTCAACCACTGCGCCACCAGGGAAGCCCCAAGGTAAGTAATTTTTAATCTTTTTACTTTTTTTTAAACTCATGAAATGAGCACAGTTATATGATGGAAGAGTGGTTGTTTTAGTTTATTTTACATTGAAGAAGGATTACTGGCTTTAGCATTTTAAGCCAAATATCTATTAAGTAAATTATTTATTATTTGACATAATTAATAATGGCTTTTTTGTTTATTTCTACTTATGTGTGCAAGTATGGCTCATAACACAGAGTATAACTGTACTGTTACCTAACTGTTCTGTTGCCTAGATCTAATGACTGTCCTTTGGTTTGTAGCCAGAACCACTGTTACTGAGAAGTATAAAGCCTGTATGTCAGAAAAATATTTCACATTTTTTGGCTCATTTGAATTTCTTTAGTCTCTAAAGTTTTTTTTTTTTTTGCGGTACGTGGGCCTCTCACTGTTGCGGCCTCTCCCGTTGCGGAGCACAGGCTCCAGACGTGCAGGCTCAGCGGCCATGGCTCACGGGCCCAGCCGCTCTGCAGCATGTGGGATCTTGCCAGACCAGGGCACGAACCCATGTCCCCTGCATCGGCAGGTGGACTCTCAACCACTGCGCCACCAGGGAAGCCCAAGTTTTTTATTTTTTTAACATCTTTATTGGAGTATAATTGCTTTACAATCATGTGTCAGTTTCTGCTGTATAATAAAGTGAATCAGCTATGTGTATACATATATCCCCATATCCTCTCCCTCTTGCGTCTCCTTCCCACCCTCCCTATCCCACTCCTCTAGGTGGTCACAGAGCACCCAGCTGATCTCCCTGTGCTATGCGGCTGCTTCCCACTAGCTGTTTTACATTTGATGGTGTATATATGTCAGTGCTACTCTCTCACTTCGTTGCAGCTTACCCTTCCCCTTCCCATGTCCTCAAGTCCATTCTCTACATCTGCGTCTTTATTCTTGTCCTGCCCCTAGGTTCATTAGAACCATTTTTTTAAAGATTTCATATATATATGTGTTAGCATACAGTATTTGATTTTCTCTTTCTGACTGACTGCATTCTGTATGACAGACTCTAGGTCCATCCCCCTCACTACAAATAACTCAATTTCATTTCTTTTTATGGCTGAGTAATATTCCATTGAATATAAGTTTTATATATACATAGTACATAGAATTAATGTATATTGTGACTTGTGCATTGTGTATTTTCTAGGATTTACAAAACTCAGCATATAGTTGGACTCATGGCTATGACATATTACACTAAAGGATACAAAGGGAAAACACATGGGGTGATGTCTGGAGGAATCCAGGCTTAAGCTTCCAAGAGTTCTCAGTGGAAACACACAGGACAAGCTTAATTCCTGCAGCAACAAATTGTGACAACATATGTTAAATGTTGTCTACCAAGTAAGTTCTCCTGTGACTAGGAGTCAAAGGCTTTTATTGGTAGTCACGCAGGGATCCTCTGCCTAGCACACACCAAAATTCCAGTCTCCCAGAAGGAAATCCATTGTTTGGCATAAACCACATTGTTTGTATAAAGAGTGTAGGCACAGTGAGCCATTCTTAACTGTTCTGGGAAAGATGGAAACCTTCCCCAAATCCAAGTTCCTAGATGCTAGTTACACGCCAAACTTGCAAATAGACGTTTCGAAGGACAGCAGACTCAGGCTTGCTGTGTTAACTCTTTTCTGCACACGTGTATTTTTGTATCTATTTTTAATATTTTATTAACTTACTCTGATCTTTGGTAATAGCGTATATCCTACCCTTAAATTGAGTCACTTTGGGTATTTTATGCTCTTAATAGAGAAAACTTTATGGGAAGAAAACTTTCAGAAAAGGAGAAAGAAATAGGCTGAGTTAGAAGAAAAAATACTTAAAATTAATGTATTAGCATCATCCTTTTCTAAAAGTATAAGCCCAACTATTTCAAGGAAAGAGAAAACATAAAAAAGATTTTGGTCTTACATTTTTGTATATTGAGGAAATTAGAAATAATCTAAAAATAATTTTTGAATTTTCAAATCTCAGGCAAGCACAGCAGTATTAAAACATGCATATTCCCAACAAACAAAGTCCAGGTCCAGATAGTTTTACCGGTGAATTATACCAGACATTTAAAGAATTAAAGTACACCTTTGAACAACACAGGTTTGAACTTCACAGGTCCACTTGTGCACATATTTTTTTCAACCAAGATGTACTATAGTACTACACTATTCATGGTCGGTTGAATCCACAGATGCAGAACTGTAGATACAGAAGGCCAACTGTAAAGTTATACATGGATTTTTGACTGAGTGGGGTTTGGCACCCCTAGCCCCGTGTTGTTCAAGGGGCAACTGTAATACCAATCAACCTCAAACTCACTCATCCAAAAAATTAAAGAGGAGGGGACACATCCAAACTCACTCTATGAGGCCAGCATTACCCTGATACCAAAACCAAACAAGGAAACTACAAGAAAAGAGCATTATAGGCCAATAGCCCTGATGAACATAGATGTAAAAATCCTCAACAAAATAGTAGCAAACCAAATTCAACAATGCATTAAAAGGGTCATATACCATGATTAAATGGAATTTATTCCAGGGATGTGGGGATGGTTCACCATCCACAAGTCAATCAGGGTGATATACCACATTAACAAAATGAAGGATAAAAATCATATATTCATCTCAATAGATGCAGAAAAGGCATGTGACAAAATTC
This sequence comes from Phocoena phocoena, assembly GCF_963924675.1. Lineage (NCBI taxonomy): Eukaryota > Metazoa > Chordata > Mammalia > Artiodactyla > Phocoenidae > Phocoena > Phocoena phocoena. Next base: position 67,463,884 of record NC_089240.1, on the reverse strand, counting down.
AACATTCATTCATGATAACAGCTCTCAACAAAGTGGATGTAGGGGGAATGTACCTCAACATAATGAAAGCCATAGATGACAAGCCCACAGTTAGCATCATACCCAAGGAAAAAAAGCTAAAAGGTTTTCCTCTAAGATCAAGATAAGGATGCCGACTTTTACCACTTCTGTTCCACATACTGCTGGAAGTCCTAGCCAGAGCAATTAGGCAAGAAAAAGAAATAAAAGACATCCAAATCAGAAAGGAAGAAGTAAAACTGTCTCTATTAGCAGATAACATGTATTACATATAAAAAACCCATGGCATTATATATAGAAGAATCCACCAAAAAAAAATTAGAATAGATGCAATAAAGTTGCAGGATACAAAATCAATATACAAAAATCAGTTGTGTTTCTATAACTAATAATGAACTATCAGAGAAGTTAAGAAAACAATCTTATTTACAATTTCATTAAAAATAAAATACCTAGGGAAACTTAACCAAGGACCTGAAAGACTACACTGAAAACTATAAGACATTGATGAAAGAAATTGAAGAAGATGCAAATAAATGGAAAGATATTCCATTCTCATGGGTTGGAACAATTAATATTGTTAGAATGTCCATACTGCTCAAAGCAATCTACAAATTCAGTTCAATCCCTATGAAGATGCCAGTGGCAGTTTTCGTAGAAATAGAACAAACAGTCCTAAAATTTATATGGAACCACAAAAGACTCTGAATATCCAAGGCCATCTTGAGAAAGAACAAGGCTCAAACATCATGCTTCCTGATTTCAAACTATATTACCAAGCTGTGGTAAATGAGACAGCATGATATTGACATAAAAACAGACACGTAGATCAATGAAACAGAATAGAGAAATCAGAAATAAACCCACACATTTATGGTAATTTATTTGCAACAAAGGACCCAAGAATATACAATGGGGAAAGGACAGTCTCTTCAGTAAATAGTGTTGGGAAAGCTGGACAGCCACATGCAAAAGAATAAAACTGGACCACTGTCTTACAACATATACAGCAGTTATCTCAAAATGGATTAAAGACTTGGACTTTAAACGTGAAGTCATAAAACTCTAGAAGAAAACATAGATGGTAAACTCCTTGATACTGGTCTTGGCAGTGATTTTTTGGAATCGACACCAAAAGCAGAGGCAACAAAAGCAAAAATAAAGAAGTGGGACTTCATCAAACAAAAAAACTTCTGCGCAGCAAAGGAAGCCATGAAAAAATTTAAAAGGCAACTAACTCTATCCTAAGTTAAAACTGGGAGAAAATATTTGAAAACCATACAGCTGATAAGGCGTTTACATCTGAAATATGTAAAGAATTTATACAAGTCAAAAGCAAAATACCAAACAATCTGATTTAAAAATGTGTAGAGGATCTGAATATACATTTTTCATAAAAAGACATACCAATTTGCCAACAGGTACATGAAAATGTTCTCAATATCACGCATCATCAGGGAAATGCAAATCAAAACACAGTAAGACATCACTTCACACCTGTTATCAAATGACTGTCATCAAAAAGACAAAAAGTGGCTTCCCTGGTGGCACAGTAGTTGAAAGTCTGCCTGCCAATGCAGGGGACACGGGTTCATGCCCCAGTCCAGGAAGATCCCACATGCCGCAGAGTGGCTAGGCCTGTGAGCCATGGCTGCTGGGCCTGCGCGTCCGGAGCCTGTGCTCTGCAATGGGAGAGGCCACAACAGTGAGAGGCCTGCGTACCACACACACACACACACACATGCACACACACACACAAAAAAAAAGACAAAAAGCAAAAAGTGTTGGAGAGGTTGTGGAGCAAAGGGAACCCTTGTGCACTATTGGTGGGAATATAAATTAGTGCAGCCACTATGGAAAACAGTATGGATGTTCCTTGAAAAGTGAAAATTAGAACCTACCATATGGTCCAGCAATTCCACTTCTGGGTATTTATCTGAAGGAAACAAAAACACTAACTCAGAAAGATATATACACCCCCATGTTCATTGCAGCATTATTTATAATAGCCAAGACATGCGGGGCTTCCCTGGTGGTGCAGTGCTTAAGAATCCACCGGCCAATGCAGGGGGCACGGATTCAAGCCCTGGTCCAGGAAGGAACCCACATGCTACAGAGCAACTAGGCCAATGTGCCACAAGTACCGAGCCTGTGCCGTAGAGCCCATGAGCCACAACTACTGAGCCCACATGCCACAACTGCTGAAGCCTGCACGCCTAGAGCCTGTGCTCTGCAACAAGACAAGCCACCGCAATGAGGAGCCCGCACACCGTGATGAAGACCCAATGCAGCCAAAAATAAATAAAATAAATTAATTTTTTAAGAAAGACATGAAAACAACCTAAGTGTCCATCAATGGATGAATGGAAAAAGAAAATTTGGAATATATATATATATATATATATATATATATACATATATATATATAAAGTCGAATATTATTCACCCATAAACAAGGAAACCCTGCCATTTGCAACAACATGGATGGACCTTGAGCATATTATGCTAAGTGAAATAAGTCAGAGAGAGAAAGGCAGATGCCATGTGATCTAACTTATGTGGAATCTTAAAAAAATAAACTCATGGATAAAGAGAATAGATTTGCGGTTGCCAGAGGAAGGAGGTGAGGGGTGGGTGTGTGTGAAATGGGTGAAGATGGCTGAAAGGTACAAACTATCAGTTATAAAATAAGTCCTGGGAATATAATGTACAGCATGGTGACTACAGTTAATAATACTTTATTATATATTTGAAAGTTGCTAAGAGATCTTAAAAGTTCTCATCACAAGAAAAAAAATTGTAGCTATGTGTAGTTATGGATGTTAACTAGGAAAAAAACTTGGAAAGTGTTTGAGGTTGCATATACTAATGTATTTATCACATTGGTGTTTATATTATTGAAGAATTGGAAACAAACTAAATACCCAGCAAACAGGGATCTTAACTGATCCATGTGCTCTAATTTCAGTCACTTATGTACCCTATCAATTTTGCTATACTGGGGTACCATCTGAGCTATTTAACATTTTTCTTTAAATTGACTTTTAACTTAATACCTGGCCATAGCTATTACAGTATAGCAGAAAGCATGGATCTGTGTTAGTCATATCCATTTCAGATATACATTTAAATAAATGCATGATTAAAATGAAGATACTTATGTCTGTGTAACATCTAAAATAATTTTATGTACTATCAGTAGTGTTTTTACCACACACGAGGAAAGCCCTGATTAATGGTACATCCATACAACACAGCCTTTTTTTTTCTTTCAACACAGTCTTTAGAGTGATGATGTAGTTATATATTTATTGACTTAAAAAAATTTTAATTAGGTGAGAAAACAGTATGCTCTGATGCATGTACTCTTGTAATTTATATTGTAATATTTCAATAAATAGGTTTATGTACTTGGAATACTTTATACTGAAATATTAATAGTGGTAATGGCTGAGTGATTATGGAAAAAATTTTAAACTTTATATTCTAATTTCTTAAAATGTTAATGAGTATATATCTTTTAGTCATAAATAAAAAATTAAAGGACTATAAATTCTCCTTTTATTTCCTAAAAATACTAATTGTAAAAGCTCTTAAATATTAAAAATGTTAGTTGGACATTGTTTTCCTCTTTCTAAAATATCTACTTTTGCTCCCTATATTTACTTTTGGTGTTTGTCTTCACTGTTTACTTTTGCTGTGTTTAAAACAGGCCATTCAGAAAGGCAATACAGAAGTTGTAAGAATACATGCTGAAAATGCAATCCGCCAGAAGAATCAAACAATTAATTTCTTGAGAATGAGTGCTAGGGTTGATGCTGTGGCAGCCAGAGTTCAAACTGCAGTTACAATGGGCAAGGTAAGCCTTAATATCTGTAAATAATAGGAACTCTTGATTTAAGTTATTGGAGATATTAAGAATTGTCAGAAATCTAAATCTACTGCAAAGTGTTACAAAGGTACTCGCCTTCCTGGGCAGGAGAAAGATAGTCAAAATGCTTACTGAGGAAACCGATTTTGGCAGTGGCTTTTCAGCTAAGGTCTAATTAGTTGTCTTCCAATGAATAGTCAAACATAAAAGATAGTCGATGCCTAGACCAGAAATACATAGTGTACTTTTACTGTTAAGGAAACGGTAGATAAATTTTATAAGATGATCTACAAGTAATATAAGAAACTACATAAATTTTGAGGTTGTTTATATTATAGGATTCTCAGTCTTTTTTTTTATACTCCCAATAGGTAACCAAGTCCATGGCAGATGTAGTTAAGTCTATGGATGCTACATTGAGGAGTATGAACCTTGAAAAGGTAAAAAAGATAAATAAATATATTGATGTTCAGATAATATCTTTTCAGAGTAAGTTTTTTTCTTATGACCATATTTCTTTTTGCAAATTTCTGCCCTGATGGACAAATTTGAACAGCAGTTTGAAACACTGGATGTTCAAACACAACAAATGGAAGACACGAGTAGTACTACAACCCTAACAACACCACAAGCAAGAATAGTTTCTCTACTTATACTAACTTTTAAAAATTACCCAAGTTCAAAATATAATGGCTTTGTGAACCTAAATCATCTCTAGAATGTGAAGTAAACATGGTGTATCCCCAAAATGCAAGTAGGAAGTTATGCTCTGACCCTGGATTCCTAAGGACATGTTAGAAGATGACATTTCCTATCTTGTTTTGAAGTTCTAAGAATTATTATAGGTCACATGTCTAGAGAGTATGGAACTTGATTCTGCCCTGCTGCCAGTGGTCCTTATTGATAAAAGCATTGAACTAGGGACTCACTGAGGCCAGTGGGTATTAGGTATTATCCTAACCCCAGTTAAGTCATCTCATTGCAGATATTCTGCTTCCTGCCTACTCTTTAGGTATGTTATTAGGCATAGATCACAGATGAACAAATAGTAAATTATAAGATCAATTATTTTTCAGAAAACTAGGATGTTTTCTAGGATATTGTTGCATCTGCAGCTTAGAGATGTGCTACAGAGAAAATTAAATTTGAAACTAGTTTGGATGTCATGTGAGCCAGAAATAAAGATTTTGTGAAACTTGAGTATTAAAATAGAAGATTTATATCATTACCAATCTTCTTTTTGATCCCAGCACCTACACATAGTTCATCAAATAAAAAACTTGTTATCACTACATAAGATGATAATATGGATAATTTACAAAACAGGTTAGGAGAAAAATCAATAGCCATCCATCAGAATTTTACTGAAGGTGATGCCTTTCACTAAGAGGTAAATAATAAGAGAACAAGCTTATATTCATGTTTTAGAGTTAAGAAGAAAGTATTTGTGTATATGTCTTATAGAGAGCATATATTTAGTCATTACGTTTATACCTCCTCCAGAGCCTTGCTTCCCCAAAGTGTGGTGCAAAAATCAGGAACATCTGTATCATCTGGGAGCTTATTAGGAATGCAGAAATTCAGACCCTATCCACAGATATATTGAATTGGAATCATTTTAATAAGATTTACAGGTGATATTTATGCCCTGATTTTGAGAAGCACTGTCCTAGAGTTTCTGATTCTTATTCAGGCACCTTAGGTGATTTTATGGTCAAGATTAGGAAAACACAAGGGGACTGGAAAAATGACTTGAAGTCAGGACACTTGGATTTCTAATCCCTACTCTGTCACTAATTAAGTTTGGGACCTTAAGATACTCACTACCTTGGGCCTCAGTATTCATAACTGTAAAATGTAGGGTTGGATTTGATGATATCTAAATGCCTTTTAGCTCTGAAAAATCTTGAGATTCATTCACCTAACATTTGCTAAGCACCTTCTCCTGTTTCAGGTATTGTGCTAGGTGCTGGGGATATTCAAGTATATACAAAACATTTTTCATAAAGAGTCAACCAAAATTTACAACAGAAATGGGCATGCTTAGATGCCCAAATTCTCATACCTTGCTAATGAGTAATTAGAATTTAAATTAGCATATTCACTTTGGAAAAGCAATGCGGTAGTGTCTACAGTCCATTCTTAACATAGCAGCCAGAGCAATCCTGATAAAACAAGTCAGATCATGTCATTCTTCTGCTCAGAACCCTTCAGTGGCTCTGCATGTCTCTCAAAATAAAAGCCAAATTCTTTATGGTGGCCTATAGTGCCCTCTAGGATCTGCCTCATCCTGCTTCTCTGACCTTATCTCCTATTATTGCTCATCACTCTACTAAGATATTGGCTTCCTTGTTATTTCTCAAACACACCATGTACATTTCTTCCTCAAAGCCATTCACTTGCAGGTTCCTCTGCCTGAATCTTCTTCATCTGTCTTGCACTCATCCTCATTGCCCACTCCCCCACCTCCTTCAGTTCTTTGTTCAAATGTCATTTTCTCAGTGAGGTCTTTTAAGATCATCCTACTTAGAAGTACACCAGTGGCACATCCACCAAGTGCTGTACTCCCTATCTACCATCCCTGCTTTATTTTTCTGCATTGTACATATCACCTTCTAATAAACCACATAATTTAAAAAGTTTTTATTTGCCCCTCCCTTTCATGTGCACACACTAGAATGTAAGCTTAATGAAGGCAGGGATATTTTTAATTATTTTTGTTTACTGATGTATCCCTAACACTTAAAATGATATCTGGCATAAAGTAGGTGCTCAGTTAATATTTGTTGAATAAATCAGAGTATATGAAAATGCATGTGACCTACAACCTAGTACTTCTATTTTTAAATTTATACACAAAAGACCTACATGTGTATAAACATACTTCTACATAAGAATGTTCATTGCACTATTGTCTATAATCAGGAGAAATTAGAGGAAAATGTCTAAATGTCCAGAAATAAAATGGATAAATACAGTTGAGAGTATTTTATATTACAGTACTATACAGGAGTGAAAGTTAATGAACTAGAGCTCTAGATCTCAATATAATTAGATCTTATAAGGTTGAATTAAAAAAAACAAGTTGCAAAATAGTATACTTAGTATAATGCCATTTAAGTAAACTTTAAAAACACAAATAATGGTATTTTAGATATGAAGTAAAAACAACACAATCTAAATGCACCGAAGTATTTGATCTATTATTTTCTGAACTTCTTTATATTTTGAAGGTGAATGAAAGACAAGAGAGACTAAGACCCAACAACATTATTAGAGGTTTGCTTAAAATTTGGCACCTTGTGGTAGAGCTGTAACTATGTCTTAGAGCTCCTACCTGTATGTTCAAAATATTTTAAATAAGTTAAAAACAAGTTTTTTTTAATTAATTGGACTCTATTCCCTGAGAACTCCTGTACTGTTGTAAATATCTCAATACTTATATTTTATTCATCTCTAGATACTTTAAAAAGTAATCCTTAATATCAAATTTGCATCAACTAGCAGAAAGGACAGTTATGATTAATCTAAAATTTAAGTCTGTTACATTTTAAATACGAGCAAAGTTGGTTCACTCCATTAGAGAGCTACATTACTCAGATTCAAATTATATGTGAATATCACTGTGAATATTTTTCACATAACCTCATAGTTTAAGGCTTTATAATTTAACATTATTCATAAATAAATCATTTTATGAGATAATTCAGCTCCCTCTGGTGGTAAAAATTTTTTTAAAACTTTCTTTTAAAAACTGTAGATCAGTTCCCCCTTTTAAAAGCTAGGTCAGAAGCAAAAACTACCCAAAAAGCAAATACCATTCAAATACAAATTCTTATTTTTTTATTCTAGAACCAGGTGGATATGCTGCTTCAAGAAATGGCAGATGAAGCTGGGTAAGAAATTATTCAGATGCTTTTGAAATAATCTTGATTTAATATCTACAAGTCCTACAATTATGTAATGTGGATAAAAATATCACCAATGGTCAGAGTTAGGTTTTTGACCCTAGAATTTAGTGCTTCAAGGACCTTTAGAACATCCAGCTCTTTGTCATGCTCATAAAAATATGACTTTGTTCCAATCATCTTAGTATTTTCTTAAAAATCTCTGGAGATAGATTCGGTTAGTGTGTGATAAGAAATGAAGGAAGGTGACTGAGGGAGGCAGGAGTGTTTAAAAAGTTTCCTCTGTACCATTTGTGTTCAGCATATATCAAATGTTTAATTGTTTTTAATAGGATCTTCCAAAAGAATTCTACTATGATCAGGCCATTAAGTCTTAAGCCAAGTTTGAGTCCTGCAAACTGAGCAATATGTGCAAAACATCCAAGGAGTTCAAAAGATGGCAGCATTTCATTGTTGTAGATGGTTATTTCTTGTTTAAAAAAGTAAATAATTAACACCCTTTCTGGCCCAGCTATTAGAAATAGGGTATCTGTTAGGCTATTTATTTTAGGCTTTTCATGTTTGAGGGGAATGACTTGACTGTAATATTATCAGTGCTACAGAAGTCATGTTATATCAGTATTCTCTGGTATTTTACTTAGTTCAAGAGAACATTATAGTAAAGAATTAAAAATATTTTTTCAAAGATAAAGATTAAAACTGGGTGATACTAAAGTTTTATGCTTTATCTTCAAAGGTAGAGTAATAGGTTGAAATAAGGTTCTTAAAGACACCTGGAAAATAGAGTTGATTAATATTATTCTAGTGTTGAAACTAATGCTTAATTAGAAAGAACTTAATTAGTTACCAGCTCTTTAGTTCACTGTTGTATCTCTCATTAGTGGGTTAAAACCTAGGTTAATAAATCAGGTTTGCAATATTTGAGAACAGGGCCAGAGGGTAGGTGGTACACTATTTTGCTTTGTTAGTATCTAATATAGCCCATATCCAACAAGGAGTTAGTAAGAAGGATGATTTTTAGGTATTATAGGAGAGACTAAGGCATGTGTAAAAAGACTCCATTTTATTAATATGAGGCTAAGAACTTGTTTCTTTTTGTACCAAAGACGAAATAAGAAGATTGGGCTTGAAAATAGAGCAAGGGAGGTCTTTCAAAACGAATATTGCCGTATCACAGCCTTACTGACTCTCAGTGGAAATCAAGTTCAGTAGACAACTTTTTTATAAGATTTAGAATAGGATTTCTCAAACTTGACACTGTTGACATTTTGGGCTAATAATCCTAGGGGCTGTCCTATGTATGTAGGATGTTTAGTAGTGTCCCTGGCATCTACCCACAAGTAATATCACCCCTCCCCCCCCAGGTGTGACAGCCAAAAATGCCTCCATACAATGACAAATGTTCCTTGAGTGTAGGGAGCCAAAATCAAGTGATTACTTCTGTCAATAATGGGTGGTGACTGGAGCAGTAGAAATAGGTAGAACCATTGATGTCGAAATACCCATCCTTATAGATGTTTAAGTATAGCAAAATTTTAGTATACTATATCTTTACCTTTTAAATAACAATCTGTCTCTAGAATCTCCTAATGACGAAGTTACTGTATTCACTGTAGTGTTTTCAAACTGGAGTTGGCATACACTCGTCTAGAGACAGGCAGAAAGAGTAGTTTGTATCCTCAGGAGTATTTATAATGGAGATTAAAATCGTGGCCTTGGAAGGAGACAAACCTGGATTTGAATCCTATCTGTCACTAGAGTGATCTTGGGCAAGTGTACTTAACTTTTCTAAACTTCAGTTATATGGGTAGATGCAAGTAATGATTTCTAGCAAGGGTAGCTCAGGATCTAAACACTGAACTTGTAGTTAGCTCAAATGTTAGATATGGATATTGATCCTGAGGCTACATATGTCTAGCCTGTTTTATCTTTTTTTGGCACATTAATTTTCTTTACAGTAGAAGACATATAGTAATCTCCAGTAAATTCAGTACATTGGATACCCATTGTTTTGGTCTTTCTTTTTGTTCAGATGACCAGATTATTATCCTATATTTTATTCACTTTTCTATCATAAGATTATCATCCACATGGGGTTGCCACTAGGGCTCAACAAAAACTCTTTAAAATTAGTAATTCATTTATCCTAAGATGGACATTCAGAATATGTATTATTATTATTATTATTTTGCTGTACGCGGGCCTCTCACTGTTGTGGCCTCTCCCGTTGCGGAGCACAGGCTCTGGACGCACAGGCTCAGCGGCCATGGCTCATGGGCCCAGCCGCTCTGTGGCATGTGGGATCTTCCCGGACCGGGACACGAACCCGTGTCCCCTGCATCAGCAGGCAGACTCTCAACCACTGCACCACCAGGGAAGCCCAGAATTTGTATTTTTGAATTAATTAATTTATTTATTTTTGGCTGCATTGGGTCTTTGTGCTGTGCACGGGCTTTCTCTAGTTGCGGCGTTGGGGGGCTACTCTTTGTTGTGATGCGAGGGCTTCTCATTGCAGTGGCTTCTCTTGTTGTAGAGCACCGGCTCTGGGTGTGTGGGCTCTAGAGCGCAGGCTCAGTAGTTGTGGCACGGGGCTTAGTTGCTCCACTGCATGTGGGATATTCCAGGACCAGGGATCGAACCCATGTCCCCTGTACTGGCAGGCGGATTCTTAACCACTGCACCACCAGGAAAGTCCCCAGAATATTTTTAAGTTCTATTTGCATCTATAAAATTGAACCAGTATTATGTTTATTTAAATTAAGGTAAAATGCTAGGTAGAATATTCAAATTTGCAATAAGAATGTTTTTGTAATTTATAATAACAATTATAAGCTTGTTATAATTAGATAAGGAGAAAAATGCTTATATTAACATTCATTTATGTTAATTATTTTAAAATTGTAGCCTTGATCTCAGTATGGAACTACCACAAGGTCAAACAGTTTCTTTTGGCACAGGTGTTAACTTCCATGGAACAGGTAGAAGTTGGATTTTATCTTGATTTGTATGAACTTGATGAATGAATTAAATATATGTGTATTTATATGTATATATAAGCAAATATATTCTCCTTTTATCTATTATAAAGAGTATTTTTCTACTATAATATGACATCATCGTAAATAAGCAAGATGTAATTAGCCTTTAACTCCTTAATGATGGACATTGCATGCATATTTCATTTAACAATTGAATTTGTTCCCCTTCATAGCCTTCTGCTCTATTAAGTTCTCCATTTATTTTGAAATGTTTAAAAAAAGTAAATTCTTAATATTTTTGTGTGAATTTTTGAGACAAGATTTTAAATCTTATTTGAATATGAGCTATTTAAAATATTAGTGATTTATATTTGTCACAGCCCTGTGACTTTTAATTTTTGCTTTCTCCAGGATGAACTATCACAGAGACTTGCTCGTCTGCGTGATCAAGTGTAATTTAAAGAACTGGCGCTTTTGTTTACTTCACTGGCTTCTGAAATATTTTGTGTGTATGTATAGATAAGTTTCACTCCAATTACAATAAGAATGCCATACATTACAGAATGCTTAACACTATTTGTATATAATGCTTTCTTTTACCTTGCTGTACTTTCCAGTACTTTAATTCCAGAGAGTTTCCACCTTGACAGATTTTACAGTTTTGTATATTATGTTGAAAAGTGCAAGAGATGGGTTTTTGTAGGTGTCTTAGACTGAGCTAGCATTAACTTGTTGTATATGAAATATCTTCCTCAAAAATTACATTAAAAAATCTAGGACCAAAGTACTACAGAATAAAGTACTTTATACAGAATAAAGTATAGAATAAAAGTTTTGGTTTCTTTTTAACTCAAGGTAGTTTTAAATCTCTGTCTACATTCACATGTGATACATAAAAATAAAAACAGGGAAAATATGTTTACTTAATATGTTTACATAACCAAAAACACCTCATTTAGCATCATGCAATGGACGGTGCTACTTTTTGTGTTTTATGTTTGTTTTTGGTATTCAAGCAGAAATTCAGTTGACTTTTAATCTGTATTCATCAACTTTTAAATTTAGATTACTATGAGAATCTTTACCTAGTAATTTAATGACTATTAATTGAATTCCTTAAATAAAAAATTTTTTCATTGATAAAAAATCTGCAAAATTAAATCAAAGAAATTAAGGTTTGCTCATTAAATATTTTTCTCTTTGGTAAATATCACTGTTAAGACTCACCAAGAAATTCAACATTTCATACTTTTAAATGAAAGTGAAACATTTTTAATGATTACCCAATTTGCACTCAACCCTTGTTAGGTTGTATTTTAAAAGGAGATTAATTTGCATGGCCTTAACATCATTTACATTTCTCACAGAATTGTTGATTGGTTTTCAAAAATCTTGGCCAGTGTTTTTAAACCAACCAACAAAAAATAACAACAAAATTGAACCAACTCAAGTTACAACTATTGTTGATCCTTGAACAACGTAGAGGTTATGGGTTTCAAGCCCCCTTTGCAGTTGAAAATCTGCATATAACTTTATAGCTGGCCCTCTGTATCTGTGGTTCCACATTCGCAGATTCAACAAAACACAGGTTGTGTAGTACTGTAGTGTTTATTGAAAAAAATCTGTGTATAAGTGGACCCACACAATTCAAACCTGTGTTGTTCAGGGGTCAACTGTACTATAAGTCCTGGTTAAATGTGTTCATTCTTTTATCTTAAACAACTCTCATAACTGGAAGAAATAAAGTGGAAAATAAATAAATTGGAATAAAATGTTTTGCCCAGCTATGCAAATAACTTCCAGCCTAATGGAGGTCAGGAGCATAACATACACAGTGGGCAGAAAACTCATAAGATTGTAAAGAAGACTAGACTCTTGAAGGCCAGGATTCTTGGGGGAAAGTATTTGATGACCAGCTGTACTACTTGCCATCTCCCCAGGAATATCTATATTTTACCCAACTAAGATGAACAAATTAACATGTGCCTGCACTTTTCTGATGTAGCAGTCTCAAATGTGGAGAAGTGACCAAGTTAGATTTTAGAAAGTGTACTACTAATCTAGGTTAAGTAGGTAAAGTGTTTTTCCTTACTTAATGTATGATTGGTCCATGAAAGAATGCCAGTATTTCATGAAATTCTATTAAGAGCACGTCTGTTTAGGCATTCTTCGTTCAAAGTGCAATTATGGAGGCTCTTTTTCTTTTAATTTTTAAATTTAATTTAATTTCTTTTTTTATACAGCAGATTCTTATTAGTTATCCATTTTATACATATTAGTGTATATATGTCAATACCAATCTCCCAATTCATCACACTGCCACCCCCACCCCCCCGCCGCTTTCCCCCCTTGGTGTCCATACGTTTGTTCTCTACATCTGTGTCTCTATTTCTGCCCTGCAAACCGGTTCATCTGTACCATTTTTCTAGGTTCCACATATATGCATTAATATATGATATTTGTTTTTCTCTTTCTGACTTACTTCACTCTGTATGACAGTCTCTAGATCCATCCATGTCTCTACAAATGACCCAATTTTGTTCCTTTTTATGGCTGAGTAATATTCCATTGTATATATGTACCACATTTTCCTTATCCATTCGTCTGTTGATGGGCATTTAGGTTGCTTCCATGACCTGGCTATTGTAAATAGTGCTTCAATGAACATTGGGGTGCATGTGTCTTTTTGAATTATGGTTTCCTCTGGGTATATGCCCAGTAGTGGGATTGCTGGGTCATATGGTAATTATATTTTTAATTTTTTAAGGAACCTCCATACTGTTCTCCATAGTGGCTATATCAATTTACATTCCCACCAACAGTGCAAGAGGGTTCCCTTTTCTCCACACCCTCTCCAGCATTTGTTGTTTGTAGATTTTCTGAAGATGCCCATTCTAACTGGTGTGAAGTGATACCTCACTGTAGTTTTGATTTGCATTTCTCTAATAATTAGTGATGTTGAGCAGCTTTTCATGTGCTTCTTGGCCATCTGTATGTCTTCTTTGGAGAAATGTCTATTTAGGTCTTCTGCCCAGTTTTGGATTGGGTTGTTTGTTTTTTTTAATATTGAGCTGGATGAGCTGTTTATATATTTTGGAGATTAATCCTTTTTCCATCGATTCGTTTTTTTGCTAAGTACTCACAATTCATATGTGATGTTTCCTATTGTAAAAGAGAGCATGTATAAATGAAGATTATTTTCACTGGTTAATGAAATGAGAAATTACTTTTTTGCTATGTTTGGGTTAAACCTATTTAACTTTCTTGGTAATTCATAATTTGACTATATGATGTGACTTCAATGTGGTAATCTTCCATTTTGTTTATCATTGATGCTTTGTCTTTTCTACTTAAAGGGTAAGTTTATTTACATTTGGAACATCCCAGAGAAGCATAGAAGAGATTATTACAGACTAAAATATCTGTGAAATAGAGTTTTCTTATTTTCCATTGGTGGGAATTGTAGCTTTTTTTTTCTTTTTTGACTTTAATGCAAATTGTTAAATTGCAAATATGGCTTACTTACATCTAGAAATATAAATGACTCTGATCTAAAGATAACTGCTCATAGTTTTATTTAACAACCGAATCAGATTTGTCTTTTAAAACTATTGTTCTCTGATAGACACAAAGTTTTGCTTTTGGATTCATTTATTATCTTATAATAAATTTTTCTTTCTTACAATTTGTTCTTAGACCAACAGCCCCACAAACTGTGAACTCTTTCTTACCTTGTTAGTACAAGTTATATTTCTACTTTGATAAGTGATTCAATCATTGAAAAGTATAACACATCAAACTATACTATCATGAAAAGTAGACATCACAGCACCTTTCATTTACCTTCAGTTTTAGTTCCCTATCAATCTACTTTTCTCCAGATTTTTTTCTAAGTATTTGATTATATCATTTGGTAAAATGTATAAGGTTAAAAGCTCAGAAACATTTTGCTGCACCTTCACCCTTTAGACGATGTGGCTATTATTTAAAGCAATCTTAAAAAGGACCCCTGACAAAAATTATATCCCTGCTCCTATATGCCTCAATGCCTAAAATTTTCCACTTATGTAAGCATTGTGGGCTGGATTATTTTAACTGCTAATTTATTACCAGTCATTGCTACAAATAAACAAATAGGAGATAGAACAGGTAAATTATGATGAGAGATGAGTTTGCTTTACAATTTAGAAAGTTATGGGAAAGGACATCTGGATGGACTATCTGAAGAGAGTCTTAAGGGTACTAGTTATCTATAAAGAAAATAAGAAAAGGATTGATAGGTTGCCAAAGACAAACCTAGCGTAGTTTTCGGTGGATTTGCTCAAGTTAGTAAATAACTGTTAGTAAATAACTGTTCCAAGAGAGTCTTAAATTGGCTCTAGTGTAGACTGTAGAGGAAAAAGCCCCAGATCTGATCTACAGTGATTGATTTGGATTTCTAGCTCTAGCTCTGATACTGACTTCTAACTTAGATAATTCTCTTACCGCCATTTGGGCCTTATATTCCCTTTCTACAAATCTTTTTAGAGTACATTGGTTGCATAAACTGAAGTGAGTTGCTGTAGTACAGTACATTACCTCCATTCTTTTCTGTTTTCTACTATTCACCCAAAAGATTGCTAAATGCAGTATTAAGATGTTATGAGTCTTAGAGTCTTTTGTCTCAGGAGAGCTAGAGAACATCTAATCCACCCCATAACTCATTTTACAGAAGAGGAGACCAGAGAGGTTCAGATCTACCACATTTGTTGGGCATCTACTATGTGTTAGGAATGGTTCTGGGTACTTTGATATACTGTGGTTTATTTAATCCTCAAAATCCTGTGAGCAGTTGGATGATTGTTATCCCAATTTTTAGAGAACAGGAAATAGGCTGATAGTTGAAGTAGATGGTGAAGAGTCATACAGCAACTGAGAAACAGAGCTTGGATTTTATTACTGATATGTCTGACTTCAAATTCAGTGTTCATGGCACTGTACTATACTGGATTCTAACTGGAATTACAAGAGAAGTCTTGTTATACCTCATCTACATTCTATTCCCAATATATAATTTTCTGATTTTATTGCTGAGACAGTGAAAGCAACTAATCAAATTCTTGACTAGAGGGTAGTTCATCCTGAGACAAATAGGTGTTCTAGGTGAAGATTGGTTCTTCTCCTATTTCTTTCTTCTGCAGTTTGAGCTATCAGAAAAATATGATTTTATTTCAGTTTGGAAATCATAGCCGTTTTTCCATAAGTTAACAAATGGAATCAATTTGTTGCAAAGTTAACTAAGTTGTATTCATAATCAAGCTTTTCATCTTCCACACTGGGAAATGCTCCCAAGCAAAAATATATATTGGTCAAAGTCATTTGACTAAAATTACAAGAATAAAATCTATCCAGCCTACTACCTACTGATGATACTGTCTATATTCTTGTCAGTATACTACTTCTCTACTGTACTAGCAGGTACAAAGTTCTTGAAAGTACCTCACTACAAATAAATGACTGTTGTGCCTGTGGTGCTTAATAATTTATATATTAACCACTAACTCATGAGTTATTTCATCTGCCAGACAGGTAAAAGCCTTCCAGCCTTCAGTTAGAAAAGTCCAAATAGAATGTTAAAGGAAAATTTATGCCTAGTAAAATAACTTATTCTGTTTAATGTTTGTTCTCTAACCTAGGGAAGGAAAAAATGTCTTCATTCAATGTCTTGCTTGGTCATTAAAATAAAGTTGGGTCCCATGTTCCAAGTGAAGGTTCATAAAATGATGCTGTGTCCATTTCTTAGAAATCTTACTCAAACTTGATCATGCCAGAGCTTGACATGTTTAGCTTTTGCTTTATCAAAATGACATGAAATCATTGGCAGGAAAAAGATTAAAACTTTTGGAAAACATCGCACAGTGATTTTATGTTACTTCTATAAAGGGATTTGGGTTTGAAGTAACAATTATATGGAATCTTGATAATTTCTTATTTAGATTCAATCAAACAAAGTCTAAGAGCCATTCTGGGGTTAAATGAAAGATGATGGAAGATACTTTTCCAAGTAATGAGAAGAAAAGAAAGATTTCCAATTACAAAAATCTATAGAGATTTCCCAGCTCATTATGCCTTTTTGAGGCCCTCCAGGTGGAATTGTCTATTTACAGAATAAAGAAAATCGAAAGCTAAATTCATTATTCCCATTCATGTTACACCCATTGTAAGCTTCATAAAGAAGAGGCATTACTTAGCTCCGGTGAATATAGCAACAGCATTCCACTTGTAAAGGACTTGAAATTGTCTTGCTTCTTTTTTTGTAATATTTTTATTGGAGTATAATTGCTTTACAATTGTGTGTTAGTTTCTGCTTTATAACAAAGTGAATCAGCTATACATATACATATATCCCCATATCTACTCCCTCTTGCTTCCTTTTTTTTTTTTTTTTTTTTTTTTTGCGGTACGCGGGCCACTCGTTGTGGCCTCTCCCATTGCGGAGCACAGGCTCCGGACGCGCAGGCTCAGTGGCCATGGCTCATGGGCCTAGACGCTCCGCAGCATGTGGGATCTTCCCGGACCGGGGCACGAACCCTTGTCCCCTGCATCGGCAGGTGGACTCTCAACCACTGCGCTACCAGGGAAGCCCAACCTCCTGCTTCCTTTTAACTGACCAAGAAGGTCGACCCTATGGAAAAACCTTCCTGTTGCTATAAATCTCCAAGTAGAACTACATCTGAGACACCCCAATTCTTCTGACGTGTGTGAGATTAGAGAGTGAGAAAGAGGTTCAAAATGGCAACACTCATTGAAGTAGGAAATTTTCACATTAAATAACTATTTTTTCAGCACTTACTATGCACAAGGCCCAAACTTGTCTTTACTTATACTGCCCAGATGGATGCTCGATGATTCAAAATATTTAGAGGTTTTTTTTTTTGAGGGGAGGGAAATGATAACCAACATATATTAAGTACCGGGTATATAACTATTACTGTTTTACCTGTTACTTCATTTAATCCCCTCAACAACCTCATAAAGTGAATATAATCCCATTTTACAGATAACAAAAATTCAGGTCTTGTCCAAAGTAGTGATGATAGTAATTTAATTAACACTTTTTGAATATTTGCTATATGCCAAGCACTATTCTAAATGCTCCTAACTCTTTTAATTGTCACTTCCATTTTACAGGTGAAGAAATTAGTAAGTGGCAGGGCTGAAATTCACACCAAAATATTTAAGTTCTTTTAGTTTGCAAGGAATGTAGATAAGCTTAGATCATGTCTGCTAAAGAGGATTTATTATAAAAATATGTAGAGAAATACAGAGGTCAGTACACCATTTTGATAACCATACAACCAGGCCTCACAGGTAACTGGAACTTTACATATTCAAGATACAACAGTAGCTCTAGCAGTCTAATAAGAGAGATGGATTATCAATACCTCTACTAAAAGTTCCCCTCAGAAACTATTATGTTTCTCCTGCCCCTAACGTTACAGCATTTGGTGATCACCATTATCAGCTTACTCTGCCTGTTTCTATGGCTTCAATCAGCACCCATAATTGCCATAACCAATCTTTTCCTGTTTTCCATGTCCCTAATCCTCCTTTCTCACTACCAAATTCAAGAGAGGATCTGATGGACTCAGCCAGTTACCATCTCTCTAGGCCCCCTACTGGGCAAAGTTTTCATGCCAATTGACAAGCCCTTTATATGCTACTAAATGGGATGGTCACCAAAGGATAAGGAAACCCTCAGAAGGATACAGTGAGAATGGGAAACACCTTAAATGCCCTGTCCTGTACATTGACCCTTAAGCCCATGTATGCTTATACCATGTCACTTATTTTTTATTATGGTGTACTAACATTTTTATGTCACTAGGTCCTTACACCTTTTCCATTATCTTGATAGTGGAGTACTCAAATCTCAGGTCAAGCCCAGAAGGCATAAATTTGTCTCGTTTCCTGGCTTTCCTTTTAACACCCATCACCCTACTTTCAGCACCCTCCCTCTCATCATGTGTCAGAGACCATTGCTTTCCTAAGAAGGAATTGACATGTTGAGCACTTACTATGTACCAGGCATGTCACAAATATCTCATAATTCTCACAGCAGTCCCATAAAGTGAGATGTTAATCCCCATTTTACAACAGACTGGGCCTGAAGCTCAGACAGGTAAAGTAACGTAGTCGGAGTCTCAGAGCTAGGGTGAGAGAGCCCAGATTTAATCCCACATCTGAATCCAAAGCCCATTGTGTTTACACTCTACCAAACTGTCTCTGAAAAGGAGGCATCAGCCAAACTCACTCATGGAGACTTTGGGAACTCTCCTACAACAGAATTTGGATTTTAGGTAATAATAACATCTACCATTTTAAAAAACATTTTCCATGTGCCAAGCACTTAATAATATTATCTCTATAATCATCACAACAACCCTTAGAGGAAGATACAATTCTTTACCCATTTTTAAGATGAGGAAACAACTTTAGAGAAATTAAGCAACTTACCTAGGATGAAGAGTTAGTAAATAGCTGAGTCCCAATTGGAAACTTGGCTCTTAATCACTGCTTTCCATTTTAAGGCCTTAGGAAGACGGCAATGCTTAACACAAGCACTGCTTAACACAAGCGCTGCCAGTAGAATCTGGGGCATGATTGCAAGGCTTACAAGAAGATATTTTTCAGTGGGAGGTTATAATGCATCTATTTATAAGGCTATCCCTGTCTGAAGCATCCCTATTCTTGATTATGTGGAGATAAAAATTTTAGAAACAGGTCCTCTGTTACCCACTTGACCAACCTCATTCCCTAAATTAAGCCCCAGTGCAACAATGGAACTACTCTTGATGCCCACCTTATGCAGAGATGATCGTCTCTTCTTTGCAGCCCTTTGCTTTTTCACCTGGAACAAGTTGTGCTGGATAATCATGGAAGCTGAGTCTGACCAGCTAGGAGTCACTACTTTTCTGAGGATGGCAGGCTGTTAGGGCCTTTGAGGTTGAACACACAGTTTCATTGTGTTAAGCCTCTGCATGAACAGTCTCTACTCATTTAATTCAGTACTGGGACATGGTGGCCGAGGGCTGGGAGGCTCTCCTGTAAATTAGCTGCTTCTTTTACCCAGTGGATGATTCAAAGAGAAGTGATCCTGGATTATTTCAAGACCTTGGAATATTTGCTATTGATTGAGCAATCATTTCATACTTACTGCCTGGAGCTTTGAGCCAGTGTGGACCACTGTTTCACTGTCCTGGAGTGTCTTTAGAACTTGTGAATCTTCCACTGAAAGCAGCTCACTGGGAGGGGGCAGTAGTGAGCTGCTCAGGGTTCTCCATGTAGATTCCTTCCAGAGTACAGACCTCTACAAAGGGTCACTGTTTCTTCTCTGGCCCTCGGGCTACCCCTACTGGACAGGAGAGGAGGCTACGGTGGCAGCCTTCTTTATCTTGGGCTTCTTTCCTCCCTGTGAATACCCAGAAAACCATGCTATCTATGAATGTCTGGGCCTCCTCCTCATGGAACAGATGGGGACATTGAGACCTAGAGAAGGACATGCCTGGAAAATATGCTATATCCACATCAAATCAGTGGGCTTTCTTGGCTCTAGGATATGAGGAATGATAATTTTTTTAAATTAATTTGCATCAATAAAAGCACTTTTAAATTAATTCAGTATAACTTTTCTAGAGTGAAAAATTTACTAACATTCAACCTATTGTTTTCTGGCCCCTCCAAATTAGTTGATATCTTATTTGTTAAAACTCATATGGCAAGGATTTATTATTATTTTTCAGCATCATAATCATTATTCAAAAACTTTAATTTCTCTAACACCTACTAATTTACAGGATGCTTTCACATGTACCATGAAAGATTCGTTTTCACAACCCTGAAAGAAGAAAGCAGGGCAGGATATTATTAACTTTGTTTCATAGAAGAGTATCTGGAGGCAAAGATATTGAGTGATCTCTCCATGTCAAACCCACCAACCTGTGGTCCTAAGGTTCAAGGATTCTCCCCCACTTTCTTTTCTCTTTAGAGAATATTGGCCCCTATTGCCCAAATACCACCTAGCAAGCAAATTATCTTACCTGCTCCCAAGGATGGAGAGAATATGTGAGAAAAGTTTCAAAGGCCCCCACCCCCACCATGTCACACACATATTGAAAACAAAACAGGGACGTCCCTGGCAGTCCAGTGGTTAAGATGTCGCCTTCCGATGCAGGGGATGTGAGTTCGATCCCTGGTTGGGGAGCTAAAATCCCACATACCTTGCAGCCAAAAAACCAAAATATAAAACAGAAGCAATATTGTAACAAATTCAATGAAGACTTTAAAAATGGTCCACATCAAAAAAAAAACTTTAAGAAAAACAAATCAAACAAACAAAACTCTGCCATCAGTCACAATGCCTCGCTTTCCACTATTTGATGCATTCCTTTGAGCTGCTTCTTTTCATACAAATTCCTTGAAATAAATATCCCATTAAGCAGTATGAGCCATTCACATACTCATATTGAATATCTGTATCTAAATTCAGCATAGCCAGATATTAGAGAAATAGAAATTAAGTCAAAAAGAGGCATTGGCTTGGGTGAGGTTTAACATGGATAATGCCCACTGCTCAGAAATAGAGTGTCGGAGAATTAGGAAGCCAGGACTGGTTAGTCACTAGAAGGAGAGGTGGGAAGAGTATGCTGAAGACAAGCTTTGCCAAATTCCCCATTGATCTCAGAGTGTGTCATCTCTCACAGAAATGAGGACCTCAGTAGCCGTCAAGACTGGAGCACAAATTTGCCATCTTTGGTCTATTTGTCATAATCACCCCAGTCATACTGGAAAACATAATTTCTCTGACACTTTTCCGTGGGAAATAGTTATATCCCAACCATCTTGATGTGTTTTACAAGCCTTAACATACTTTCAGACATGAATTTAATCCTTCCATAAATGTGTGTCATTTTAACAGCACGGTTTCCAAATTAAAGGGGAATGTGAAGGGATGGAAAGGGCAGCTCTCATTAAATAGTGCTAGAAAGAAAAAACAATTTCCAAAGCTTCCTCTACTCTGTTACAAAAATCCCATTGAGAGCAGCCTCTGATCTGTCCATTGCTTTGGAAAACAGCAGAGAAGCTGACAAGGACTCACCTTAAAATTATGGAATCTAGAAAAATGGTACAGATGAACCTGTTTGCAAGGCAGAAATAGACACAGACGTAGAGAACAAACATATGGACACCAAGGGGGGAAAGGGGGCGTGGGATGAATTGGGATATTGGGATTGACATACATACACTAATATGTATAAAATATATAACTAATGATAATGTGCTGTATAGCACAGGGAACTCTACTCAATGCTGTGGTGACCTAAATGGGAAGGAAATCCAAAAAAGAGGGGATATATGTATATATATAGCTGATTCACTTCACTGTACAGCAGAAAGTAACACAACACTGTAAAACTATACCCCAAAGTAAAAAAAAAAAAAAGTTAAAATTTTAAAAATGAAATGGAATAGTCAGCTTCCTACAAGGATGTCTCCTGCCCCAGAATATGTCCCTACTGTCAACTGAAGTATCTTAAGTTCCACCATAATAATATCCTTGGGGTGTATTAAAGCATCAATACTCTTTTGAAGGGGAAACTTAAACTGTTAAAGCTCAAACAGTGGTTCTAAAAGTGCAATACTCAAACCAGCAGCAGCAGCATCTCCTGGGAACTTGTTACAAAAACAAATTATTGGTCCCACCCTAGACCTAAAGAATGGGTGGGGAGAGGCAATCTGTGTTTTAACAAGCCTACAGGTGATTCTGATGCATGCTAAAGTTTGAGAGCCATTTCCTTAGTAGGATTTAGTTTATCAGATAGTTTTTATCCTGCATAGTAGCTTATTATTATAGCTGTTTTTATAGTCGTAAACGTGCCAGATAGTGACCCATTACAAGGCATATCTCATTTAATTCTCAGAATAAACCCAGAAAGTATTATTTTTTCCTCTATTTTTAAGATGAAGAAACTATGTCAGTGAGATTAAGTTATTAGCCCAAGCTACTAAATGATGGAGCCGAGCCTGTAGTATATCTCAGGTCTTCTAACTCTAGATCTGTGATTTTCAATCATGGATCTACATTAGTATCATTTGGGATCTTATAGAAATCCCAGAGTCAAGGTCAAACTCCAGACCAGTTACTTCAGAATTCCTGGAGGTTGGACACTTGGGTAATTTTTAAAAGCTTTCGATGATTTCAATGTGCAGCCAAGACTGAACATTTGTTCTGAACACTGACTACACATTAGAATCACCTGGAAAGCTTAAAAATTGAAACTAAATTTCACCAATTTAATGTAATGCTTAAAGAGTCCCACCTAGGAGTTCCCTGGTGGGACAGTTGTTAAGAATCCGCCAGCCAATGCAGGCGACACGGGTTCGAACCCTGGTCTGGGAAGATCCCACATGCTGCAGAGCAACTAAGCCCGTGTGCCACAACTACTGAAGCCCACGTGCCTAGAGCCCATGCTCCGCAACAAGGGAAGCCACCACAATGAGAAGCCTGTGCACTGCAATGAAAAGTAGCCCCCTCTCTCCTCAACTAGAGAAAGCCCACATGTAGCAACAAAGACCCAATGCAGCCAATAAATAAATAAATAATAAATGAATTTAAAAATAAATAGAGTCCCACCTAGCCAATGAGGATTGAGACCCCATGTTGTAGAAACTGTTTTACCACCTCCTTGAGCTTTAGAGAGTAGGGCCTATGTAAATGAGTCTTGATTGGTGCTGGGGGCCTATTGTGGAGGGAGATGTCAGGAAGCAACAAAGAAAAACTGTATTCACAATTTTACCAAGAGTTGGCTTGCCCAAAGTAGGTTTATAACCCACCCACCCCTTCCCTAATACTGGGTGTTTCTTCTTCAATCCTTATCTCCTATTCCCAAAGGGAAGACTCCATTTGTACTCTTATTAGAGAGACAATCAATATATGACATAATTTTTAAGCACAAGGCTCTTAAACCAGACTGGCACTTGCTACAAGGTGACCGTGGGCAAATCACTGAAGCTCTTTGTGCTTCAATGTCTTTATCTGTACTGTAAAATGTGAATAATTGTATTACCTACCATAAAGGTCTACAAAAGGTCATTGAGAAGACTAAGGGAGGTGATCCATGTAACATGCTTAACACATTGACAAAGTGTTATCTAACCTCTGTGCCTCAGTTTCTTCATGTGTCAACTGAAGGTGAACATACCCATAAATACAAAAATAAACAAATGGGACTTAATTAAACTTAAAAGATTTTGCACAGCAAAGGAAACCATAAACAAGACAAAAATACAACCCTCAGAATGGGAGAAAATATTTACAAAGGAAACAGAAGACAAAGGATTAATCTCCAAAATATACAAACAGCTCATGGAGCTCAATGTCAAAAAATCAATCCAATTAAAAAACGGGCAGAAGACCTAAATAGACATTTCACCAAGGAAGACATACAGATGGCCAAGAGGCACATGAAAATATGCTCAACATCACTAATTTAATTAGAGAAATGCATATCAAAACTACAATGAGGTATCACCTCACACCGGTCAGAATGGCCATCATCAAAAAAATCTAGAAACAATAAATGCTGGAAAGGGTGTGGTGAAAAGGGAACCCTCCTCTGCTGTTGGTGGGAATGTAAATTGATACAACCACCATGGAAAACACTATGGAGGTTCCTTACAAAACTAAAAATAGAACTACCATAAGACCCAGCAATCCTACTACTAGGAATATACCCTGAGAAAACCATAGTTCAAAAAGAGATATGTACCAAAATGTTCATTGCAGCACTATTTACAACAGCCAGGACATGGAAGCAACCTAAGTGTCCATCAACAGATGAATGGATAAAGAAGATGTGGCACATATATACAATGGAATATTACTCAGCCATAGAAAGAAACGAAATTGAGTTATTTGTAGTGAGGTGGATGGACAAAGAGTCTGTCATACAAAGTGAAGTAAGTCAGAAAGAGAAAAACAAATACTGTATTCTAATGCATATACATGGAATCTAAACAAAACAAAACAAAATAAAACATGGTACTGATGAACCAAGTTGCAAGGCAGGAATAAATTTGTAGACATAGAGAATGGACTTGTGGACACAGGGAGGGGAAGGGTAAGCTGGGACGAAGTGAGAGAGTGGCATTGACATATATACACTACTAAATGTAAAATAGATAGCTAGTGGGAAGCATCTGCATAGCACAGGGAGATCAGCTCGGTGCTTTGTGACCATCTAGAGGGTGGGATAGGGATGGTGGGAGGGAGGCTCAATAGGGAGGGGATATGGGGACATATGTATGCATATAGCTAATTCACTTTGGTGTACAACAGAAACTAACACAATATTGTGAAGCAATTATACTCCAATAAAGATCTATTAAAAATATGTATGGCATGATATGGTCTCAACTCCCTAACACACTAAATAGAAAACTTGCATACTCAGATCAGGACTTATCTCCCTTCTCTTACCTAGCTTACAGATGAGACATGATCGTTTTTGTTTCTTGTCAGGTTAGATTACAGTTTAAAAATTTCACTGTTTGGAGGTTACAGGTGGTTTGAAGGGAGGGTGGTGTGTCAAGTCCTAAGGTTAAGGCTGGTCTTATGCCAGATAGGCCAGAGGAATTGGCTGAAAATGCAGGATTATGTGTGGTCACTTAAAGGTAACAGTTGATGCAAGGATCAAATGCGCCCTTGTACCTGGCCATCCTTCAGAGAGTACAGGCTGTGTTTTTAAATATAATTCTGTGAAATGTGACATTCTTATGAGGGAGAACTCCAGATCTGAAGGACACGGAAGGGTTTATAAGTTCTTTAAAGTGTTATATGTGTATGTTTTGAATGTAATCATTTGTTCTGAAGAAATAAAATGTGTCCCCCCCCAAAAAAAATAGTAACAGTTATGAGAATTTATCTCCCTGAATTTTAAGGTATGGTGCCTGAAATCCCACAATTTTCTATTTATTATCACTATCCCATTTCATACATGAGATTGCATGTGTGAAAGCACCTAGTACCTATACAACAATAATTTGAAAATAGCAAAACATCTAATCCAGCAGCATCTCCACTCTCCTTCCCTGCCACACACACTAAAAGATATAAGTAAACAATTAATTAATTAAAAAGTCAGTCTATATAAATATTTCCCTTAAAAATCATCATGAGAAACCTTAACCTTAATTTGCCCTCCAACAGTGTTACACATTAGTTCCAGTCTGTTAGAAAGGGCTGAGACGAATTGCTATGACCTGGAAGTTTATAAAATCTATGAGAGTTACACAAACTTTCTTTCAAGAATTTAACAAATAGAGTCACTCTGGACATCCGAAAAGGTCTGGCCTCTCATCTTCTGCAGGCATACTCAATATCCATGGTGAAATTTTAATGTCCTATCAGATTTCTATTGATTCAGGCAGCAGGTGCTTAGTTTATTAAGGCCAAAAGAAAGGCTAAATTATTCAATAAGGAAGAAGGGGGTGTGGAGAGCCACTAGAAATCCCATTTCAAAGTTACAGCAGTTTCATTTATAACCCCTAGATCATATGTGTGCCCTATAATTTTTCAGTTTAAATTCCAAACAACAGTTCTAAATATGTTTTTTGCAAAAGAGAACCACTTGGTAGGAATAAGATAACTATATACCCGCATTTTGATAGCACAGAATCAGTGGTATGCTGAAGCTGGCTGGGACAAGCTTATGAGAGCTTATTTTTACGTTTTTAGGAAATTTGTGAGCAAGTAGCTTGAAATTGACCATGATGGGAAACATACACCAAGACAAATCAGGACTTTTTCATTTTATTTGTCTTCAGAGAGTCGGTTGTTAAAATTGATTTGCTTCTACTACTGCATGGGATCAAAATGGCCACTTTTCTTACTGACACGTACAAGCAAACATTGTGAAAACAGCAATTTTCCTGTTTTCCCTCACAACAAAGCTTGTATGATATTAACAACAGTTAGAAACTTTTCAGCCATTATTTCTTCAAATATTTTTCTGCCTCCACTCTCTTGGGTACTTCAAATACACATATATTGGGACTCTCTTGAAGTTGTTCCAGAGCTTACTGATGTTCTTTTCACGTTTTCAAATTCTAATTTCTGTTTGTTTCATTTTGAAGAGTTTGTATTGCATTGTCTTCAAGTCCACTAACTTTTTCTTCTGAGATGTGAAATTTTGCAATTTGCTGCTAATCACAGCCAGTGAATTTTAAATCTCAAGCATTGTAGTTTTCTTCTTTAGAAGTTTAACTTGCATCTTTTTTATATCATTCATGTCTCTACTCAGCTTTTTAAACATATGAAATATAGTTACAATAACTATTTTAACATCCTTTTCTGCTAATTCTAACATGTATGTCAGTTCTGAATCACTTTTGTTTGATTAATGTTTCTCATTTATGGCATGCATTTTCTTGCTTCTTCTCATGCCTCGTTGTTTTTGATTGGATATCAAATGTGAATATTACCTTTTTCAATGCTGGATATTTTTGTATTCTTATAAATATTCTTGAACTTTACTCTCGGCTACCATTAAGAAGAGTTTTGGTCATTCCAGGTCTTCATTGTAAGATTTTTTAGGCAGGACAAGAATAGCATTTAGTTTGGAATATAGACTCAAGGCATTATTCCTCACCACTGAGGCAAATGCCTTCTGAGTGCCTATTTGCCTATAAATTATAGGTTTTCCAATATCACTGGTAGTAATATGCACTAATTCTAGCCCTGTGTGAGCACTCTTCTTTGTAATCCTACCAGATAATTATTTCTCCAGTAGTTTACTTACATGCATTCACTGATGAGTACTCTGCTAAATATCCTTTGCAACTCTTCAGGGTTCTTTCTCTGTAGCTCTTTCCTCTCTGGTACTTTGTTTTGTGAACTCTAGCCAACTTGATCTCCCTGGACTTTCAGCTCCATTTCCTTAACACAGGGAATTTTCTCTGCTTCTGTTCCCTCTCCTTGTTCTGTGGCCTGGAAAGTCTCTCAAAATAATAACCTGGGGCAATCATAGGGCTAATCTCATTTGTTTTTCATCTCTCAGAGATCACTGCCCTTTTTTTGCCTGATATCCAGTATCTTAAAAACTGTTATTTTATATAGTTTGTCTATCTTTCTTGGTTGTTTCAGGCAGGAGAGTAAATCTGGCCCCTGTTACTCTATTTGGACTAGAAGTGGAAGTTGAGGGAATCGAATGTGATCTGATATCCAAGATAGATGCTTTAAGATATTTCCCTTTATAGTTATGCAGTATGTAGTCTTCAGTGTGTATATGGACTTGAAGGCCACTTAGGATGAGACTGATTGCAGGAGACCAAGGATATTGGCTATGATGCCTTCCACATTTATGAGAGAGGGCGTGGTTTACAATGTGTCAGTATTATTTTTATTTATAATCATCCATTCCTTCTTTTTATAGTCACACATATTGATTTTCCTCTGGAGAAACATCACTTTCTCACTCTCAGTCTGTGTGAGCCCAGTATCGCTGACATCACTCATCACTCTGTAGCAAGTAGGGTTGTCACATGACCCA
Organism: Phocoena phocoena; assembly: GCF_963924675.1. NCBI lineage: Eukaryota > Metazoa > Chordata > Mammalia > Artiodactyla > Phocoenidae > Phocoena > Phocoena phocoena. The sequence continues at coordinate 67,435,521 of NC_089240.1, read as the reverse complement.
GATCTGGGAAATCAAAATCACTGCTCTCTAAGCTATAGATATTTGGTTTAGGAAGGGTAAGTTTGTCTAAGACTTAACTCCAGAACATTTGCTGGAACTATTGGAAAGAGACCATTTCTTTCCACTGGACTTGTAGCTGGTTAGATGTAGGAATAGATCTGCTAAGGGCTACCCACCCCATACCCCTCTGCTACCCAGATATACATACAGAGAAAGAAAAATAGAGACCAACTCCTTGTGACATTTTTGAGTCCCTGAGTATTCCTAGGGTTTTCAGTTACAAATAAATTTCTTTCATTGCTAAAACCAGTTTTAGTTGAATTTCTATCAATTGCAAATAGAAATTTTTGACTCATACATAAATGATCATTGTCAGCAGGGGCTCATAGGGAGATAAGTGATTTAACAAATAATTAAAATACAAAGTACAAAATGTTCATCCTTAAGAGTACAAATAGCATGATTTCAGAGAAGGGATAAATTACAATAAAAATATAGAACTGTCATTTACTGTGTAATTATACTGTGTTGTATATACGTTATCTCATTTAATTCCCATAAGATCCTGATCAAGTAGGTATTTATTTATTCCTATTTAACTGAAGAAACCGAATCTCAGAGACATTAGGTAACTCTCCAGAGATCAGGCAGCTTGAAAATGGCAGAGGCAAAGGTGTAAACTTTCTGTCTCCCTTCAGTATTTTTAACACTTCATTATATTGCAGTTGTGGCTTTGAAGAAGCTGAGAGGGCTTTGTGAAGAAAATGGACCTCGCAGAATGGGTGCTGGAGGAAAGGGAGGGTGTTTCAAGTAGCAAGAGAGCAAGAGCAAAGGGACTGAACAGGTTTGAGAATGGCTGGCTCTCTGGGGGAGAAGTAGGAAATGATCAAGAAACCTGCCTGGTGCTCTTGAACTTCCTGATGGCATCTAATCCTGACGCTCCTTGGCTGTTGAATTTTCTGTTCATCTATTCTTTCCATCCTAGTCGCTCCCCAGGATCTTTGTTTTGTGATCATTTTATCCTGGTTTTGTTTTCATTGTCATCCAGTCAGAGGCATAGGCAAGCCTGAGCGTGAGGTAGGGCCCACACCATTGATTGGTGAATGAGCTAACACACAAAACAGATGCCACCTTTTACTAACTTCTTTACATGCCTCATATGCTTGCTTTTATTTGGCATCCTTCAATATATTTTTATCATATTTCTAATAACTGTCACATCAACATTTACTTTAAAGAATCTGTTTCTAAGAACACCAAGTTATTTAACTAAGAGACACTCTCATACTCCTTTCTATAATAGGCACTGATCATTTTCCAAATATTAGCTTATTTAATTTTCATAATGACCTTATGAGATAAAGATATGCTATTATTCCCATTTTGTAGGCAAGGAAAATGAAGCACAGAGATATTAAGTAATTTGCTCAACAATAAACAGCTAAAGTGTGGAGCTGGGATTTGTACCATCTTGGCTCCACCATCCACATATTTAACCACTACATTGCAGGAGGTAATAGAGATAACTACTCTCATAAAGACACATGCATCCAGGCTATGATTTTATGTCTCCTTTTTGTCTTGTAGTCATTCCTAGAGATCTTTCTGAGACCCTCCCAAGATGACTAGGCCCTAAAGATGTGTCTGATTGGCAGTCCCTCCCCACCATAATCCCATCTCTCCTAGCCTTTGGGGTAGAATCCAGATATTATTGACTCTTGAAGACTTTGAGGATTTTAGGAGGTATAACTAATGCTTAGATATTGTTCCTACCCATTTTCCCCTCTTGTCGGTTACATTTATAGTATGTCTGAGGCATCCTCTTTTGGCTCTAGTTAACGCATTGTGCAAACACAGGGGAATCTGCTGGCATTATTTGGGCTCCTACCTACCCTATCTAAGGATAGGATTTCAATTGTGCATCTCCTCAAACAATGGATAAAAACATGAAAGTGGTTTAAAAGGCAATGGTGTACTTTGGAGTTGAAGCATTCAGTCTTTGTAGCTGATCCAAGAAAGAATCTTCATTCTTCATTTTTTCCATATTGTCTTAAATTGTTCTGTTTCAGTGAAGTCTTAATACCAATGTGGTTAACTTTAAAATTATTTTTCAAAGTCCAGAGTGCTAACCACAAGATGGTAAATTTAGTGATATGTGATTGTATCTACAATTAAAAATAAACATTTTAAAAATAAAAGCGAATAATAAATAAAATTAAGGTTTCAGCAATAATGGCTTTGAAACAGGAGGGAAGGAGTCAGGGCACAACCTTTGAAAGAATGACATAGCCCCAGGATATGACATAAACTGATTAGAACCAAATGGATCCAAGATGGTGGACAGATCAACTTTTTCCACTAGACCTTGAGCCTCAGTATATGCTCACATCAGCAAGCTAAATGACACACCCACAGGCACCATGACAGTTCCAAGACCAACCATAAGGATCAAAAAGTGGGCAGTGACCCAATTCCTGGAAATCCCCACCCCTTCCTAAAATAGCTGGAATACTCCTCCCACTCATTAGCCTATGAAATTGCCCACTCCTATAAAAACTGACAACCCCATACCCTTGTGCCTTTTCTCACCTTCTGAGATGGCCCACACTCTGTCTGTGGAATGTGTTTCTCTCTAAATAAATCTACTTCTTACCTATTACTTTGTCTCTCACTGAATTCTTTCTGTGATGAGACATCAAGAATCTGAGCTTCATTAAGTCCTGAAACCAAGTGTGTGATATCAGTTGGCGGACTGTGGATTTCAACCAGGTTTGAGTCCTGGCCACATGGGTTCAAGTCCCAATCTGAGGTGCACGGTTTCAGCTTTATCTGATACCTTCACTTCACCAGCAGTTGCTCATTCCTGTGCTACAGAATCTCACTTGAGCTTATGGAGAAGGGAAAGGAAGAAAAAGGAAAAGGGAAAGAGAAACAGATGTCCAAGACATGATACTATGAGGAGCATTTTAAATGAGGGTAAATTGAGACAAACTGAGACTTCTTAGATTCACACAATCCTTACAACAATATTACCTCCTCCCCCAATCTAATCATGTTACTCCTTCCTTCTATTAAGTTCATTTTAAAAATCACTCTTCCTATAATTAGCAACATTTGAATATGGATTGTACATAGGGTACATCTATGTTAACTGTCCTGAATTTGATAATTGTACTATTTTCTATAAGATATTGTATTTGTTCTTTGGAAATACACACTGAAATAGGGGCGAAGAGTCATGATTTTTGCAACTTACTCTCAAATTGTACAGTAAGAAAAGAAAAAGGAGAGAAGTAAATTTAAAAAATTTTTTACCTGAAAGAAAAAAATAGTCCATCTTCTTTTTTCAAGTGAACCAGCTGGCTGTAGCAACAGCTCACATTTCCTTGCCTCAGGGCCATACAGCTGGAAACTGACAGGGCTGAGAGAAAAACCTATGGCTTCTGCTTCTAATTCTATTGTTTAGAAGTGGGTGTAATGGCATATAATTTTAAGAAATTTCTTTTGACTTGTGACCTATGGAAAACAAATCCTAAAACTGATATAAAATGATGTTGGTATCTTTTTCTTTAAACTCAAATTTTGTTGACAAAATAATTCATATGAAGGCTTTGCTAAATATCTCAAGAAAATGAAGCAAATATAGTTTTCTCCTGAAGCTAATTCACAATACATCTTACTACTCTCTAGTTTAAGTGTGATACCAGATGCTGTCAGACACAAACTATCAAGCTATGGTGTGTCTGCTTCAGGAAACTCAGTGAGTCACAACTTATTTGTTTAATCTTTTTTTTTTCCTTTTAAGAGTCATTATTACATTCACCCTTACGTAGAAGGCACAGACTATTGTTTGAACAACATCCAATAAGGAAGCATTAAAAATCTCAGACAGGGATAGATAGAGTATAATATTTAACTTGGGAATATTTTCCAAATACGATATTATTTGAAAATCCAATTGGACACATTACAAATGTATATCACCTTAGTTCTTTGTAGAGCACCATGGGAATCAGGAAAAGCTACAGATTTATGAAATGTTTTTGGCAGCAAACAGAAAGCATGAAATATGTTGATCAATGTTCAGACACACACTGTTTAGTCCACAATTCAGTAATAATGTGGTGTTCATTAAACTGTTTTCAGAGTTTGCTTTTGCTTTAAATAGGAATTTACCCTTTCCCCCCTTTGATCATATTAATGTATGGCTCTCAGTTGCATAAATTGAACCATTTTCCATTAGGCTGGTAAAAAAAGGAAACAGAAAAAGAGAAAGAAGGAGAAAAAGAAACAACTTGGAAGAGTTCTTCCATTATTCTTGGGCCTCCCTGGGTAGCCAAGAACTGGATGGTCCAGAAACTTCAAGACAGCTAGTAACAATATTGAACTTTGAAGACTGTCACACTTATGGTGTGTTAATTGAATTCCTTTTGACAGTGAGCAGCAAACTTGGTAGGTTACCTCCTAAATGGAACTGAAGAATGGGTTCCTGCAAATCAATTATCATCTCAGTGTTGGTGTGTGGGAACACTTCTTGCAGGTCTGTGAAGAGAGTCATCAGGATGGACTGACAACAACAAATGGGAGCTGGAGGGACTACTCAGAGAGCCTAGGGTGATTGACCTCTGCTACTTCACATGAAAGCCAAACAAGAGGCAAACAGGGGCTGAAAGAATCAGACAGTAAATCACAGACCTGGATTATGCAGCACTGCTATCAGATGCTTCCAAATGTTTGATTAATGTTGAGTAGTAGGTTAAAGTGAGGCATAGTGAAGTAGACAGACAGTCATGAAGCCCCTCTAGCAGGGACTTGTGAAGGCCAACATCTGCTTGCTTGAATTCCATTGATGCATTACTAGTGAGGGAAAGAAAATGACCTTAGTATAGCATTTGTTCTCTTTACCCCTCCCTTTGGATAATCGATCATTTGAAAATTATCTCTTTGGCTGGTTATTTCCTATGTGAATTACTTATCACCACCACTTGACCTCACCTCCAAAAATTTTCTTTTAAAAGAAAGGAAGAAAAACATTGTGCTATGACCTCTGTCTCATTGCGATATGATTCCACGTGCCAAAAAGGAAAGCCATGTTACAAGACCCAGATGCTATTAGTAGGAAAATTGAACACCTTTTATAAAGTCTAGATAATATTTAAGGAATTTTAGATTGCGCTTTAAATGACAAAAGTCAGGAAACTCAAGGTTTGGGCTGATTTTCTTCTTCCTCTGATGTTTGGAGAGTAAAAAGAACAAAGGAAAGAAAATGAAAACAGTTGAAAGAGAAAAAGAAAAGCACCAAGACAAAGGAAAACCTTTATTTCTTAGTCATTTTCTGCTACTTAATTTTATCTACTGAAAGTCATGGGCCATTTTCTTCCTGGATAGTCTTCCTGTTTCCACACTGCCAAGAGATACTTTTGCATGCATGGTGTGCTTGCTATCTCACAAGGACTTGAAACTGATCAAGAAATGGATAACAATCAGTTAAACCATATTTGTGATTGCACATTATATTGAACATAAAAAAGAAAGTTACTGGCAAAATTAGGTCTCACATTTTCCCTTGAAATACAAAAGACAAAATGATTTTGTTAAGAAAAGGAAAAGCCACTGACACAAGATCGAAAAGTACATGAGAGGCAAAACCAGCAAGCAAAGGAACTAAACTTTGAGTTTCATTCTAAAGTCCAGGTCCTCTAGAGCTAATTTGAGTGAGAGGAAGAAGCACTAGCCAGGAGACTTTGGTCTCATCTTCTCTGCTGCTCACTAAATATGTGACCTTGGGTAAGTCACCAAACCTTTTGCAAAGGGCCTCACTTTCTTTATATGTAAAGTGAGGATGATAATATATCTGCCTATCTCAATTGTGTAGGCCCCCAAGATATTTACACTTTGTTGAAAACTTAAAGGCATATAAATGTTAGGGTTATGCTTATGACTATTATTATTTTTTAACCATACTTAAATAGCTGATAAAACTCCTTTTGTAGGGGCAGGATGCTAGGGGCTTGCCCTGCACTGGAGCCAACAGAAGCTAGACTAAAATAGCTAACGTTATTTAAGCACTTGCCATGCGCCAAGACCTGCACTAAGCCTTTATGTGCATCAAGTCACTTAATGCCCATAACTTTCTAAAGTAGAAATAGTTATCCCCATTTGACAGATAAGGAAACATGCTTAGTGATTTGCCCAAGGTCATACAGCTAAGACGTGAAAAAGCTGGGATTTGAATCTAGGGCCTGCTGCCCCAAACTTGCTGCTTCCAAAGTGAGATGGAGAACCAGGTTAAATCAGGTTCTCTGAATGGGGTGCACTATATCAAAACTGGCCTAAAGAAAATCGTTCCCCTTTGGGGATTCCTGATTTTAAGCATTTCTATCAGTATTAATGAATGTGATAAACTGAGGTGCTATTCCTTCCAAGAGTCTAGAGAGGGCAATGCCTAACCCATAGAATAAAGTAATAACAGTTGTTTTAAAGACCTTGTAGTATTAAAGTGGAGGAATTTTGTGGCAGGGCTTCCTTCAAATCATACCTTTTGATAATTGCCTCCTTTTTCTACATTTACAAATGTTCTTAATTCTTCAGAACATCGATAACAATGCTTCCTTAACTTTCTAGGGTGCAGCAACCACACCAGGGTTTGAATCCTGCTCTTTCACTACCTGTGAAGCCTTTGAAAAATATTTAACTTTCTTGAGCTTAGACCTCCCCTTCTGCAAAACAGAAAAAATAATTATTACCTCATAGTGTTTTTCTGAGAATTAAATGAGACAATGTAAGTCAAAGTGCCTGCTTCATAGTATTTCTCCAAAAATAAAAATAATAACAACAATTAAATAGTTATATAGTATTTACTATGTTGCAAATATTGTTATAAGCACTTATTTATATTAACTTATATACTCATAATGACCCTCTGAAATAGGTACTATTATTATCTTCATTTTATAGATGAAGAAACTGAAGCAAAGAGGGGTTGACTTGCCTCAGGTCATATTACTATAAAGTGGCAAATCCAGGATTCAAACAGAGTGGCTCTCTGATTGTTGCCTACCTGTCAGAATTTTCAAAAGAAGACAATTCCATAAAAGAAAAGAAACAAAAGTTTTGAATGATGAAAGCACAGCTGGATTGTTTATGACTTCTGAAGGTGAATATTTTTGAAAGAGCAGTGGAAAAATTTGGGAGAATTTGTTTAAAAATGAGCAACAACAATAAAATTAATGATAGCTAACACTTATTCAGCCTTTACTACATACTAGGTCCTATATTACCTCTCAGTAATCCTGACCTATAAGTATTCAATAAGCATTGATAAGTATTAATATTTTCTATTATGATTATGGAGCTCACAATCTAGTAGAAGGAATACAACATGTACACAGATAATTAGAATACAAAATAGAAAGTTCAAAGTGACAAGAAACATTAAGATAAATTGATGTGAGAATTCAGAAGCAAGAGAGGGCACTTCTAGGGTGGCAACATATATGCCACTGATAATCAAAGAAGGTTTAAAAGAGATAGTAATTTACAAGAGGCAACTTGAAGAGAAGGTAAAGGTTGCAAAATGTGGAACAGGAAGGCAAATCACAGTCTGATAGAAGGTACAAAGACAGTGAAATGCATGGTCTGTTTTGTGAATGACAGGTAATTCAATTTTTTGTGTGTGAAGCGGGGGCTGTAGAAGTTGAACTCAGCAAATTAGGGTGAGGTCAGAATTGAGGAATGAGAGATTTGAATGTCAAGCCAATGACTTTGAACCTCATTCTGTGGGAAGTGGGGAGTCACTGCAGACATATAAAAATGTTTTTTCGCATGAATAGAGAGCTCAACTTCAGGAAAACTAACCTATCAACAAATGTAGAATGGATTAGAGAGGAAGGAAATAAAGGCAAGGGATCTAGTTAGGCAGCTATTGCAATAGCCATTTGACACTGACACACACAAACACACACACACACACACACACATACACAGAGAGAGAGAGAGAGAGAGAGAGAGGCTTTGTTTCTGTGTCAAGGGACGAATTCAACAAATATTTGTTCAAAATATACTCACAAAATTCTTACCGTGAGCCAGACACTTGGTAAGTTGAGCAGAGTCCCTCTCTGAAGTGGCTTAGTAAATTACAATTTAATAATTATAGCTTTAAAGTCTCTTAGAAGCACATTTTCTGAAAAAGTAAGACTTGATAACAGTTCACTTTTTTCAAGAAACAATTTTAACTATGCAATCAAAAAGGAAAATAATAACCTCATAGAGATTGACTATAATCAAGCATGCAAATATTCATGAAATCACAGCCACAACCTGTACTTATATCTTTCAACCAGTAGATGGCGATTACAAGCTTTAATCCAGATAAAAACAAGTGGCTTTCAACTCAAAGGATAGAAGAAAATAAGTGAAAGAGGACAGAGGAGAGAAGAGCAAACAAGGGGAGAATGAGAGGAGCTTGAAGGGAAAAGAAAGGTTGGAGGGAAGGAGTGGGAAATGGCAGGGTGATAGAAGGTATGCTTGCAGTTCAAATGTCTCTCTGAGATATACTTAGTTCAGAGCTCTCTTTCCAGAAGTTAAATTTGCAGCTAGCCCTGCTGGTGGGAAAGAAATTTGTATTGGCTTCCAGGCAGATATTGAAGAAGAGAATTTTCTTATTCCATAATCCCTCCAACTGATTTTAGTAAAGAGAGGGCCTCAGATGCCTTTTGACCCCGTGGAGCAAGAAATGTTCTTGAAAAACCTCATAACTATTCTGCTCCCTGGGTGTCTCTTTCTTTCTAGTTAAGCTGAAAATCCTAGCACAGGAAGAGAAAAGTTGGAACAGACAAGTTCCCAATATATTACTGGGAGCATTTACTAAAGTCAAAACAAAGAGGAAAATTCTAGTCAAGTTGACCTTTTGAGATTCAGATGGAGACCATTCCCAAAGGAAGAATTAGCATGAAAATGCTCAAAGTTGGATGTTGGCTGTGGTTCAGCAATGGTTTGGGGGAATTACAGGACTAAAGATGAATAAGGAAATAAAGGAGAAGGTATAGGAGCTTCTTGTCTCTTTCTTTGAGAATATAAATCCATTTTACTTCCTCTTAGTGCAGACTATCTTGAGCAAACATTAGATCTATCTTCCTGGATAGACATGGGAAGATCAGGAGTTCAGAGAGGTTACAGGCAATTTTCTGTAGGTCGGAAGTCAGGCATGGGTCTCACCAGGCTAAAGTCAATTGCTTTTTCCCTACTGAGAGCTCTAGGGGAGGTTCCATTTCCTTGCCTTCTCCGGTTTCTAGAGGCCACCTGCATTCTTTGGCTCAGGGCCCCTTCCTCCCATTTTCAAAGCCAGCAATATTGCATTTTTATGACCATTATTCCTCAGTCACATCTCCTGCTGACCACAGCCCAGGAAGGTCCTCCTGATTTAAAGAATGCATGTGATTAGATTGTACCCACTCAGATAATCCAGGATAATTGCATAATTTCAAGGTCAAAACCTTTAATCATATCTGAAACAACAAAATCCCTTTTGTCATGTAAGGTAACATATTCATAGGTTCCAGGGATTAGAGGAGAGAGGGACAGGGAAGGAGGTAGGGAAGAAGGAAGAGTGAGAGCCAGGAGACAGAGAAAGAGAGAGAGAGAGAGAACCAAGTTCACATAATAAATGAACAACACTTTTTGTCTAGGAATATTCAACAGAACTTCTTAGAAATGGGTATAGTGCATCAGTCAGTTGATCAGACAGGTACTTTGAATGTCTCAGATATTAAAAGAGCCTTTATTTTTGGTGGTATGAATTTGACAATGACAGAGAAATGTTAAAAGTAAATTAAAAAAAAGAAGATATTTGTCTTTCTCGGTCTGAATTTTTCAATGAGCATAATACCCTCAAAGTCCATCCATATTGTCACAAATGGCAAGATTTCATCTTTTCTTAGAGCTGAATAGGATTCCATTATACATACCATATCTTCTTTATCCATTCATCTGTTGATAAGCACTTAGGTTGTTTCCATATCTTGACAATTGTAAATAGTGCCACGATGAACATAGGGATGCATATATCTTTTCAAATTTAGTGTTTTTGTATTCTTTGGATAAATACCCAGAAGTGGAATAGCTGGATCACACAGCAGTTTTACTCTCAATTTTTTGGAGGAATTTCCATACTATTCTACAGTATGGAATTGGCTACACCAATTAACATTCTCACCAACAGTGTATGAGGGTTCTCTTTTCTCCACATCCTCACAAACACTTGTTGTTTCTTGCTTTTTGATAATAGCCATTCTAACAGGTGTGATATGATATCTCATTATGGTTTTGATTTGCATTTCCCTAATAATTAGTGATGTTGAACATCTTTTTATGTGCCTGATGGCTACCTGTATGTCTTCTTTAGAAAAATGTCTATTCAGCTCCTCTGCCCATTTCTTAATCGGATTGTTTGTTTTAGGTTGTTGTTGTTGAATTGTATCAGTTCTTTATATATTTGTATATTAAACCCTTAACAGATATATGATTTGCAAATATCTTCTCCCATTCAGTAGGTATTTTTGTTCACGGTTTCCTTTGCTGTGCAGAGGCCTTTTGGTTTGATATAGTCCTATTTGTTTATTTTTGATTTTGTTTACTTTGCCTGAGGAGACATATCCAGAAAGATATTGCTAAGACTGATGTCAAAGAGTGTAATGCCTATGTTTCCTTCTAGAAGTTTTATGGTTTCAGGCCTTATATTCAAATCTTTAATCCATTTTGAGTTGATTTTTGTGTGTGGTGTGAGATAGTGGTCTAGTTTCTTCTCTTTTTTTTTTTGCATGTATCTGCCCAGTTTTCCCAACACCATTTATTGAAGAGAGTAAGCTTTCTCCATTGTATGATCTTTGCTTCTTTGTCATAAATTAATTGTCCATATATGTATGGGCTTATTTCTGGGCTCTCAATTTTTTTCTTTTGATTTATGTATCTGTTTTTCTGCAAATACCATGCTGTTTTGATTACTATAGCTGTGTATTATAGTTTGAAATCAGGCAATATTATACCTTCAGCCTTGTTCTTTTTCTCTCAGGATTGCTTTGGCTTTTTGGGGAATTTTTGTTCTATTTCTTTGAAAAATGTCATTGGGATTTTGATAGGGATTGCATTGAATATGTAGACTGTTTTAGGTAATATGGACATTTTAACAATGTTTAACCTTTCAATCCATGAGCAAAGAATATCTTTCCATTTATTTGTATCTTCTTCAGTTTCTTTCAACCATGTCTTTAATAAGTCATATGGAGAAAGACAAATACCATATGTTTTTACTCATATGTGGAATATAAAAAAAATGAGCAAACCAAACCAAACAAAAATAAACATGTAGATACAGAGAACAGAGTAGTGGTTGCTAGAGGGAAAGGGGTGGGGGTGAGGGTGAAATAGGTAAAGGTGTCAACTGTGTGATGATGATTGGAAACTAAATTTTTGGTGATAAGCATGCTGCAATGTATACAGAAGTAGAAATATAATGTGGTACACGTGAAACTTATATAATGTTATAAACCAACATTACCTCAATTTAAAAAAATGAAATAAATAAATAAATAAATGGTACAGTAGTCCTGCTTCATGCCATACTAGATGGCATGATGATGATGATGATAACAACAATTATTTTTACCAATCACTTGCTAAGTCTGAAACATTATTCTAAACATTTTACATGAAAAATCTTATTTAGTCCTCCAAATAACCTCAAATCCATTTTACAGATAAGGAAAAGGAGACAGAGAACTTAAGTCATTTGCACACTTATAATTAGTAGAATAAAGAACCCATCCATCAGTAGTCTATTTTATACATAGTATCAATAATATATATATATATGTAAATACCAGTCTCCCAATTCCTCCCACCCCACGCCTTTCCCCCTTGGTATCCATACATTTGTTCTTTACGTCTGTGTCTCTATTTCTGCTTTGCAAGTAAGATCATCTATACCATTTTTCTAGATTCCACATAAATGCCTTATTATATGATATTTGCTGTTCTCTTTCCGACTTACTTCACTCTGTATGACATTCTCTAGGTCCATCCATGTCTCTGCAAATGACCCAATTTCATTCCTTTTTATGGCTGAATAATATTCCATTGCATATATGTACCACATCTTCTTTACCCATTCCTCTGTTGATGGACATTTAGGTTGCTTCCATGTCCTGGCTATTGTAAATATTGATGCTATGAACATTGGGGTGCATGTGTTTTTTTAGAATTATTGTTTTCTCTGGGTATATCCCCAGTAGTGGGATTGCTGGGTCATATGGTAGTTCTATTTTTAGTTTTTTAAGGAACCTCCTTACTGTTTTCCATAGTGGCTGTATCAATTTACATTCCCACCAAAAGTGTATGAGAGTTCCCTTTTCTCCACACCCTCTCCAGCATTTATTGTTTGTAGATTTTTTGATGGTGGCCATTCTGACCGGTGTGAGGTGATTCCTCATTGTAGTTTTAATTTGCATTTCTCTAATAATTAGTGATGTTGAGCACCTTTTCATGTGTTTGTTGGCCATCTGTACTGATGGGAACATACTGTATAGCTCAGGGAACTCTACCTAATGCACTGTGGTAACCTAAATGTGAGGGAAGTCCAAAAAGGAGAGGATATCTGTATGTGTATGGTTGATTCATTTTGTTGTGCAGTGGGGGCTAACACAACACTGTAAAGCAACCATACTCCAATAAAAATTAATTTTATAAAAAGATATTAAAAAAAAGAACCCATCCAGCTGGCTGTGGAGCTCAAGCTCTTAATCATTATACTCTACTGCTTCTACATTTTAGCCTTTCATGAAGAACTTGAGAAAGTTCTATAAATGGTTTCTAAACGTCAACTAAACATGCATAGCCCCTGGTTGTTGAGGGATAGCATTTCTTCTGTTTGACTTTGAAAGAAGAAATTATCTCAAAGCTTATCAGTACTACCCTTTTTCAGGGATTGATAACTTGAAATGGTGTCAAAGTTTCCTTTATATTCAGTGGTCCATGTCTCCATTGCTACTTTGTCAGCTCTTGCCTGCAAGGGATGATGGGAGGTAGGAAGACACTGCAAAACAGTTCTCTTCAGTACTGTTATTTTTGCCAGTTTTATTTGAATGAATTTTCACATCTACTCTAGGGCTTAGAAAACAAATGATGTGTTTGCAGGCACAAAGAAGAATGTATAATACCTAATATTCATTTTTGATTCATTTTAGAGATAAGTTTGAGGAGAAAGGAAATGTAATATACAATGTCTATCCTCAAGAGAGTAAAGATAAATTGTTTAGATCTTCACTTGATAAACTCTTCCTGGACACCTTGGCCTGCAATTCTCAGAGTATGAGGTGAATGGGGTAAGGCCTTATTGGAACCAGACCTGGCTTCCCACAGATATTGGTAAAGGAGAAATTATATAGAAAATATTTCTAGTCAAGTATTTTTCCTCCATCAAGATAGAATTAGTTCTTAAAATTATTATTTTTGAAATGATTGATATTATTTATTAAATAATTATATATTATTTGTTAAAAGTAACCATTGGCTAATCATTTTTAAAAGGCAATATGCAATTAGTATGATAATATTCTCTTTTGTATAGATCTTTACAGTAGGCAGATATTTTCTTTTTCTTTGATTTGCAAAACAGGTAAAGAAGACAGCAAGGAATTCTACAAACAAAGAAGATTTTCAACAATTGCCTAATCTCCCTTAGTCATTAGTTGCAGAACAAGAAGTTTAATCCAGGTTATCCAAATCCCAGTTCAGTGCTTGTCCCCAGTTGTCTTCAGAGAAGCACATCCAAAAGACAGGTGGTGAAAAAAGACAAAGTGTTGGAGAAACAGTAGATAACAAATTAGGTTTAGTGTTTGTAATAGCTATATTTATTAAACAAAAACAAAACAGGAGAAAACCCTAACCTACCCTCTGCCACCAAGAGGTTGATGCCTCCAGTTGGCTGTCTATGTGATGTCTTGTACAGATATAGGGAAAAATGGCTAGAAGGGTCTCAGACAAGGAGATGGTTGACAGGATGGAATGACTGTCAGAGCATGCACTGGATGCCAAGGTCAGTTCATATAGAAACTATAATTAAAATGCTAACAATAGTTGGTATTTACTGAAGGTCTTCTGTGTGTTCTTTTCTTACTTATATACTCTCTAAAACTCAACCCAAGGTAAGTCCTATACTTATTCATAGTGTATGAACATAAAAGTTAAGTCCCAGAAAGGTAAGAGAATTGCTTAAGCTCACATAGGTAGTAAGTTAAAGAGCTGGGGTTCCAGACCCAGATGTACTTGGTTTTATGGGTAGCCTATTATTTTTTAGTTCTATATTGAATATATGAATATTTTTAAGTTCTATATTGAATATATGAATATTCCTTGGAAAAATTAATATATTTTCATATAAGAATAAACTACTTTCTCAGTCTCTGTCTTAATTCCTCCTTCTTTTTTGGTTTGTATCTTACTAGACCTTTTTCTATGCATTTACATATGCTATAGAAAGTATATCATGTAATGTGTGTGATTGTATGATACCATACTGAATATATTGTTCTGCAGTTACTTTTTACTCAGTTATGTATATATGTATATATTCTCTCTATCTATTATCTAAACTATCATCTATCTGTATTAATCATTCCATATCATTAGTCATTTTAGCTGATAAACTGTAGTCCATTATATAGATAAATCATGATATTTTTCAGCCGATACTTTCTTAATGGACATTTAAGCTGTTCCAAAGTTTTCATTATTGCCAATAATGCTGAACATCCTTGCATATGTCTCCCTGTGCATAGGTACAAAAGTTTATTTGTTGTAGTAAGCATATGTCTTTGTGCAGACACATTATAATTGTTAACAAACACTGCCTAATTGCACTCGCAAGTGATGGTCACAATTTATACTTCACCTGCAGTGTTTGAGAGTGCTTATTTCTACATTCTCTGTTTTTGCCAACTTACTTGGTGAAAAAAATTGTGTTAAATTGTGTTTTCCTGCTTACTAATGAGATTGAACTTTATTTCATATAGGCACTAATAATTTGGTTTTCCTCATCTTTTAAATATCTATGTATATATTTTGCATTTTATGATTGGAATATTTATCTTATTATTGATCTGTAGGAGTACCTTATATATTCTAGATACTAATGCTTTCTCTGATATTTATGTTGCAAATATTTTCCCCAATATTATCACTTGTATTTTAAATTAAGAATGGTATCTTAGACTTCGCTGGTGGCACAGTGGTTGGGAATCCGCCTGCCAGTGCAGGAGACACGGGTTCAAGCCTTGGTCCGGGAGGATCCCACATGCCACAGAGCAGCTAAGCCTGTGTGCCACAGCTGCTGAGCCTGTGCTCTAGAGCCTGCGTGCCACAACTACTGAAGCCCGCGAGCCTGAAGCCTGTGCTCTGCAATGAGAGAGGCCACCACATTGAGAGGCCTGTGCACTGCAGCAAGGAATAACCTCCACTTGCCACAGCTAGAGGAAGCCCACACGCAGCAACAAAGACTCAATGCAGCCAAACATAAATAAATAAATATTTTTAAAAAAATGAATGGTATCTTTTTGTCATACAGAATTTTTTAATGGCTTAGTCAAATTTATTGATGCTTTTTGTTTCTTTTGCTTTTTATTTTGAAATAATTATAGGCTCACAAGAGGTTGCAAAATAAGAGTTTCTTATACCTTTCACCCAGTTTGTAATAATGATGACAACTTAAAGAGCTGTAGTTCAATATCAAAACCAAGAAACTGACATTGGTACAATACTATTAACTATATTACAGATCTTATTCTGTTTTCACTATTTTTACATGTATTAATTTGTGTGTATGGGTGTATTTCTATGCTATTTTAATCTTATGTGTAGATTCTCGTAACCACCACTGCAACCACCATGCACAACTATTCAATGACCAGAAAGATCTTCCATGTGCTCTCCCTTTATAGTTATACCCTCCTCTTCCCTGCCATCCCTAAACTATGATAGCCAATAATCTGTTCTCTACCTCTATAATTTTGTCATTTTGGAATTACTTATAAATGGAAACATATAGTATGAAACCTTTTGAAACTTACGTTTATCACTAAATGTAATATCTTTGAGATTCATCCAGGTTTTTGCATGTATCAATAGTTTGCTCCTTTTTGTTGCTGCATAGTATTCCATAGTATGGATACAAGAGTTTGTTTAAACATTAACCTTCTAAGTAACATCTGGGATATTTCCAGGTGGAGCTATTACAAATAAAGCATTCATGAATATTTGTGTACAGGTTTTTGGTGTAAAGAGAAGTTTTAATTTCTCTGGGCTAAATGACTAAGAGTTCAAGTTGTTGGGCCATATGGTAAGTGTATGTTTAACTTTATAGGAAACTATCATACTCTTCAAGAGCAGTTGTACTATTTCACATTCCTACCAACAATATATGAGTAATCCAGTTCCTCTGAATTCTCACCTGCATTTTGTATTGTTCCTGTTGTTTTTTTTTTTAATTTTAGGCATTTTGATGGGTGGGTACTGATATCTCATTGTAGTATTAATTTGCATCTCTCTAATGGCTAAGGATATTGAACATCTTTTAATGTGCTTATTTGCCACAAGTATCCTCTTTGGTGAAATGTATGTCTATTTATGTGTTTTGCTTATTTTCTAGTGATATAGTCAACCTTATTAATGTTTCTCTTTATACTTTTACTTTTTAATCTTTCCTCTTTAAAAAAAAGCACTTCTTAAGCTCCAAATCATATATATTCATTTAATGCTTTTGTAATCTTTTTATAACATCTTTATTGGAGTATAATTGCTTTACAATATTGTGTTAGTTTCTGCTGCATAACAAAGTGAATCAGCTATATGTATACATATATCCCCAGAGCCCCTCCCTCTTGCATCTCATTTATGATAAAAACTCTCCATAAAGTAGGCATAGAGGGAACTTACCTCAACGTAATAAAGGCCAAATATGATAAACCCACAGCCAACTTCGTTCTCAATGGTGAAAAAGTGAAACCATTTCCTCTAAAACCAGGAACAAGAAAAGTATGCCCACTCTCACCACTATTATTCAACATAGTTTTGGAAGTTTTAGCCACAGCAATCAGAGAAGAAAAAGAAATAAAAGGAATCCAAATCGGAAAAGAAGAAGTAAAGCTGTCACTGTTTGCAGATGACATGATACTATACATAAAGAATCCTAAAGATTTTACCAGAAAACTACTAGAGCTAATCAATGAATTTGGTAAAGTAGCAGGATACAAAGTTAATGTAATCTTTTTTTAAATTGAAGTATACTTGATTTACAATATTGCATTAGTTTCAGGTATACAGCATAGTGATTCAGGATTTTTTTGCAGATTATATTCCATTATAAGTTATTACAAGATATTAAATATAATTCCTGTGGTATACAGTAAATCCTCATTGCCTATTTTATGTATAGTAGTTTGTATCTATTAATGCCATCCTTCTAATTTGTCCCTGTGCCCCTCCCTCTCTCTTTTGGTAGTCATAAGTTTGTTTTCTATGTGAGTCCTTTTTTATTTTGGGGACTCTATTCCAGAACTAACTTTTGTGAGTTCTGTGAGGTATGGCTTTAATGTTATTTTTTCCCCAAAGCAACAGCAATTGAACAACTGAATAATACATTTGTTTACCACTGTTGGAAATACTATTTATATCACATTCATGATTCATATATATCATATACTAATTGCTAATCATATACTATATGTTAATTGTATGTAATCATGTACTAATTATGTCATATACTTACTATATAATCTGTTTCTATACTCTAATTCTACTGAGCTATTTATTTAATCTTTAACCAATACCACACTGTTTTACTTTATATAGTCCTATCATATGTCATAATATCTGATAGAATGGGTTCTACTCCTTATGTATCTTTTTTTTTCCAAACATGAATTGGCTACTGTACATTTAATCCAACATAAAAATTTTAAATCATTTCCATGAAAAAAGTCTTATTGAGGTTTCCATTGACATAGCACTGAACTTATAGGTTATATGGAGGGATAAATGATTATATATTTACAATATTTATTCACTCCTCCATTAGTATTATAAAACTCTCAGTTGACTCAAATCTCCTTTTATGTCATTGCCTGTCATTTTTCTACATAGCACGTTACCTCTGTAGGGATGGAAGATGAAGTTAAAATTTGAAGGACAGCAGCAGGATTGGAGCCTTACTAGGTGTCACAACTTGGCATGTGGTGGTCTTAGCTGTAGGATAAAAATAGGAGGTTTCAAGGGTATGGGCATGGATAGAGGAAGACTGATATTGTGGTTCCTTAGTTTCAGAGCCCCATGTACAAACCATGGGAGATGCTTAGGGGGCACCTATAGCTAAAAAGGCAAACACAGAGCTCTAATATTAGAAGAAGATGCAAGACTGGGTGGCAAAGCTGGCATCACAAACTTAACACAACCTGAGAAGAGTTTGGATAAAAGTCACTTGTAGTAATTAAGAACCCACAGAAACTGAATTAGGCCTCAGTTTTTATAGTATTTTTAAAAATATTGCTAATTTCTATTAGGCATTGAAATACAGACAGAATTTCTCCACCTCCTACTTTTACCCCAACCCCAGTGAGTTTACCTGATAATATTTTCTTCTAACTAATGTATTGGCTGAGTACACTTTGACTGAGAGAAAATGTGGTTTTGAGCCTGTTAGGGAGAGTAATTTAGGATTAAATACTTGCATCAGAGAAACTTCTTATGTATTGTCCAGGGAGGGTACATTTATAGGAACTAAACTCCAAACCAGAAGAATAGTCTAAAAGTCTTATGTCCAATTCCTGGCTCTGCCACTTACTAACCATATATCTGTGGGCAAGTTACTCAACCTCTCTGAGAGTGTTTCCTCACCAGGTAAACGTGGATAGTAACAGTACCTACACCACCAGCCTGTTCTGAAGAATTAAATGAGACTGTGTATATAAAACACCTGCTAAAGGGCCTGGCATGTGGTAAGCACTTGGCAAAGAGTGATTTCCTTCCACTCTGTCCCTCTCATCTGTAAAGACTAAACATCCCTCTGCCTAACTTGCAGGGTCTTTGTGAGACTCCAGGAAGATAACAGTTAAGAGAGCACCTTAGTGTACAGTGTATTTCAAAGGCTCCAGGTTATCACTCAACCTGTTACAGGGAAAGACCATTTAAAATAATGAGGTAAAAAAAAGCACAAGGAAACTTCAGGTAAATATCTGAGAAAAACATATGACCATGAAAACAATGGTGACTTAGATGCCTCTGAAAGGGCAATGCCTTAGCAGCTGTGATTTCATCAGTGTGGGGTGAAGGCAGGTTGTGCAAGCTAGGAAGCTGGCCTGGCAGATAGCCTAAGTGAATGGCCAGGGAGCCTGTTTCTATTGCTATTTTCCAAGACTTCCTTAAAAGTGATAACTGACCTGAATTTTAAAATAGAAAAAAAGAGTGAGAGCTCGCCTAGGAACTAGTTGTAGGCGAAAGTGAGAAATGTGGTTCTCATTTACTCAAATAATTGCTTCCAGATGAGTCACCCATTAAAAGAAGTCAAAGAAGGAATCTAAAGAAAACAGACGAGCAGCAGTGCAGGCTGCTAGGTGTAGCCAATGCAGTTCCTGGGATAATAAACTGAAATCTGCAAGCAGGGGTACAGGGCAATGACTGTTCTCTGTCTTAAGAATGGATATACAAAATAATTTATTTCAGCAAGCAATTTCTAAAGCAACTGAATGGCTTTGAACACAGTGTTTTCCAACATGTTTGTAAACTTTAAAATTACATTTAGGGTTTCCCTGGTGGTGCAGTGGTTGAGAATCCACCTGCTAATGCAGGAGACACGAGTTTGAGCCCTGGTCCAGGAAGATCCCACATGCCACAGAGCAACTAAGCCCGTGCACCACAGCTACCGAGCCTGTGCTCTAGAGCCCGTGAGACACAACTACTGAGTCCACATTACACAACTACTGAAGCCCGTGCACCTACAGCCCATGCTCCACAACAAGAGAAGCCACTGCAATGAGAAGCCCGTGCACCGCAACGAAGAGTAGACCCCACTCACTGCAGCTAGAGAAAGCCTGTGCACATCAACAAAGACACAACACAACCAAAAATAAATAAATAAATTTATAAAAAAAGAAAATAAATTACATTTAACCTCTTGAACCCACTTAAAATTAAAGAAAAAGAATTTCATGCTTTCATTATGCAGGATCGTTATGATAAAAATAAACATCTTCAAATCTGTATATCAAATATAGTTTTAGTTAATCTAAAAGAAACCAATTATAGTTTATGTAAAGATACCTTTTCCCTTTAAATTTAATACATATAGGTAAACATAAATTAGTTAAGTAAAAGTATGATTTGGGAACAAATAGATTCAAAAGTAGTACATCTTTGGCTTGAGAATTGAATATATATATAAACGACTAACATCTCATCTTGTAATATTCTCATCTTGTACTTTTTTCTCACTCTTCCTTTAATAATAGAATCATGCCTTCAAATATATCATATTATTTGTGGAGACAGTGTTATTGGATAATTTATTTGTGAAATTAACAGCAATGAACATATAACAATATTTCTTGCATACTGAATATTTATATTTTCCACGATAGCATGGGCTCTTTAGCTTTTGCAACTCATAAAAATTTTAATGTCTAATAAATTTAGATTGAGTTGAATAATAATTGATAAATGTAGCCAAATATCAGAGGTTTATAATTACTGATTTTATGGATTTTTTTAAATCAACTGATTTATTAACACAATTTTGATGCTTATTTTATGAAGAATGAGGTTAAGAAATTTTAGGTTATGATTTGCAAATAATGTGGATGGCCTTGATTCCCATGAAGGAAAAACCAAATTAAGTATAATTTTTACTTTGTTTTCTATCTCTTACATTGGTTTTTGAGGTATTAGAGATATCTTGCTATGTTGTATAAGAATATCAGATGAGTGCAACTTATTTCTCTATATCTCTATATCTGATGAATAGCATCTTGAAGCTAAATGATTAAAATTTTCAAATTTGTTGTTTTATGCTTTTCATTAAATTGATATGTGTCAGTATCAGTGTTCCTAGTGTCTCTTATTTTAACCCATAATTAATTATGGACATAAAATCCCTTTGACAATTTAAAAATGTATAAAGGTCAAAACCAACACAGTAGGTAGCAGTGTTTAGCTATAATACATAGACTGATTGATTGAGACCTGAGCTTGCTCATTTGGTCTCCTCTAACCAACATGTATGCTCTCTTTATATATACTAATATATGTTCAAGTGATTTAATTTTAAAGGATAAACATATTTAAATAATTATTCTATTTTATTTTAAATTTAAAATGAATTGATGTCATCACTACTCAGAAGTACATTCACATGTCCCTAGAAGTTTGTGAACACTTCTATTCTAAATACTATTCTAAAGAAAGGAAAAAGTCAGCAACGTTGAATGGGTGTCACTGCCCCCAAATATATGCAAATGAAAATTTCCCAACATTAAAACTCTATACCATGAGTGATTATGATCATTCATATGCCTGGCCTCAAACTAAACATCTTATCCCATCAAAACACAGATTTTATTCATCCAGTAACTTCTGCAGATTAGCTTACAATAGTTTCTATATCCTATAATCAAGATCACACTATTTAGCTTCACTTTTAAGAAGCTCCTTAATCTAGCCTCCTCCTAACCATTTAACTTTATCTTCCTCTTCTCCCCAAAAGTTCCTTCCACTCCAGCAAGTCCTCCCTGTCTCAATGCCTTTGATAATACTACTTCCTTTGGCCTTTAGATTGAACCATATAAAATTTCTGTTTTATGTCTAAAGTCATTAAATAGTAGTAATTTCAGATGGCTCAACTTAGAATGTTTTTCAATCCCCTTTTCTTAGCCCTACCTACCCTTCAGGATCCAGATTATATTCTGTCTTCATCAAGAAGCCTTCTTACATTACTTCAGTTTATACAGACTTTTCTCTTCCTTGAATTCTTAACATATTCAATTTACACAGTGTTACACATATATGTTCAAATACGTATACTTATGTATGTTGCATAAGTATACCTCCTCTTTGCACGAATATGTAATAGTATGTGCCATCGAATTACCAGGACATAAAGTACTATAAAACCTACTGCAAGCCACTCGGGTTTATATTAGCTTGCACATTGTCTTCCCATAAAAACGAGTCTAAGAACATTTTAGGAGACCTAACACTTTTGCCTTAATTTAAAAGGAACGTGTTCCACCAGCAGGGAATAGGCCAGAGATCACAAAGTCAAATACCTTCAGGAGCCCAAACAGTTAATATAATGTGCAAATGATGGGCACAAGGTTAACTAGCTGTTGGTAGAGGAGAGGAAGGAGTATGTGGTAAACAGGAAAAGGTATGCATTACAGTAGAAGAAATGCCATTCAATTCAGATTTTCTAAAACATGGGGCAGAAAAAAGTCCAGTGATCCAATTTTATCTCTTGGCTTTGACATTCTGGAGCAGCAGGCATCTGTGAGCCCAGATTCCCCTGGGGATCCATGAAAGTAACAAAGAAAGAGAACACTCTTTTTCCAGGGCCAAAGGTCACCTCATTATTTCCTTTGTCATAGTTTCCTACTCTCTGATTCTCTCTATCTTAGCTTCGGACTTGCCTGGTTACTTTGGTCTTATCTAACCTCCCTGGACTCTATTCTGTTTTATTTGCTGACAACCCCCTCAGTATCTAGCACTGTCTGTGGCCATTTCAAATTTGTCTGCTTCTCTGAGATCAATATTCTACTTTCCTGACCCTACCTGCCAGCCTCTGTCATCTTCATCCCACTCTTAACTCTCCACAGTTTCTACTTTGGGAGAAATGTTTAATCTGACTCTTGAATGAATTTTTGTTTTCCAAATATTTCCAGAAAGCTAGGGTAGATTTGGAGTCCCTTAATTTAGAAGGATTTTAGGAAGAATTCAAAGAATCCAGCTGGATTCACTAACTAATATTAAGGGATTCCAGAGCTTCAGTATGGCCTGAAGACTCTGTCAACATAAATTCAAATTTCAGTAAACATAAGAATAAATAACTTGGCTATTGCTGTCCAATAAAACATTCCATGAATTTCAAAATAGTAACTATAGGTCACATTTGGCTATTAAACACTAGCAATGTGGTTAGTGACTGGGGAACAGAATTTTTATTTTTATTTAATTTTAATTAAAAGCTCACTGGACCTAGAGTTAGAGAAACTAGGTCTACCATTACCATTTATGATTTTGATCCACCTAATCTTCTGGGGGTCAGATTGTTTATCTGGAAACTAATGATGATAAGAATCCTTGCCCTGCTACTTATAGGGATATTTTGAGGAGAATATGGTATAATTTTGAAGAAAGCAAATTGTAAACTCTCAAGTGCTCTACTCATGCATGGGATGAAGATGATATAGGTGACTATTCTTTGCTAAAACTTACTGAAGGGGAGACCTTCAAGATGGTTGAGGAGTAAGACATGGAGATCACCTTCCTACCCACAAATACATCTGAAATACATCTACATGTGGAAAAACACCTACAGAACACCTACTGAATGCTAGTAGAAGACCTCAGATTTCCCAAAAGGCAAGGAACACCCCATGTACCTGGATAGGCCAAAAAAAAAAAAAAAAAAAAAAAAGAGACAAAGGAATAGGGATAAGACCTGCACTTCTGGGAGGGAGATGTGAAGGAGGAAAAGTTTCCACACTCTAGGAAGCCCCTTCAATGGCAGACAAGGGGGGTGGCAAGAGGGAAGCTTTGGAGCCACGGAGGAGAGCACAGCAATAGGGATGTAGAGGGCAAAGTGGAGAGATTCCCACACAGAGGATTGGTGCCTACCAGCACTCATCAGCCTGAGAGGCTTGTCTGCTCACCCACCAGGGCAGGTGGGGACTGGGAGCTGAGGCTCTGGTTTCAGGGGTCAGATCCCAGGGAGAGGACTGGGGTTGGCTGCATGAACACAGCCTGAAGGGAGCTAGTGTGCCACAGCTGGCCAAGTGAGAGTCCAAGAAAAAGTCTGGAACTGCCTAAGAGGCAAGAGACCATTGTTTCAGGGTGCGTGAGGAGAGGAGATTCAGAACACTGCCTAAACGAGCTTCAGAGATGGGTGCAACCACAGCTATCAATGCAGACACCAGAGATGGGCATAAAATGCTAAGACTGTTGCTGCAGTGACCAAGAAGACTGTGTGCAAGCACAGGTCACTATCCACACTTCCCCTCTCAGGAGCCTGTGCAGCCCGTCACTGCCAGGGTCCTGTGATCTAGGGACAACTTCCCTGGGAGAACACACAGTGCACCTCAGGCGGTTGCAACGTCATGCTGACCTCTGCTGCCTCAGGCTTACCCTGCATTCCATACACATCACTCCCCACGGCCTGAGTGAGCCAGAGCCCCCTAATCAGCTACTACATACTTTTAGTATGGGACTTTAACACCCTACTTTCACCCATGGACAGATCATCCAAAATGAAAATAAATAAGGAAACACAAGCTTTAAATGATACATTAAACTAGATGCACTTAATTGATAATTATAAGACATTCCATCCAAAAAGAACAGAATAAACTATCTTATCATGTGCTCATGGAACATTCTCCAGGATAGATCATATCTTTGGTCACAAATCAAACTTTGTTAAATTTAAGAAAATTGAAATCATAACGAGTATCTTATCCAACCACAACACTATGAGACTAGATACCAATTACAGGAAAAAATCTGTAAAAAATACAAACACATGGAGGCTAAACAATACATTAATAAATAACCAAGAGATCACTGAAGAAATCAAAGAGGAAATAAGAAAATACCTAGAAAAAAATGACAATGAAAACACGGCCAACAAAAACCTATAGGATGCAGCAAAAGCAGTTCTGAGAAGGAAGTTTATAGCAATAAAATCCTACCTTAGAAAACAAGAAGCATCTCAAATAAACAACCTAATTTTACAACTACAGTAATTAGAGAAAGAAGAACAAAATAAACACAAAGTTAGCAGAAGGAAAGAAATAATAAATATCAGATCAGAAATAAATGAAAAAGAAATGAAGGAAACAATAGCAAACATCAATAAAATTAAAAGCTGGTTCTTTGAGAAGACAAAAAATAATTGATAAACCATTAGCCAGACTCATCAAGAAAAAAGGGAGAAGACTCAAATCAATACAACTAGAAGTGAAAAAGAAGAAACAGCTGACACTTCAGAAATACAAAGGATCATGAGAGATTACTACAAGCAAATATAGGCCAAAAAAGTGGCCAACCTGGAAGAAATGGACAAATTCTTAGAAATGTACAACCTTCTGAGACTGAAACAGAAAGAAACAGAAAATATAAACAGACCAATCACAAGCACTGAAATTGAAACTGTGATTAAAAATCTTCCAAAATTCAAAAGCCCAGGACCAGATGGCTTCACAGGCGAATGCTATCAAACATTTAGAGAAGAGCTAACACCTATCCTTCTCAAAATCTTCCAAAATATACCAGAGGGAGGAACACTCCCAAACTCATTCTACGAGACCACTATCTCCCTAATACCAAAATCAGACAAGGATGTCACAAAGAAAGAAAACTACAGGCCAATATTAGTGATGAACATAGATGCAAAAATTCTTAACAAAATATTAACAAACAGAATCCAACAGCACATTAAAAGGATCATACACCACAAGTAACTGGGGTTTATCCCAGGAATGCAAGGATTCTTCAATATACGCAAATCAATCAATGTGATACACCATATTAAACTGAAGGAGGAAAACCATATGATCATCTCAATACATGCAGAAAAAGTTTTCAACAAAATTCAACACCCATTTATGATAAAAACCCTCCAGAAAGTTGGCATAGACGGAATGTACCTCAACATAATAAAGTCCACATATGACAAACCCACAGCCAACATCATTCTCAGTGGTGAAAATCTTAAACCATTTCCTCTAAGATCAGGAACAAAACAAGGTTGTCCACTCTCACCACTGTTATTCAACACGGGTTTTGAAGTTATAGCCTCAGTAATAAGAGAAGAAAAAGAAATGAAAAGAATCCAAATAGGAAAAGAAGAAGTAAATCTGTCACTGTTTGCAGATGACATGAAACTATACATGGAGAATCCTAAAGATGTTACCAGAAAACTACTAGAGCTAATCTGTATGCAGAAAGCTACAAGACACTGATGAAAGGAATTAAAGTTGATATAAACAGATGGAGAGATATACCATGTTCTTGGATTGGAAGAATCAACATTGTGCAAATAACTATACTACCCAAAGCAATCTACAGATTCAATGCAATCCCTATCAAACTACCAATGGCATTTTTCACAGAACTAGATCAAAAAATTTCCAAACTTTTATGGAAACACAAAAGACCCCGAATAGCCAAAACAATCTTGAGAAAGAGAAATGGAGCTGCAGTAATCAGACTCCCAGACAGCAGACTATACTACAAAGCTACAGTAATCAAGACAGTATTGTACTGGCACAGAAACAGAAATATAGATAAATGGAACTGGATAAAAAGCCCATTGATAAATCCACACACGTATGGTCACCTACTCTTGATACAGGAGGCAAGAATATACAATGGAGAAAAGACAGCCTTTTCAATAAGTGGTGCTGGGAAAACTGGACAGCTACATGTAAAAGAATGAAATTAGAACACTTCTGAGCACCATACACAAAACTAAACTCAAAATGGATTAAAGACCTAAACGTAAGGCCAGACATGATAAAATTCTTAAAGGAAAACACAGGCAGAACCCTCTATGACATAAATCACAGCAAGATCCTTTTTGACCCACCTCCTAGAGAAATGGAAATAAAAACAAAAATAAACAAATGGGACCTAATGAAAATTAAAAGCTTTTGCACAGCAAAGGAAAACATAAACAAGATGAAAAGACAACCCTCAGAATGGGAGAAAATATTTTCAAATGAAGCAACTGACAAAGAATTAATCTCTAAAATTTACAAGAAGCTCATGCAGCTCAATATCAAAAAAACAAACAACCCAATCAAAAAATGGGAAGAATACTTAAATAGCCATTTCACCAAAGAAGATATACAAATTGCCAACAAACATATGAAAGGATGTCTAACATCACTAATCATTAGAGAAATGCAAATCAAAACTACAATGAAGTATCACCTCACACCATTCAGAATGGCCATCACTAAAAAATCTACAAACAATAAATGCTGGAGAGGGTGTGGAGAAAAAGGAACACTCTTGCATTCTTGGTGGGAATATAAATTGATGCAGTCATTATGGAGAACTGTATGGAGGTTCCTTAAAAAACTAAAAATATAACCACCATACAACTTAGCAGTTGCACTACTGGGCATATACCCTGAGATAACCACAATTCAAAAAGAGTCATGTACCACGATGTTCACTGTATCTCTATTTACAATAGCCAGGACATGGAAAAAATCCTAAGTGTCCATCAACAGGTGAATGGATAAAGAAGATTTAGCACATATATACAATGGAATATTACTCATCCATAAAAAGAAGTGAAATTTAATCATTTTTAGTGAGTTGTACAGACCAAGAGACCATCATACCGAATGAAATAAGAAAGTGGAGCTCCTCTAGAAAGATAGTGGAAGAGTAAGATGAGGAGATCAACTTCCTCCCCACAGATACATCAGAAATACATCTACACATGGAACCACTCCTATAGAACACCCACTGAATGCTGGCAGAAGACCTCAGATCTCCCAAAAGGCAAGAAACTCCCCACGTACCTGGGTAGGGCAAAAGAAAAAAGAATAAACAGAGACAGAAAAATAGGGATGGGACCTTCACCAGTGGGAGGTAGCTGTGAAGGAGGAAATGTTTCCACACACTAGGAAGACCCTTCCTGTGCAGAGGCTGTGGGTGGCAGAGGGGGCAAGCTTTGGAGCCCTGGAGGAGAGCACAGCAAAAGCAGCGTGGAGAGCAAAGCAGAGAGATTCCCTCACAGAGGATTGGTGCCGAACAGCACCCACCAGCCCAAGAGGCTTGTTTGCTCACCTGCCGGGGCAGGCAGGGGCTGGGAGCTGAGGCTCAGGCTTTGGTCCAATCGCAGGGAGAGGACTAGTGGCGTAAACACAGCCTGGAGGAGTTAGTTAACCACGGCCAGCTGGGAGGGAGTCCGGGAAAAAGTCTGCACCTGCTGAAGAGACAAGAGACTTTTTCTTCCCTCTTTATTTCCTGGTGAGTGAGGAGAGGGGATAAAGAACACTGCTTAAAGGAGCTCCAGAGACAGGCGAGGGCCGCAGCTCACAACACAGTCCCCGGAGACAGGCATGAGATGCTAGGGCTGCTGTCACTACCAACAAGAAGACTGTGTGCAAGCACAGGTCACCATCCACACCTATCGTCCTGGGAGCCTGTGCAGCCTGCCACTGCCAGGGTCCCGTGACATAAGGACAACCTCTCTGGAAGAATGCACGGCGCGCCTCAGGCTGCTGCAATGTCACGCCGGCCTCTACCACGGCTGGCTGGCACCGCATCCGTACCCCTCCCTCCCCCCAGCCTGAGTGAACCAGAGCCCCTGAATCTGCTGCTCCTTTAACCCTGTCCTGTCTGAGCAAAGAAGCAGATGCCCTGAGATGACCTAAACACAGAGTTGGAGCCAAATCCAAAGCTGAACACCGGGAGCTCTGCAAACAAAGAAGAGAAAGGGAAACCTGTCCCAGCAGCCACAGGAGCAGCGGATTAAATATCCACAATCAACGTGATGTACCCTGAATCTGTGGAATACCTGAATAGACAACAAATCATGCCAAATTGAGGAGGTGGAATTTGAGAGAAAGTTATATTATTTTTTCCCCTTTTCCTCTTTTTGTGATTGTGTATGTGTATGCTTTGGTGTGATATTTTGTCTGTAGAGCTTTGCTTTCACCATTTGTCCTAGGGTTCTGCCCTCCATTTTTTTTTACTTTTCAAAAAATGTTTTTTTCTTAATAATTATTTTTTTATTTTAATAACTTTATTTTATCTTCTTTCTTTCTTTCTTTCTTTCTTTCTTTCTTTCTTTCTTTCTTTCTTTCTTTCTTTCTTTCTACATTTTCTCCCTTTTATTCTGAGCCGGGTGGATGAAAGGCTCTTGGTGCTACAGCCAGGAGTCAGTGTTGTGCCTCTGAGGTGGAAGAACCAACTTCAGGACACAGGTCCACAACAGACCTCCCAGCTCCATGTAATATCAAATGGTGAAAATCTCCCAGAAATCTCCATCTCAACACCAAAACCCAGCTTCACTCAACGACCAGCAAGCTACAGTGCTGGACACCCTATGCCAAACAGCTAGCAAGACAGGAGCACAACCCCACCCAATAGCAGGTAAGCTATAGCAAGGTAAGCAGCCACCAGAACTAACAAATGAAGAGGAAATAAGCAGTCTACCTGAAAAAGAATACAGAATATTGATAGTAAAGATGAACCAAAGTCTTGGAAACAGAATAGAGAAAATGCAAGAAACACTAAACAAGGACCGAGCAAAACTAAAGAGGAAACAAGCAACAATGAACGACACAATAAATGGAACTAAAAATACTCTAGAAGGGATCAATAGCAGAATAACTGAGGAAGAAGAATGGATAAGTGACCTGGAATATAAAATATTGGAAATAATTGCTGTAGCACAGAATAAAAAAAAATAATAAAAAGAACTGAGGACAGTCTCAGAGACCTCTGGGACAACATTAAATGTACCAACATTCGAATTATAGGGGTCCCAGAAGAAGAAGAGAAAAAAAAAAGGACTGAGAAAATATTTGAAGAGGTTATAGTTGAAAATTTCCCTAATATGAGAAAAGAAATAGTTAATCAAATCCAGGAAGCACAGGGAGTCCCATACAGGATAAATGCAAGGAGAAACAAGCCAAGAAACATATTAATCAAACTATCAAAAATTAAATAAAAGAAAACATATTAAAAGCAGCAAGGGAAAAACAACAAATAACACACAAGGGAATCCCCATAATGTTAACATCTGATCTTTCAGGAGAAACTCGGCAAGCCAGAAGGAAGTGGCAGGACATATTTAAAATGATGAAGGAGAAAAACCTACAACCAAGATTACTCTACCCAGCAAGGATCTCATTCAGATTTGATGGAGAAGTTAAAACCTTTAGAGACTAGGAAAAGTTGAGAGAGTTCAGCACCACCAAACGAGCTTTACAACAAATACTAAAGGAACTTCTCTAGACAAGAAACACAGAGAAGGAAAAGATCTACAATAACAAACCCAAAACAGTTAAGAAAATGGAAATAGGAACATACATTTCGATAATTACCTTAAGTGTAAATGGATTAAATGCTCCCACCAAAAGACACAGACAGGCTGAATGGATACAAAAACAAGACCCATATATATGCTGTCTACAAGAGACCCTCTTCAGACATAGGGACACGTACGACTGAAAGTGAGGGGATGGAAACAAATATTCCATGCAAATGGAAATCAAAAGAAAGCTGGAGTAGCAATTCTCATATCAGACAAAATAGATTTTAAAATAAAGACTATTAGGAGAGACAAAGAAGGACACTACATAATGATCAAGGTATCGATCCAAGAAGATATAACAATTGTAAGTATTTATGCACCCAACATAGGAGCACCTCAATACATAAGGCAAATACTAACAGCCATAAAAGGGGAAATCAACAGTAACACATTCACAGTAGGGGATTTAAACACCCCACTTTCATCCACGGACAGATCATCCAAAATGAAAATAAATAAGGAAACACAAGCTTTAAATGATACATTAAACAAGATGGACTTAATTGATATTTATAGGACATTCCATAGAGAAACAACAGGATACATATTCTTCTCAAGTGCTCATGGAACTCTCCCCAGGATAGATAATATCTTGGGTCACTAATCAAGCCTTGGTAAATTTAAGAAAATTGAAATTGTATCAAGTATCTTTTCCAACAACAATGCTATAAGACTAGATATCAATTACAGGAAAAGATCTGTAAAAAATACAAACACATGGAGGCTAAAAAATACACTACTTAATAATGACTTGATCACTAAAGAAATCAAAGAGGAAATAAAAAAAATACCTAGAAACAAATGACAGTGGGGACACAATGACCCAAAACCTATGGGATGCAGCAAATGCAGTTCTAAGAGGGAAGTTTATAGCAATACAATCCTACCTTGAGAAATAAGAAATATCTCAAATAAAAAAAACCTAACCTGACCTAAAGAAATTACAGAAAGAAGAACAAAAATCCCTCAAAGTTTGCAGAAGGAAAGAAATAATAAAGATCAGATCAGAAATAAATGAAAAAGAAATGAAGGAAACGATAGCAAATTTCAATAAAACTAAAAGTTAGTTCTTTGAAAAGATAATCAAAACTGATTAAGCATGAGGCAGACTCTTCAGGAAAAAAAGGGAGAAGACTCAAATCAATAGAATTCGAAATCAAAAAGAAGAAGTAACAACTGACACTGCAGAAATAAAAATGATCATGAGAGATTAAAAGCAACTCTATGCCAAAAAAATGGACAACCTAGAAGAAATGGACAAATTCTTAGAAATGCACAACCTGTCAAGACTAAACCAGGTAGAAATAGAAAATATGAACAGACCAATCACAAGCACTGAAATTGAGAATGGGATTAAAAATCTTCCAACAAACAAAAGCCGTGGACCCCATGGCTTCTCAGGTGAATTCTTTCAAACATTTAGAGAAGAGCTAACAACTATCCTTCTCAAGTTCTTCCAAAATATAGCATAGGGAGGAACACTCACAAACTCATTCTACGAGGCCACCATCACCCTAATACCAAAACCAGAGAAAGATGTCACAAACACTAAGATCAGGAACAAGACAACTTTGCCCACTCTCACCACTATTATTCATCATAGTTTTGGAAGTCTTACCCACAGCAATCAGAGAAGAAAAATAAATAAAAGGAATCCAAATCAGAAAAGAAGATGTGAAGCTGTCACTGTTTGCAGATGACATGATACTATACATAGAGAATCCCAAAGTTGCTACCAGAAAACTATGAGTGCTAATCAATGAATTTGGTAAAGTAGCAGGATACAAAATTAATGCACAGAAATCTCTGGCATTCCTATACAATAATGATGAAAAATCTGAAACTGATATCAAGAAAACATTCCCATTTACCAATGCAACAAAAAGAATAAAATATCTAGGAATAAACCTACCTAAGGAGACAAAAGACCTGTATGCAGAAAATAATAAGACACTGATGAAAGAAATTATAATGATACAAATAGATGGAGAGATATACCATGTTCTTGGATTGGAAGAATCAACATTGTGAAAATGACTCTACTACCCAAAGCAACCTACACATTCAATGCAATCCCTATCAAACTACCACTGGCATTTTTCACAGAACTAGAACAAAAAAATTCACAATTTGTATGGAAACACAAAAGACCCCACATAGCCAAAGCAATCTTGAGAATGAAAAATGGAGCTGGAGGAATCAGGCTCCCTGACATCAGACTATAGTACAAAGCTTCATTAATCAAGTCAGTATGGTACTGGCACAGAAACAGAAAGGTAGATAAATGGAATAGGATAGAAGGCCCAGAGATAAACCCATGCATATATGGTCACCTTATCTTTGATAAAGGAGACAGGAATGTACAGTGGAGAAAGGATAGCCTCTTCAAAAAGTGGTGCTGGAATAACTGGACAGGTACATGTAAAAATATGAGATTAGATCACTCCCTAACACCATACACAAAAATAAACTCAAAATGGATTAAAGACCTAAATGTAAGGCCAGAAACTATCCAACTCTTAGAGGAAAACATAGGCAGAGCACTCTATGATATAAATCACAGCAAGATCCTTTTTGACCCACCTCCTAGAGAAATGGAAATAAAAACAAAAGTAGACAAATTGGACCTAATGAAACTTCAAAGATTTTGCACAGCAAAGGAAGCCATAAACAAGACCAAAAGACAACCCTCAGAATGGGAGAAAATATTTGCAAATGAAGCAACGGACAAGGGATTAATCTCCAAAATATATAAGCAGCTCATGCAGCTCAATAACAAAAAAAACAAACAACCCAAACCAAAAATGGGTAGAAGACCCAAATAGACAATTCTGAATAGAAGTTATACACTCTTCCAAGGAACACATGAAAGAATGCTCAACATAATTAATCATTAGAGAAATGCAAATCAAAACTACAATGAGATATCATCTCAAACCAGTCAGGATGGCCATCATCAAAAATCTAGAAACAATAAATGCTGGAGAGGGTGTGGAGGAAAGGGAACACTCTTGCACTGCTGGTGGGAATGTGAATTGGTGCATCCACTATGGAGAACAGTATGGAGGTTCCTTAAAAATCTACAAATAGAACTACCATATGACCCAGCAATCCCACTACTGGGCATATACCATGAGAAAACCATAATTCAAAAAAAGTCATATACCAAAATGTTCACTGAAGCTCTATTTACTATAGCCCAGAGATGGAAACAACCTAAGTGCCCATCATCGGATGAATGGATAAAGAAGATGTGGCACATATATACAATGGAATATTTCTCAGCCATAAAAAGAAACAAAATTGAGCTATTTGTAATGAGGTGCATGGACCTAGACTCTGTCATACAGAGTGAAGTAAGTCAGAAAGAAAAAGACAAATACCGTATGTTAACACATATATATGGAATTAAAAAAAAAATGTCATGAAGAACCTAGGGGTAAGACAGGAATAAAGACACAGACATACTAGAGAATGGACTTGAGGATACGGGTAGGGGGAATCGTAAGTTGTGACAAAGTGAGAGAGAGGCACGGACATATATACACTACCAAACGTAAAATAGATAGCTAGTGGCAAGAAGCCACATAGCACAGGGAGATCAGCTCAGTGCTTTTTGACCACCTAGAGGGGTGGGGTAGGGAGGGTGGAAGGGTGGGAGACACAAGAGGGAAGAGAACTTATGTATATGTATAGCTGATTCACTTTGTTATAAAGCAGAAACTAACACACCATTGTAAAGCAATTATACTCCAATAAAGATTAATAAAAAGAAAGCTGGAGTACTATTGCTCATGTTGGACAAAATATTCTTCAAAATAAAGACTATTACATCAACCCAAGTAGAAGATATAACAATTGTAAATATTTATGTACCCAACACAGGAGCACATGAATACATAACGCAAATGCTAACTGCCATAAAAGGGGAAATCAACAGTAACACAATAAAAGTGGAGGACATTAACACACCACTTATGCCAATGGATAGATCTTCCAGACGGAATAAAAGGAAACACAAGCCTTAAAAGACACATTAGACCAGACAGACTTAATTGATATTTATAGGACATTTCAGCCGAAAGCATCAGAATACACGTTCGTTTGCAGTGCACATATAACACTCTCCAGAATGGATCACATTTTTGGTCACTAATCAAGCCTCAGTAAATTTAAGAAAATTGAAATCATATGCAGAATCTTTTCCGACCACAATGCTATGAGACTAGAAATCAAATATGGTGGGAAAAAAAACTGTAAAAAACCCACAAACACATAGGCGCTAAACAATATATTACTAAATAACCAAGAGATCACTGAAAAAATCAAAGAGGAAATTTAAAAAATACCTAGAAACAAATGGCAAATGAAAACACAATGATCCAAAACCTATGGGATCCAGCAAAAGCAGTTCTAAGAGGAAAGTTTATAGCAATACAATCCAACCTCAAAAACAAGAAAAATCTCAAATAAACAACCTTAAAGCAACTAGAGATAAAAGAACAAGCAAATACCAAACCTAGTAGAAAGAAAGAAATCATAAAATTCAGAACAGAAGTAAATGAATTAGAAATGAAGAAAACAATAACAAAGATGAATAAAACTGAAATCTGGTTCTTTGAGAAGATAAACAAAATTGATAAACCTTTAGCCAGACTCAACAAGAAAAAAAAGGTAGAGGACTCATATCAATAAAATTAGAAATAAAAAAGAAGTTACAACTGACACTGCAGAAATACAATGGTTCATAAGAGAATACTACAAGCAACTCTATGCCAACAAAATGGAAAACCTGGAAGAAATGGACAAATTCTTAGAAATGCACAACCTGCCAAGACTGAATCAGGAAGAAATAGAAAATATGAACAGACCAATCACAAGCACTGAAATTGACACTGTGATTAAAAATCTTCCAACAAACAAAAGCACAGGATAATATGGCTTCACAGGTGAATTCTATCAAACATTTAGAGAAGAGCTAACACCTATCCTTCTCAAACTCTTTCAAAATTTGCAGAAGGAGGAGTACTCCCAAATCCATTCTGTGAGGACACCATCACTCTGATACAAAAACCAGAGATATCACAAAAATATTACAGGCTAATATTACTGATGAACATAGATGTAAAAATCCTCAACAAAATTATAGCAAACCAAACCCAACAACAATTAAAAGGATTATACACCATGATCAAGTGGGATCCATCCCAGGGATGTAAGGATTCTTCAATATATGAAAATCAATAAATGTGATACACCATATTAAGAAACTGAAGAATAGAACCATATGATCATCTCAATAGTTGCAGAAAAAGCTTTGACAAAATTCAATAACCATTTATGATAAAAACTTCCCATAAAATGGGCATACAGGGAAGCTACCTCAACATAATAAACGCCATATATGACAGACCCACAGCAAACATTATTCTCAATGGTGAAAAACTGAAAGCATTTCCTCTTGGATCAGGAACAAGACAAGACACCACTTTTATTCAACATAGTTTTGGAAGTGCTAGCGAAGGGAATAAGAGAAGAAAAAGAAGTAAAAGGGATCGAAATTGGAAAAGAAGTAAAACTGTCACTGTTTGCAGATGACATGATACTATACATATAAAATCCTAAAGATGCTACCAGAAACTTAGTAGAGCTAATCAATGAATTTAGTAAAGTCCCAGGATACAAAATTTATACACAGAAATCTCTTGCATTCCTGTACACTAACAACAAAAGATCAGAAAAAGAAATTAAGGAAACAATCCGATTTACCATTGCAACAAAAAGAATAAAATACCTAGGAATAAACCTAACTAAGGAGGTCAAGCCCTGTATTCAGAAAACTATAAGATACTGATGAAAGAAATCAAAGATGACACAAACAGAAGAAGAGATATACCATGTTCGTGGATTGGAAGAATCAGTATTGTGAAAATGATTATACTACCCAAAGCAATCCACAGATTCAATGCAATCCTTATCAAAATACCAGTGGCATTTTTCATAGAACTAGAAGAAAAAAAATTACAATTTGTATGGAAACAGAGAAGACCCAAAATAGCCAAAGTAATCTTGGGAAAGAAAAATAGAGCTGGAGGAATCAGGCGCTGTGACTTCAGACTAGACTACAAAACTACAGTCATCCAGACAGTATGGCACTGGCACAAAAACAGAAATATAGATCAATGGAACAGGATAGAAAGCCCAGAGATAAACCCACACACCTATGGTCACCTTATCTTTGATAAAGGAGTCAAGAATATGCAATGGAGAAAAGACAGCCTCTTTAATAAGTGCTGCTTGGAAAACTGGACAGCTACATGTAGAAGAATGAAATTAGAACACTTCTTCACACCACCATACACAAAAATAAACTCAAAATGGATTAAAGACCTAAATGTAAGGCCAGACACTCTAAAACTCTCAGAGGAAAGCATAGGCAGAACACTCTTTGACATAAATCACAGCAAGATCTTTTTTCCCCCACTTCCTAAAGTAATGAGAAAAGAAACAAAAATTAAACAAATGGGATCTAATTAAACTTAAAAGCTTTTGCACAGCAAAGGTAACCATAAACATGATGAAAAGACAACCCTCAGAATGGGAGAAAATACTTGCAAATGATACAACTGACAAATTATTAATCTCTAAAATATACAAAGAACTCATGCACTCAATATCAAAAAACAAACAACCCAATCTAAAAATGGGCAGAAGGCCTAAATAGACATCTCTCTAAAGAAGACATACAGATGGCCAAGAGGCACATGAAAAGATGCTCAACATCACTAATTATTAGAGAAATGCAAAACGAAAGTACAGTGAGGTATCACCTCACACCGGTCAGAATGGCCATCATCAAAAATCTACATACAGTAAATGCTGAAGAGGGTGTGAAGGAACAGGAACCCTTTTGCACTATTTGTGGGAATGTAATTTGATACAGCCACTACAGAGAAGATTACGGAGCTTCCTTAGAAAACTAAAACTAGTACTACCATATAACCCAGCAATCCTACTACTGGGCAGATGCCCAGAGAAAACCATAATTCAAAAAGATATATGCACCCCAATGTTCATCGCAGCACTATTTACAATAACCAGGTCATGGAAACAACCTTAATGTCCATCAACAGAGGAATGGATAAAGAAGATGTGGTACATATATACAATGGAATGCTACTTGGCCATAAAATGGAATGAAATTGGGTCATTTGTAGAGACGTGGATGGACCTAGAGACTGTTATACAGAATGAAGTAAGTCAGACAGATAAAAACAAATACTGTATATTAATGCATATATGTGGAATCTAGAAAAATTGTACAGATGATCTTATTTACAATGCAGAACTAAAATCACAGACCTTGGGAACTAATGTATGGATACCAAGGGTTAAACATGTGGGTTGGTAGGAATTGGGAGGTTGGGATTGACATATATACACTATTGATACCATGTATAAAATAGATAATGAATGAGAACATACTATATAGCTCTGGGAACTCTACTCGATGTTCTGTAGTGACCTAAATGGGAAGGAAATCCAAAAAGAGGGTATATATGTATATGTATATGTATAGCTGCTCCACTTTGCTGTACAGAAGAAGCTAACAACACTGTTAAGCAACTATACTCCAATAAAAATTAATTTAAAAATATAATGTGTCTTAATTTTAGATCTGCTTCTCTCTAGCTGTGTAACATTGGTTAAATTTTTATCCCTTTCTGGACTGTTAATATCTATAGCACCTTTGAGTTGTAATATTTCATGAGTCTATAAATCTCAAACTATACATAGTCCAAACTATACTCTTGATCTTTCCCCACCACCAAATCTGCTCTACTCTTGGTCTTTTCTATCTTAGTTGATGGTCTCTTCACCTTCCAGTTGCTTAGAACAGAGATGCTGGAGTCATTTTTGATCATTTTCCCTTATAGATCCCACTCTCTGT
This sequence comes from Phocoena phocoena, assembly GCF_963924675.1. Classification (NCBI taxonomy): domain Eukaryota; kingdom Metazoa; phylum Chordata; class Mammalia; order Artiodactyla; family Phocoenidae; genus Phocoena; species Phocoena phocoena. Next base: position 67,397,200 of record NC_089240.1, on the reverse strand, counting down.
CAGGAAATCATGTTGGCTCTACATTCAAAATATGTCCAGAGTCTAGTGCTTTTCACCAATTCCATTACTACCACCATAGTCCAAGGAATAAATTATCTCAGGCCTAGAATATCACAATATTTTAACTGGTTTTCCTGTGTTCTATCTTGCTCTCCTTAAATCTCTTCTTTTAGCAACCAGACAGATCTGTTAAAATAGAAATCAAATGACTTTCATCATCAGAGTAAAAGCCAAAATCCTGCTAATGATCTCAAGGTCCTGGATCTAGTCCCTGTTACCTCTCTGATGTCATCTTCTACTTTCTCCCCTGCTCAATCTGTTATTCCAGCCTGAGAGGCTTCCTCATTTGTCCTTGAACACACCAAGCTAATTTGTGTCACAAGGTCTTCACACTAGCTCTTTCCTCTGACAGAAACACTTCTCCCAGAGTATCATCACCAAATCAGCAACATCAGTGTCATATGGGAAATTGTTAGAAATGCAAATCCTTCAGCACCATCAGAAAGCAACTAAAAATCAAAAATTCTGGAGATGAGATTTAGCAATGTGTGTTTTAAACAAGCAGCCACCCCCACCGCTGATTCTGTTGCAAACTGACGTTTGAGAACCACTGGTGTAGACTTAACATTTAATTAAAAATATTAATTTTAACCTTTTCAAACTGCATTAGTATAAGAAATTCTTACCTTTCCTGCTCCATTTATTAGCATAGTAACACTATTAAAATAATACTATAGAGTTTGTTTTAGGTCACAGCTTGATATTTTAAGGACCTGAGCATGTGAGATTCATCAGTACTTTTTGACATGACTGGTCTTTATTGCAGATTTTCCTCAGACATTATTACTTTTCTCACCCTAAGTAAGTAGTCCTTGTGCTTTCCATCTCCGTTTTTTCTCAGGCTGTTCCTGTCTCTTAAAATGTTATATTCACCTACATCTATTCAACTCTTACCCAACCCTCAAGGCCTACTTCAAAACCTACCTCCTTGTGGAAAGCTGTCTTGAATAATGCAGTTCAGAAGAATCACATTCTTTCTATTCTGAACTCTCTTGTAGCACTTAACAGCACTACTGCTTTATCTAATAGTTCTAAGAATATTTTCCATTTTCCTCTCCTTTGACTATAAATACTTGACAGCAAGGTTCATGTTTTGTATATCATATATCTTGTACACTACTCTAAACATACTGTCTGGGGATGTAGAGGTACTTACTACACCTTAAATGTATTAAATATTTTCTGAACAGCAATCCTAGATATGTCATGAATAAAGTCATCAGAACCAAACTTCTGAATATTAAACCTTCTTGGAAGCCACTTCATTTCAGCACCAAAATACCAGTGTTTACTAAAAGAGAATTCACAATGCATCAGCAAAACATTTCTCTTGTTTTGGCCTATCCTGCAGTACCATTTTCTAAACAATTACAAATCCTTGAGCTGAAGCCAACCTCAAGAAAACTGTTAAGGAAAATTCAAGTAGATATAAGCTGTATCTGGTGCCAAAGGGGGGAAAGGAGAGGAAAATTAATGTTTGCCAAATGGAAGAGAGCAGATTTTAATTTGATATGAAGTACTGTTGATGACATCTGACTATCAGCATGCGGTAAGAAACACACCAAGTGATAAACCATACCTAGCCATAGAAGACCTTTTGCTGATATAAGGTTGCAGTGCGGTAGTGTTTGGTAGAAAAGGGCAGGTTGAATCAGTGCCATCTTTAGTGTAGAACAGTACCTTAGATTGCCCCAAGAAAGGCATAGGGCTAGGGAAATATCTCCTTGTACACCTCTCTAAGCATCAAGATTTGAATCCCCATGAAATCAGCTTGAAGTAAAAATCAAGGTCAAGCAGGAAGAGTCACTAATAGGTAACTGAGGGGGGAATGTGACTTCATAGATAAAGGGGCACTCTTACACTTTGTTCCTGAAAATAGGGGGAAGATGTTGTTATAGGATGACTCAAGTATAAATGTATCTCAGTTTTTGTTGTTGTTTTTTAGCACAAGCTGAGAGTAACTCCCTCTTTTCCTCTCAGTTTGTCTCTTTTGCCATACCACCGTCCCCAGAGGGCCAACAGTGTCTGCCTTGGCACCTCCAATTCATGAGGCTCTAGGACAAGCTCCAGGAGAATCAGGATGCAATAGTGTCCAGAACTCTGTAGACCTCTTCTCTCTGAAACACACAGTGGCACTCTGAAACATTTTGCCTATAGTCTTAATCATGTTGTCAATGGGATAAGATACAATGACACTGCAAATGTTGTTCAACCACCCGACAGTCTCTCTGACAATTGCCAAGCATCCCTTTAATCTTTCATATCCAATAATCTTGCATTTTGCTGAGTGTCAAAGTGCTGTCCAGGATATTTTAGGACTAGTTACTATAGCTTTAGTAATCCAAAAGAGCACCATGATTATAAGAAGCTTTGTTGGAATTTCTATGTTTCTGTATCATTTGCAGTCAGCAGTACTTTGTATATTGATATATTGATATACAAATGGAATTGTAAAGCAAATTAAAAACACTGAGCTCTTGCAGTTCTTTATTCCCCATATCGTGCCCTTTTCCCACCCACAAATATATTGAACATCTTGAAGATTAATTTTCAGACTTATGTCAGCAAGTCGTCCTCATGCAGTTATTGTATTTCCTCATGCAGCACTGTTGATTGGCATGTGTCTGTTGAAGGAGAAGTATCTTATTTCAAACAAAATACATGTCAGGTGCACATACTGGAATAAGGCACTTACCTGATTCAGAAGTAACAACCTTCAGTAATTTGATTTGGTTCAACTTATTGATTGGCACTAAGAAGCCAAAGGAATGTGAGTTGAGATGATTAACTGTGATAGTCAATTTTTCAAGTGAGGAAAAATACCATCAGCCTGACCAAAGAATTAACATGCAACTACTAAACATGCTCCAGGGGAATTTCAAAAAAGTAAACACAAACCAAAATAGCTTTATGAAAAAAGTCCTGTGAAGAAAAGTTATCTTCATATTAACATGACCAATTGAAATGGGCTAATTAGATTCACGATGTGAAACAAAGCTTCATTTATCATGGCCTGTGGGAATTTTAAGATAGAAATAATTCCCCCTAATGAAGATATTGCCGTGTGATATAGTGTCTTAACAGGATGGTCAGCTGTCTGCCTATTTGGACAAGTTTGGCATTGGGTTACCTCTCAGTTTAGTTGAATGAGAGGCCTCTTTTTGCTTTCCAGCAAACCGTTAGACTTTATTGTTTAAAATGTTGCCCACCATTTATGGAATAAACATTTCCACTTCATTTTAATTTCATTTCATAGGAGAATAATAAAGACAGTACAGTTATTGGTCACAGCTGTGTTAATGTGTTGCATGTAACCTTAAGAATTATGCTGTCAAGCCCACAGAGCCAAGGTTTCTGGTTTTCCCTTACAATTTGGCTACAAGATAAAGGAGGAATTTTATTTTAAAATATTCATGCAAATTAAAAAATCTATCTTAAAACAGGCCTTTAAAGTAATAAAGACCCAAAATAACAAATTTGTGTCCAAAACGGCCAGCATGTTACAAGATAATTTTGGCATCAAATTATAAAACACAAGGACTTTTTTTCTGACTCTGCATTTTTACATTTTGATGTAGTACAGAGGTGATGATTTTATTGTTGATTTTCTCCAGGATAAGATGGAAAGTTGTCTCTTTCCTCCTGAGAGTATTACAAGGTTTGTGAAATTTAACACTCATTGAAAAAAATCCTCATTGTTCATACCCATTTTGAACAATATAATTATAATTGGAATCTAAGGACGGGTGGGAATGCATAAAAAGAGGAAGTTTCCCTAAGTTTTTTTCTATGGCAAAGTTGCTAAAAGATATTTAAATTTTTTTTAATATATGGTTCACTGGTGATGTCTCATGTAGAAAGGATCACTACATTTGAAACAGAGATCACAAAATGTATATTGCAAGGTATAACAATGGCAAATTATTTCACTATATCATCCACTCCAGCATCTGGACAAATTTAGCAAGTAACAAAGACATCTTGCAATTACATCTAGAATATGTTTACCTCTCTTGTTACAAGCAGGCAGACTAGCATAAAGGCAATCTTAAACTGAAGTGGAGAGTGATAACCTAGTAACCTTAGATTTTTACAAATAATTAAACTAAGAAATTGTCTTGAGAAGTTATTCAAGTAAGGCTTGCTGAATTCATTTGAAATACACTAAAAAAGGAATGCAAGAGATGAAACTAAGTCTGAGACACAATTAACAAAAAGTCTGTTTATTCATAAACTTGAAGCACAGGAACCCATTTGTCTTCACTTTTGTTTCAGCAGGGTTTCAAGGGTGCTAGAAAGAAAGTTTTATAGAGTAAAAAGAGGAAATACTAACACAGGGTATGATTGGCAAACTTTCTATTAAGTGGTTATTAACATTTTTTAATGGAAGACTTTCTGATTGGTCTTCAGTTACTTTTGATAATCCTTGGTTGTTAGCAAGGAGGCAAGTGAGAAGTTTGGGGGTATATCAGAAGAAAGGATTGTTCAAAGTTTGAGGTAGAGGGTTTTCTATGGCTAGCATTTTCCTGAAATAAGTGGAGGTCGATGGGGTACATTTTTATAGAAATGGTCTTTATGAGACACTGACTGCCATAACAGGCATCACCCCATTATAATTTGATTCTTCCACTATGATTAGGAAGTGACTAATGTTCTGTACTAATGGCATTCTTAATGTTTTCACACATTCTGGCAAGCATAAAATCACAAATTCCACAGTCTCACTGAGCCAACATACAGAGACACATACACATACTGATATATACATATGTGTGTACAAACACATATACATAAAACCCCCAACCTTTATCGCTTGTGCTTGAAGAGCTGGCTCTCAATAAACAACTGTTTAAGTTGGTTACACTGATCAAAAGACATCTTTTAATGAATCCCAGGCAACAAATCATAATGTTATGTGATCACTAGAACAAATCATATAAAAAGAAAAATCTAATGCCAAATATATCATTGTAATACAATCCAACTTCAGAAAGTTTTTCATAACTTACAATGCAGGTGTATTTTATTTTGAGAGAAAAACAGTGGAAATAAAAGAAATAATTGGATTGGGCCTTGTGGGTTAGAACATTTGTTACATCAAAAGTGACAAAAGGTTAATTATTACTGGTTGAAGTAACTATTTTTTTTAAGAGTTAGGTAGCTATCCCTGGATGGTTGGTCAGTATTATTATCATTAGCTCAATTGTAGGGATGAATGTGACTTCCACTGCTTATTTGCATAGTCATACTTAGGCCTGGCCAATACTCTACCATTACCATCATCTTCCTTTTATTAATATTTCATTTTGAATGACAATCCTCTATTTCCTCATTTACTGTGTTGAAATATACTGAACAGGGACATCTCATTGTATACTATCATAAAGAGACTTCTCAAAGTTTTTTCTTTAATTTGGCCCTACATACAATAAAACAGAGATCCACCATCTTTAACTGACATGGAAAGAGGTGAAAAAAAGGAGGAAATAAGATAGGCTAGGGCATACCCCACCCCACAGCCACCCTCATCCTCAGGACCTAAGAACACTACCTAGCTCAAGCATTATAGAGTAGTGGTTCAGGGTTTAGGTCCTAGAGCCAAAATTACCTGCATTCAAATTATGGATCTGCTGCTTTATTGCACATATAATCTTGAATAAGTTAATTATCTGTACCTTGATATCATCACTTGTAACTTGGAGTTAATATTAGCAACTCTCTTGGGGTTGTTGTAATGATTAAGTTGAATTAATATATGCTAAGTACTTGAAAATTATGGCTGGCATAGTAGTATTTTAAACTAATTTAAGTTTAGCTTTTAAGTAATCACATGCATTGTGTTGATCAAATAATAGCTATCATTTATTGAACACTGATTACATGCCAGCTCCCTCACTGAGGGATCACTGCAGATGGGTTGGGTCCATTGCACACAGGTCCTTGTTCCTCTCAAGGTTACCTGTTCTACATGATTCTTTCTTTCTAGGTTCTGGTAACACTTTCTCTCCTTTTCTCTGTAAAACTAAGTGTTGGGTTGGTTCTGTAGCTTCTAGTTTCTTTTGGACCTGTCTCATCAGGATTTTTGTACAGTTTGGGCCCTTCTCAATTGTTCTGAAGATTCTAGTTACATGTCTGCCTGCATACTGGATGTAGGCTCCTAAAAATAATACATAAATCATTGAGCACTAAGCAGGAGCTTACTGAATCAAAGATGGCTCCAGGTTTCCATCCTGTTTGGGGTTTATTTCTCTACCTTTCCTCCTCCTTATCTTCTCACAAGGCCCATCAAAAAATCTTATCTCCTCTGAGTAGTCTCCTTACATGAGATACTCAATGACCAACATTAGTCATACTAATTCATTCATTCAACATTTACTGAGTGCCCCTTAGTGTGTCAGAGGTTTCATAGATACTGGCAATGCAGACATGAATAAAACATGGATCCTTGCCCTTGCAGAGCTCCAGTTAGACTGCTGAGTATTCAAGAACTTCCTCACCTTCATGGCTTTCCCCTAGCTCTGCCTAGCCAAAGCCTCATACAAAGTAAAAGCCTGGACTAAAGGAGGTAAAAAAATTATACTTGTGGAGAACCTTAAAGTTCCTAAGAGAACCACAAGATATATGGTGGTAGAAGGAGTAAAGGATCCAATTCAACCACATACTGTGTTATTAGGCTGTCAGTGACAAGGTCACAACCATCTGTGGTAGAGACAAAGCCATGTTTTCTTTCATTTCTTCCATGATATCCTTGATGGATGTCAGGAGGGGTAAAAGGGATGCAGGTGTGTTGGGAAGGGAAACAATAAAACATCCATATGATAAAGTCTAAAGTTTCTCCCATATTAATACTGGGACAGATCAAGGCTCACTTTTCTTTTCTATGCCCTGATATCTACATAGGAAGTCTTAGGTGCTTTGGGGCTTTGACAATCATATTAAAGGTCAGAGGAGGGTTTTATTAAAATGTGTCTATAGAGATAACTCTAATTAAAACAAACAAGAAAAACACTAAGGGCAATCTAAGGGTAAAAGAGGGATCATATTTTATGTATGAGAGTCCACAGGTTCTTTTCAGCTGCCTAAATAAGATTGTTCTGAGACTTAAGTGTTGGCCTATTGCTCAAAACTTTGTTCACACCCCATCCTACCTTCACAAGCTTTATTAATTTAGTTTAAGAATTGCATTACTTCTGACTACAGACAAATCCAGGTCCTACTCCAGACTCAGTCACACAAAAGATATGATGCCGAGTTATTTAACCATTCTAAGATTTCTTTATCTACAAAATGGGGCTAATAGTACAGTCTTTGCAGAATTGCCTGAGGAGTACATCTCTAATGCATATGAAGAGTTTAGCATAATAGCTGGCACACAGAAAATGCTCAGATTGGGGCATTTCTCTGCCTTTCTTCCCTTTTCCTAAATTTATCTCTGAGTGCAAATGTGCAACTAAAAATTGACTTAGAAATGTGGGAAAGTGCCTAGCTCAGACATATTGGAAACACAAAGCATCTTTTAGAATTTTGCCAAGGGGCCACCCTGGGTCCAGACTTTAATTCCCTTATTCCCAAACCCCTAAGTCCCTGAACAGTTGGGTTTTGTCTACTTTGTATTTCCTTTCTAGACAACACTTTACTTTTGTTACTAAATCATCACTTGTCCTCATTTTCATTTGCGATGAAGTTTTGTTTTAATCCTGGAAGTGAGGTGTCCAAATTTCTTCCTGTGATTAGAAATAAATGGTTTTGTCTGCCTGTTCAAGCCAATCAGTAAGAAAATATACCCAAGAAGAGCTTTGTTCTAGGATCTATTCTATACAACTATGAGGATCAGATTTCTAAAAAGTCAAAAGCCCTCTACCCATTGTCCCCTACAGATAGATAGATAGATAGATAGATAGATAGATAGATAGACAGATAGATGAATACAGGTAGCTTCAAAGAACCTCCTGATATCAGGCCAGAGTGAGTGAGATTCCTCTGGGCAGATGAAGTCCATTCAGAGAGTCCAATAGGCTCTTCTCCAGAGGCTCACAGCTTACAGTGGCTGCCTGAGGTTAATAAGCACTGAACAGTTGGTATGAGGCAGGCACTGTACTAAGTTCTTTATACACCCCCATCTTATATAACCTCCCAACAACTCTATGAGGTTGGTATTACTTGCTCCATTTTACAGATGAGGAAACTAAGGAAACAACTTGCTCAGGGTCACACAGGAAATGGAGGAACTGGTAATTTGAAGGCAGATCTATCCAATTCTGAAGTCCATACTCTTAACCAATAAGCTCTACTACCACCAATATATTATCTCCAAACTAGTGAAGTGTGGTAGTTGCCCTTTCCCCTTGAATTTGCACACATCCCTAGAAGGCATATGACATAAGCCTTATTAGTTAGTGACATCTCCATTTGTGAATTTCAAATACTTTCTTCATTCCTTCCTTTATTCACTAAATGTTTACTGAGCACCTACTTGCCACCAGGCATTGTATAGGTATTGGGGGTACAAAAATACAAATAAAACACAGACCCAGCTCTCTAAGAGCTAACAGTTTTGTAGTCTTTTGCCAATAAACACATTTGATTTGTTGGGAGAAAGCAGGAATATATTGATAAAAAATGACTTTCTGCTTTGTTTATCTCTGTATCCCAGCTCCTAGATCAGTGCTTGTCACAGACCAGGTACTCAAAACGAATGAATAAATAAACAGATTGGAGCATCCAAGACAAGGGTTCCCATCCTCCTGGTTTTGCAAAGGAGAATTCTTGGTGCCAGATACCAAGGTAAAGATTCTAAAGGATTAGGATTCTGAAGAAAGCAACTTCCTCCATAAATCATGAGACAAATAGCCAATTTTCCCCTTAGAGTACCCTGTGCCTTGTGCAGTGACAAAATAGAGAATGCAGTAAGCGATCAAATGGATACATCCTGCCCATCAAACATTTCTGAGACTCACATGAAGTTTAAGTTGCTACCCTTAGCTAAGCAGTGTGGTCAGTGGTGTATTAACTATCTGATTACTTATGTTGTCAAAGTGGTTGATCACATATGGTGCAGTAAGAGATGCTGTCACATGTCAACCTGCAATCCTGTCTACCCAAGGATATGACGACTGCCTAACCTACATTTTAATCCCCAGGACTGGTCTGCTACAGAGCTTGAAATTCCCACTGCTTTGGTTTAGGGTAGTGGTTTAAAAAAAATTAAACTATGGTCAAACAGCTCTTGATAAGATATATAAACAACTGAAAAAAACTACCTGGAGGTTTAAGGCATTGCCCAAGGACATTTTGATATCCTTGGCAAAGGAAGAAAGTTAGCATTGAGTATATTAAGACCAGGCTTAGGTATGACATTCCAGTGAGCTGGGTGAGAGCGTGGCCTAACCAGCCTCAAACATCTCATCTTGCTAAAATACTCCAACAAATTTGGTTCAGAAGCCTCCCAGCTTTTAAAATCATCTTTATTTTAATCCTACCTTCCAAATACAAAGCCTTGAAGCATATGCAATTCGCTTTATATGTAGTCTTATTGGATGCTCCCAAAAATTTTGGGAATATCATATGTCCAATAACTGTCTATATAGGGAAAAAATATCCCAGGATAAGAAAGTATCCCAGGATTGCAAGAGTGGTGGGATGAAATCTGCCACTGAAACTTGGGAATACCATTAACTTTATGGAGTGGCACACATATGCATTAGGATACTTTTTGTCTACTGACAAAATGATTTATCAAAGAAGCATATATATATATACAAATATATATATATATATATATATATTCTATTGTAGAGTGTGATTACGAAGGCATCAATGAAACATGAGAAATATGTAAATATAACTTTCCAGAATGAGTCATAAAAACATGCTGTCTTTCTCAAAATGAAGGAAATAGTTTTATTTGTAGAAACATAAGCATGATCATTTAAATTTAGATTTATTCTTAAAAAGCCCATTTAGATTCTGGGAAAATCAATGGACACAAGTCATTTATGAACAGTATAATTGGTCAAGATCTATTTGCTGAAGAAGAGTTCAACCAACTGGGTTCTTATCATCCCTGAAAATCGAATTATCTGATCATATGCATTTGTCTTCTCTCCAACCTTTTGAATGATTGAAAATCATCCTCTTAAGAATAAATAAAGATGCTGAGTAATATTATATTACATTACATTTTTACAGTATTGCATAGTTTACTAACATTTGTATACAGTATCTTATGAAATCAAAGTGAACTCACTCTGAAGTGTTACTGTCCCATTTTATAGTTGAGGAAACTGAATATAAGTGATTAAGTGACTAGCTCAATTTTATATAGCTGGTAAGTAGCAGGATCACACTTGAACTCAGGTCTTCTGACTATAATTCCAAATCTTTAGCCATGACACTTCATTCTTATTATGGAAGACATTTACTTCTGTCCATTGGTAACAATTATATTTTAAAATCTTTAGTAAAAATGCATGAAAACACTGTGCCATGGAACATTTTCCTAAATAGCAAATTGAAGAAACTATGTCTTCTGGAAAATATCATAAAGCAGCTACATTTGTTTTCCTATATAACTGAATATTGAAATGATTTGGGGGATGGTGTCAAGGGAAAAACAATGAACAGTTTGGTTAATACAGTTGCTAAGGCAATAGGAGCCTTTCACTATTTATGTCTTTGAAAATCAAATGCTTTGAACCAACACCAAAGTTAAACAGGTGCTGAGTTGCTGCCAAAGGCTAGTGTATCTGAATATAGCATTTGTTTGAGGAGTCTTTTTTCTAAAAGAGAAAATATTTTTTACAGAATCATCAAATCACTTCAGTACCCAAATAGTAATGTCATACTTTTGCAGGTAATCTACAGTGCAAGACACTGTGTTATAGGCCTATGGGGATCACTTTCTTGGTAAATCTCCAGTGGCATTTAGCAGAAAACTATTCCAGGAAAGCTTGGACCAGTCTGCCCACCACTCTATCGCAGTTTTCTCATGTGTACAATGAAGAATTTAATAATATACAATAATATTTAAAGGATCCTTGCAGCTCTGATGTCTGATGTTCTTTGAAATTCAAGCAACTGGCTTACTAAAGCTCTTTCTCTTTGAGTATAAGAAGTGCCTGGCATTTATGTCCATCCTAATTTAATCTGAAATATCAAAAGAGGGGGAAGAGCAGAGATTTCTTTGGTCTAAGCAGAGGTGTTGTTAACCCTGCATCAGTTCTGGCCCTGAAATTTAATGGTGAGCACCTGGACCTTAGATTGAGCCAGGCAGTCTACACCTGACTCTTACTAACTCTAAGTAAGTCACCCTAGGCTTTCTTCTTTGATATTAGTGAGCAAGCAATTGGGTTTATAAATATAGGGCTATTATAAAGGAGAACGAATGAATGAGTAGAAGGAAGCTGCTTTTCAATTGTAAAAGATTTAAAAATAGTAGGTTCTTATTACAGCCAAATGTGGGTGTATGTAAAATGTATTTTATGGTCAATAGCTCTGCATTATTCTTCTGGGGAAATAAGGCTTTTATTGGTTGGGTGAGGTTTTTGCTATTTTTGTCAGATGTCATCTTCCACACAGAAGCAGTGTGGATCAATATCAAAGTATCCAAGTGAGAGTAAGAGCAGGTCATACTTTTTCCACCTCATCTCCATAGCTGCTTGATGTCTTGAAAAGCCACACTCCTTCTCTACATAGTAATGATAAGGACACTGTTTTGTTCTCTTGTAAAGTCTCCATATCCAAGCCCAATACAATGTTAGCTTCACTGTGAGTATTAAAGACCTGTCCTTTCTTCTAGGAGATTTAGCATTTACTTTAGCTAATACAGTACTTTTTGCCATACTAAATAGTTTCTATGATTTTTTTCTAATTTTTTAAAAGGTTTAAAATTTTTATTTTTAGCTAACATTTTCTCAATTTCTCTTTTGAAATCCACATATAACTTTCTGGTCATTTTTGTAGTATTTGTTGCCAATAGTATTTATTGCCAATAATATGGTAGCCATTTGTTGATTAGACATATGCATTAAAGTAAATGCATCATTTACACACTACTTTATATAAAACAGATAAACACAAGGTCCTACTGTATAGCATAGGAAACTATATTTGATATCTTATAATAACCTATAATGGAAAATAATCTGGAAACGTATATATATATATATATATGTATATATATATATGTATAACTGAATCACTTTGCTGTACACCAGAAACTAACACAACATTGTAAATCAACTATACTTCAATAAAAAAGTAAATGTATTGTTTTAAACATTTTGTACCTTGAATAACACTCAAAATAGCTGAAAGTAATCATGCAAGTTCATTAGTTCTTTTCCCTTTAACTCTTTTACAAAAAAAGAAAAATACCCTGACTAAAAGCAGATGGAGCTGTCAAGGATCACTCACACAGGTGAGCTGAATTGAGCTGATTAGTTGTTAAGTGCTTACAGCTGTTAGGTTAGACGTTGAGGAAATTGTAGACGATCAGGGCCTCTCTTTCCCAAAGAGTTGGAACAAGCATCATAAAGAAAAATAGAATTGTTTTGAGAATTAGGTTTCTTGGATTTGCAAAGTAAAACAAGGAAAAGTGAAAAGCAAAAACTGCAAAGACTTCTTAAATTAACATATACAGCAGAGGATTTTGAACAGTTCCTTGTCTTAAGATCAAGTTTATAGTGAGAAATAACTCAAACATCTTAAAGCAGACTTAATGAAATGTAAAGTTTCTCTGTGAAATTGTTAACCATTTTTTCCTTTAAATTTTGGTAGCCTAAAGTGAAAAATAACTCATTGAAAGTTGAAATCTTGCATATTTTGTACATATTCTTTACATATTGAAGCCTCCTAAAATATGTAAAAAGCAAACAGAATGCTATGTGGGCAGATAGTTGAGCAAACATCCTCAGTTTAACGTTAAGTCCATAAACCATGTGGATGGGTAGGCTGAAAAGTAAAAAGAAAAAAAAAGCTTAATTATCTTAGACTGTTTTTGATCATACAGTTTTACTGCCTAAAAGCAGGAAAAGAAGGCCCAGCAAAATGAAATCTGTATAGTTGCTCATATTTGGAAACTGATCATTTATTATCCAATCCACCCTGCACATGACTGCCAGATAAAATACCACAATTATTGCAGTGTTCTCTTACCAAACACTTCCAATGGCTCCCCATCATCAGACAGATTAAAGCTCTAAGGCTTGATCCCAAAGGCAAGACTCTCAAAGATTCAATCTTAAATCACCTAATGATATATCTTGTGCAAACTGAGGAATTTGTCTGCCGCCATAGTATAAGCATTTAGGGCTTCCCTGGTGGTGCAGTGGTTGAGAGTCCGCCTGCTGATGCAGGGGACGCGGGTTCGTGCCCTGGTCCGGGAAGATTCCACATGCCGCAGAGCGGGTAGACCCGTGAGCCATGGCCGCTGAGCCTGCGCGTCTGGAGCCTGTGCTCCACAAAGGGAGAGGCCACAACAGTGAGAGGCCCGCGTACCGCCAAAAAAAAAAAAAAAAAAAAAAAGAAATAGCTGTCATAGTTTAAGCATTTAATTTTAAAAGCCAAAGTTAGTGATAGGGAAAGGCAAACACTATGTCTGCACAACTTATTTCTAAACCTAAGAAGTTACAGAGTTAGAGAAAACAAGTAACTGACAAATAGGGTTGATAAGCTTTAGTCCTTGGGTTCTTGTGAAGGATTGGCAACCCTGTGCCATAGGCATTAATTGTAACAAGATGGGGGGAAGAGCCCTAACCTCAAAAGAAGCAGGAGCTGAGTCACAAGAAATACATTACTTTTCTTATCAATCTCAGCCACCCTCTATTAGTCTACTGATTGATCTTAGTATACCCTACTGCGCCTTCATTAAATTGCTTCTCAAATCCTAGAATATTTACCAAGGGATAGTGCAGTACAGTGATAAAAACATAAACTGCATGTGTTTTATTCTGACACTGACTAGCTGTATTACTTTAGGCAATTTACCAAAACTCTGTTTCTTAACTCTCTGTGTTAGTGAATATTAAATGAACCAGTATATATAATGCTGAAGAAGGTACCTGGCACATAGTAGCTGCTATATAAGCGTTTGCTATTATTATTTTTCTTCTCCCTTCTTCATAGACCAGTTTAACTCCCATTATCTCCAGGAAGTCACATAACATCCTTGTGCTCCTTTGATCTCCTATAATACTTATAATCATTATGAGTCCTTTGACATTTCAGTTTATGCCGCCATAGGAAATAGCTTACACTGTTTTAACATTATTTTCAACTGTTTTTAATGTGTTCAAGTCTTGCCTCTCCTAATAGCCTATGAACTCCTTGAGAAGAAGAACCATGCCTTATGCTATTTTCCTCCCTCTGAATATATCATTTCACAAAAGATGCTCAAGGAATATTTGTCAAATGAGTAAATCAATAACTGGTTATCATAGCAAGCAAATATTTTTACCACAAGAAAGAAGTGAGCATTTCTTCTACTTTGAAGTATAACAACAGTAAATTCTGGGCAGTTATGTTTTTGTCTTTTTCCTCTAAAAGGAGGGTAAGCTTATCCTCACTTACAGATCCTTGGCCTGTTGTAGTGCAGATTTATTCAATTTTAGGCAGGTAAAATGTTTCCTAATAGGAGAGTACCTATTAAATTTTCATGGCTTCGCTAAGATTGTAAGACAGTTTGGCACATTTGATTAAATAAAAAATACAGGGCTTCCCTGGTGGCGCAGTGGTTGAGAGTCTGCCTGCCGATGCAGGGGACACGGGTTTGTGCCCCGGTCCGGGAGGATTCCACATGCTGCAGAGTGGCTGGGCCCGTGAGCCATGGCTGCTGAGCCTGTGCATCCAGAGCCTGTGCTCTGCAACAGGAGAGGCCACAACAGTGAGAGGCCCGCATACCACAAAATAAAATAAAATAAAATAAAATAAAATACAGATGAAACAGCGAAGATAAAATTTCTAGGAAAATTCTCTAAAATATTCCATAAGTATATGTAAGCACAATAGCAGCTAGGGACCCACAAAACAAGTCTTGACTGAATGTTACACATTAACATGTTCAAAGGAAGTACTCAAAATTATGGTGTGTCTAGGACTTACAAACCACTTCACATTATGGCACACACGGAGATTGATAATGCTTATATGGTATACTGAAATAAGCAGGAAGGGGTTTTTGAGCCAGGAGTAACTGGCACTAGGACTCTGATAACTTCATCCCTAGAACTAGGGCCACTTCAGATCCTAGCCAACCACTCTGAGTGATAAGAGAGCACAAATCTCAGCACACCTGTAACCCATCCACAACACATACCAGTTGGAGAACGCTGTTGCTTTTGTGATGTTAAGTGCTTCAGTCTGTACTGTTCAATACAGAAAAAGGAAAACCTATGATAAGAACATGTAAACCCAGATGCAGCATGCATTTTTTTGCATTCTTATGTGCAATAGTCTCTGAACCTTGCTCAATTCAATAGTTGTATGTCCTACTAAGAAGATCTGTTCCCATTAGAGACTGAGTTCAGTGCAAATCATACTATATGTCTTTTCCTTCGTCCTCATCCATTCATTTATTAATATATTCAATGAGGATTGATTGAGCACCAACTATGTGATAGAGTCTGTGCTTGTTACAGGTAAAAATAATACCACTGTGTTCTGGCAGATAGTGCAGTGAGAAGTGGAGCACACTTTGTACCCACTGAGTCATACTTGCCTGAAGTCAACCAGTAAGCTGGGTGGTCTGGGGTGAATGGGACCCTATCATATGGAGCCCTCACCTCAGCCACTTGACAGCTCAGCCCAGGATCCAAAACAAAAGTGACTCTTCACCATGAGCAAATGACAGACACCTCTGACACCTCAAGTCTCATCCTATCCTGTCTCCCTGAATGGCAGGTGGGGTAGGACAAGAATGGTGGTCTCTGGCCACCAAGTCTTACAGCTCATAGAACTGAGATGAACAATGTGTCACAATTGCATGAGACACCACACTGTCTCCACAACAATAGACAAAAGCCTTGACAAGTGGAAGGTGAGAAGAATCTCTGAGGAAGAAAGGTGTAGCAGATAGCTGCCATTATCCATCTGACCATTGGTCTTCATCGTATGAGACCTTGATATTGTGAAAGAGAAATGGTAGAATAATGTACCACAGTTGTCCAACGGGAAGCACACACTACACTTTGGAAAGATTTATTGGTTATTTATAAATTTGTATATGCAACATGAACAAAACTTGTTCTTAACTTTTTGGGTGGTATGATAAAGCTGAGTTAGAAAATCACGTGTCTTATAAAGGAACTTTTGTAAGAAAAATAGAAACGTCTGCTGGAAATGACTTTTAGAAATGGATTTGTTACACCACCTACAAAAGTAACAAACATCTATGTTTGTTCAATTCAGGAGTCAAAGAGGGAATCTCAAAGCAAAGAAAAAAATATGTAGAGGTCAATGAAAATATAATATATTAAAATATGTGGGATGCAGCTAAGCCAGTACTGTAAAGTAAATTTATAGCACTAAGTGCTTACATTAAGAATGGAGAAAGGTCTCAAATTAATAATGTAAGTTCCAACATTAAGAAACTAGAAAAAGAATAACAAAATAAATCCAAATTGTACAAATAAAGGAAATAATAAACATAAGAATTAACATTATTAAATACAAAATTTAAAAATCTGAGGAAAACAACAAAACCAAAAGTCAGTTCTTTGAAAAGATTAAAAAAATGGACAAAGTCCTAGCAGGACTGACAAAGATAAAAAGAGAGAAGACATAAATAACCAATATTAGAATACCAAAGGAGGTATAACTACAGATTCTACAGCCATTAAAATGATAGCAATGGAGTACTATAATCAGTTTTATGCTCATAAAGTCAACAATTTAAAATAAATGACTAATACCTCAGAAACCACAAAATATGAGAACTGAGCCAAGATGAAATAAGTAGCTGGGATAACCATATACCTATAATGAAATTTTGATTTGTAATTTAAAAGATACCAATGAGAAACACTTCTGAAATGGCAGAGTAAGAACCTTCAAAAATCTACTTCATAAAAGCAAAGATTTGTCAAAATCAATCTTTTCAGTACTCTGGAAAATAACCAAAGGCTTGCAACAATTAGAGTAGTATTATTACAGACACACAACTAAATCTTGGTAAGAACAGTGAGATTTTGTACGTTATTTACCTTAATTTATTCCCATCCTTTCCCTCCCACCCTGACTAAGAGGTAGCCTTTAAAACAAAAAGCCTCTCAACTATTGTTATCTGTGAAAATTAGCAGTCAACAGAACATTGGAAGGAGCAGAACAGGTTGGGAGTGTTTCAAAAGCATAATCCCCAGATAATTGTTGTTTTGGATACATCAGGCACCACCCTAAAAAATTGTACTGCTGTACTCTCAGGGTTTATCTTTATCTGACTTAACTCAGAGTTCATTCTATAAGAAGAGCCAATTCCATAGAGCATTTGCTAAAAAGGAGAGCACCAGTTCTTTCCCTATACTTTTACCTATAACTCAGATAGCAATAACAGCTGGGGCTCACAACACACTGACCAAAAAATGTATATATACGAAGGTAGAATGATTTATATATATATATATATAATAAATATATAAAAATTATTATATGTTAATATATAAATGTATATATACCTGCCTTATAGATATGTCAGGCTTGGAAAATCTCCAACATATTCCTGGGATTCTAGAAAGCCCCACACATGACCAGTACTGTGTTCATGCCCAGGAAAGACCTGAGAAGGCCCTAACTTCTCACATCTGGCTGATCTTGAGGCTCTGTGCTCTGTGTAAACAAAAAGTGAAGTCTAATGAATAGATATAAACAGCCTGCTTGAAGATTGAAGGCATGCCCCCACATACACAGAGAGCCACTGTCAAAGGCTGAGAGGCTTAATAGTTCAAAAAATTTAAGGAAAGCACTGTCAATCATTAATTGACCACAAGACTGAGGATATATGACAGTGGCAGTGCACAACAAAGAAAAAGAACTTTACAAAATTAGTCCAGAAAAGTCACTAAACAAACAAGCAGGGGAAGGAATAATAACTAACAGAACCAACAACAAATCCTGGGGAGAGGGAGGGAATCTGATCATCAGTGTTGCCACATTATATCATTTAAAACATCCAGTTATCAACAAAAATTTTGACACTTGAAACAGAAAAGTATGACCCATACACAAGTAAAAAAGCAATTGATAGAAGTTGTCCCTGAGGTGGCCCACATGTTGGATTTACTAGACAAAGACTTTAAATCAGCTACTATAATTCTAAGAAAGAATCAAAGAGAATTTATGAAGTGGAAAAATATAATGACTAAAATGAATAATTTACTATAGAAGCTCAATAGGAGATTTATTTGGTAAAAGAAAGAATAAGAAAATTTGAAGACAGCTTGATTAATATTTTACAGTTTGAGAAACAGAAAGAGGAAAGAATGAAGAAAAATAAACAGCCTCAGAGACCTATGGAGCATTATCAAGTGTATCAGCATATGCATCATGAAATTCTCAGGAGAGAAGAGAAAGAAAAGGGCAAAAATAATATTTAAAGAAAAACAATGGCCCAAAACTTTCCAAATTAGGGAAACAAAACAATCTACACATCCAAGAAGCTCAGTGAATTCCAAGTAGAATCAACACAAAGAGATCCAAACCTGGCTACATCATAGTCAAACTTTTCAAAGACAAAGCAGCAAAAGAAACAACCCATCACATACAAGGCAACCTTGATATTATTAAAGATGACTTATGGGCTTGGGCTTCCCTGATAGTGCAGTGGTTAAGAATCTGCCTGCCAATGCAGGGTATGTGGGTTCAAGCCCTGGTACAGGAAGATCCCACCCGCTGCAGAGCAACTAAACCCATGCAGCAGAACTACTGAGCCTATACTCTAGAGCCTGCACACCACAACTACTGAAGCCCGCACACCTAGAGGCCATGTTCCACAACAAGAGAAGCCACTGTAATGAGAAGCCCACAGACTACAATGAAAAGCAACCTCTGCTCACCACAACTAGAGAAAGCCCACATGAAGCAATGAAGACCCAACGCTGCCTAAAATAAATAAATAAATAAAGATGACATCAAAAGAAACCACAGAAAGCAAAAGACTGTAGGATGATATATTCAAAAGGCTGATAAAGTATTATCAACTGATGCTTCTAGTTCCAGCAAAATTATCCTTCACAAATGAAGGAGAAAATAAGACTTTCCCAAATAAATAAACCCTGAGACAAATTGTCACTAATAGACATGCTCTACAAGAAATACTAAAGGGTGTCCTTAAGACTGAAATGAAAGAATACCAGATAATTACTCAAATCCACACAAGGAAATAAAGAGGGCACAGATAACTAAATATGTAAATATAAAAATATATAAATGTATTCTTGTTTATGACTCTTTTCTTTTTCAATCTGATTTAAAAGATCCCTATAAAGTAATAATTACAAAACTATGTTGATGGGCTTATAATATATAAAGATGTAAATTGTATGATGATAATGGCACAGAGGACATTGAAAGGAACATAGGCATACTATTAAAATTAAGATGACATTGGGACTTCCCAGGTGGTCCAGTGGGTAAGACTCCATGCTCCTAATGCAGGGGTCCCAGGTTCAATCCCTGGTCAGGGAACTAGATCCTGCATGCATGCCACAACTGAGTTCACATGCCACAACTAAGAGTCCACATGCCACAGCTAAGAAGTCTGCATGCCACAACTAAGAAGCCGCATACCACAACTATGAGCATGCATGCTGCAACTAAAAAAAGATCCCACATGCCACAAATAAGACCCAGTGCAGCCAAAATAAATGAATAAATGAATAAATAAATAAATACATAAATAAATAAACGAGGCTGTATTTAAAAAAAAAGAGATGACACTAATCTAAACCAGAGTTATAAAGTGTTAAATTTAATCCTCAGGATAACCACTGACAAAATAATTTTTAAAAAAATAATAGTAAAATAAACAATAGAATAATAAAAATGAGAGACAAGAATATATCTATTTAACATAAAGCAGGCATTAATGGAATAATACAGAATAGAAAAAAAGTCAGACATGTAAAAAACAAATAGCAAAATGATAGATGTAAATCTTAGCAGTAAGTAAATTTAATTAATTAAACACTTTAAATAAAAGGCAGATGTTTGCACAATGGACTAAAAACATGATATAACTATATGCTATCCACTAGAGACACACTTTAGATTGAAAAACAAAGGATTTGGAAAGATACACTATGCAAAGGTGACAAAAAGAGAGTTAGAATGACCACACTAATGTCACACAAAATTTATTTTGAGACAAAAATTGTTACTAGAGGAAAAGAAGTTCATTATATGATAAGAGTCATTCAGTCAACAAAATATAATACTAAACATAAATGCGCATAACAACAGAGTCTCAAAATACAAGATGCCAAACTGATAGAAATCGAAGTATAAATAAATAACAACAATTCAACAATAATAGTCCAAGACTTCAATACCTTGTTTTCAATAATAGATGAACAACTAGGTAGAAGATTAACTAGGAAATAGACAACATTAAAAACATTATAAATCAACCAGTCCTAACAGAGCTCCTTATCCAACAATAGGACACTCCACCCAACAATAGCCTAATAGACATTTTCACAATTTTTGCAAGTGCACATAGAACATGCTCCAGGATAGAACATATGTTGTCATAAATAAATTTAAAAGTATTCAAATCATAAAATGGAATGAAATTAGACAACCAAACAGAAAGAAATTTGGGAAAATAAAATATGTAGATATTAACACACTCTTGAGAAAAACACTAATGAATCACAAAAGAAATCACAATGGAAATTAGAAAATATTTTAAAATTAATGAAAACTAAAATACAACATATTAAACTATATGCAGCTAAAGCAGTACTTAGAAGGAAATTCTAAGTTGTAAACGTCTGGAGTAAAAATGAAGGAACATCTCAAATGAAGAATCTAACATTTCACCTTAAGAAACTTGTAAAAAGAAGAGGACATTAAACCAAAAGCAAGCAAAAAGAAGGAAATACTGAAAATTACAGCAGAAATAAATAAAATTGAGAATAGAAGAACAATAGGTAAAAACAAAGTTGCTTGTTGGAAAAGATTGACAAAATTGCCTAACCCTTAACTAGACTGACAAAGAAAAAAAAAAAAGAAAGAATGAATAAATTTTAAAATCTGGAATAAAAGCAGGGATATTACTAACAACTTCACAAAAATAAGTATTATGAGGGAATATTATGAACAATTTTATGCCAACAAATTAGACAGCCTAGATGAAACAAATTGCTAGAAAGAACAAACTACCAAAACTCAATCAAGAGGAAATATAAAATCTGAAAGGAATCATAACAAGTAAATAAATTAAAATTGTAATCAAAAAGTGACCTATGAAGAAAAGCCCAGGACCATTAGGCTTCACTGCTGATACGCAACAAATATTTAAAGAATAACAGTATTCTCCACAAACTCTTCCAAGAAATAGGAGGGAATATTTTCCAACTCATTCTATAAAGTCAGTATTATTCTGATACCAGAAACAAAAATATCACAGGGAAAGAAAATTATAGATTATATTCCTTATGAATATAGATAAAAAATACTCTCAACAAAATGCTCGGAAACCAAATGTATCAAACTTGAAAAGGGATTATGCACAAAAACAAGTGCGTTTTATCCCAGGAATGCAATGCAAAATTGCATTAATATATGAAAATAAATCAATGTAACACATCATATAAATAATATAAAGGACAAAAACCACATGATCATATCAATAGACACAGAGCATTTGACAGACACATCAACTTTTAATAATAAAGACACTCAACAAACCAGCTGTAAAAGGAAGCTTCCTCAATCAATATTAGATGATCAATGAAAACTGTACAACTAACATCAACTTATTGGTGAAAGAAAAAACACTCTATCCCTAAGATCAGGGATAAAATAAAGATGTCCACTCCCTCTAATTCGATTTAACATTGTACTGTAGATTCTAGTCAGGTTACTGTGCAAGAAGAAAAGCCATCCTGATTGTAAAGAGAGAAACTAAATTATCGAGAATAATTAAATATTCGAAAATTAATACTGTGTTTGTTATTTGAAAATACTATTGTTAAGATGGCAATGCTCCCCAAATTGATGTACAGATTGAACTTAATCCCTATTTAACCCCCAGCTGCATTTTCTTTACTTTTCTGCAGAATTTAACCTGCTGATCCTAAGATTCATTTGGAAATTCAAGATATACAAATGGCAATGTACACATGAAAAGATGTCCAACAGTAGTCATAGGGAAATGTAAATCAAAACCACAATGAAAAAAAAAGAAATGAAATTGAGTTATTTGTAATGAGGTGGATGGACCTCGGGTCTGTCATACAGAGTGAAGTGAATCAGAAAGAGAAAAACAAATACTGTATGCTAACACATATATATGGAATCAAAAAAAACGGTTCTGAAGAACCTAGGGGCAGGACAGGAATAAAGACACAGACATAGAGAATGGACTTGAGGACATGGGGAGCGGGGAGGGTAAGTTGGGACAAAGTGAGAGTGACATGGACATATATACACTACCAAATGTAGAATGGATGGCTGGTGAGAAGCAGCTGCATAGCGCAGGGAGATCAGCTCGGTGCTTTGTGACCACCTAGAGGAGTGGGATAGGGAGGGTGGGAGGGAGATGCAAGAGGGAGGGGATATGGCAATATGTGTATACGAATGGCTGATTCACTTTGTTATACAGCAGAAGCTAATGCACCACTGTAGAGCAATTATACTCCAATAAAGATGTTGAAAATAAAACACAATGAAAGATTATTTCATATACACTAAGGAGACTAAAGTAAAAATGTTGGACATTAGTAAGTATTGGCAAGAATGTGGAGATTGTAACACCCATATACTGCTGGTGGAAATGTAAAATGTTGCAGCCACTTTGGAATATGATCTGGCAGTTCCTTAAATGGTTAAACATAGAGTTATCATGTGACCCAGCAATTCCACTCTTAGGTATATACCCAAGAGAATTGAAAACCTATGTTCACACAAAACTTATAGAATATTCATAGCAGCATTATACCTAATAGCCAAAAAGTGGAAACAATCCAAATGTCCACTACTGGTAACTGAATATATACATGTGATAGCTCAGGAAGGGGATCAAGATGGGAGAGTAGGAGGATATGGAGCTCACCTTCCCCACAAACACATCAAAAATACACCTATATGTGGAACAATTCTCACAGAAAACTAACTAGAAACTGGCAGAAGAGCTCCTATGCAACCAAAACTGCAAAAATCCCACATAACTGGGTAGGATGAGAACAAAAGGCATTGGGTCAGGATCTGGGCCCCTGGGAAGAGTATGTAAAGAAGACAAGGTCCACCCTGGCAGATGTTCACCCTGGGGATTGAGCAGGACAAGCCACAATCTGGGCAAGCCAGTCCTGAGGAACTGTGCAGAGGAGATAAACCCCCTTGCCTGCTGGGAAATCCCCTGAGACAGAGAGAGCAGCTAGAGAAGCTTAGTCTCTACTTGTGTGGAGTGTGTGCATGCTAACTTGCTAACAATCAGGTCAGAGAGAGCCTTGAACCAGTGGTAGCAGCCTTGCCACACTTCCCAATTTGAAGGGGCAAACACCCAGGCCCCACTCACACCACACCACAGCCCAGCATGAGATCTGGGCAAAGATTTAGCCTAGCTACACAGAGACAGACCAAGGGACTGGGGTGTGATCCAGGTAGAGCTGTGGAGCCCATTTTCAGCATGTGCAGGGGTCAGTGGCTGGGGCTTCAGCAGGCATTGTCAGTGTGTGCACATGGTGGCACCACACAAGTGCACCATGGCTAAGCACCGAATCTCAGACAGACAGGCATTGGGCAGGAGTATGCAGCAGTTTGGTTCCCAATGAGAGTGCCCCAGCTCCACCCACTCGCCATCACAGCTTAGTGCTAGATCTGGGGTAGACAAGAACTTACAATATGCTGCTTACAAGAGATGCTTTTCAGAGCAAAAGACACACACAGACTGAAAATGAGATGATGGAAATTATATTTTATGCAAATGGAAACAACAATAAAGCAGAGATAGCAATACTCATATCAGACAAAATAGACTTTTTAAAAAAGGCCATAAAGAAAGACAAAAAATGGCATTATGTAATGATAAAGAGATCAATACAAGAAGAGGTTATTACACTCCTTAACATATATACACTCAATATTGGAGCACCTAAGTATATGAAACAAATACTAACAGACATAAAGGGCGAAATTGATAATGATACAAGAAGAGTAGGAGACTTTAACACCCCATTGATATCAATGGACAAATAATCCAGACAGAAAAATCAATAAGGCAATTGGGGTCCTAGAAGACACAGTAGACCAGTTGGACTTAATTATATCTACAGGAAATTATATCCAAAAAAACAAGAATACACATACTTTGCAAGCACACATGGAATGCTCTTTAGGATAGATCACACAATAGGTCAAAATATAATCCTCAACAAATTTAAGGAGATAGAAATTATTTCAATCATCTTTTCTGAACACAGTAGTGTGAAACTTGAAATTAATCACAGAAAGAAAAAAGGGAAAAGAATGAACACATGAAGACTAAAAAACATGATACTAGAAACCCAATGGTTCAATGATGAAATCAAAGAATAAATCAGAAAATACCTTGAGACAAATGAAAATGAAAATACAACCTTACAAAATCTATGGAATTCAGCAAAAGAAGTTCTAAGAGGGAAGTTCATAGTGATACAGGTCTTCATCAAGAAACAAGAAAAATCTTGAAAAACAACATGATCTACCACCCAAAAGAATTAGAAAAAGAAAAACAAACAAAATCTAAAGTCAGCAGAAGGAAGGAAATAATAACTATCAGAGAGGATGTAAATTTATAAAAATTTTAAAAATCAATAAAAAGATCAATAAAACCAAGAGATGTTTTTTGAAAAGATAAACAAAACTGACAAACCTCCAGCCAGGCTCACCAAAAAGAAAAGAGAGAGGACCCAATTAAACAAAATAAGAAATGAAAGAGAAGAAGTCACAACTGATACCACAGAAATACAAAAAAAAAAAAGGAAAAAGAAAACAACTCCTAAGAGAATACCATGAACAGTTACTTGTCAACAAATTGAACAACTTAGAAGAAATGTACAATTTTCTAGAAACATACAGCCTGACAAAATTTAGTCAAGAAGAAATTTGAATGGACTGACCACTAGAAGTGAAATAGAATCTGTTAATTAAACCAAAACAAAACAAAACAAATAAAAACTCTCCACAAACAAAAGTCCAGGACCATACGGCCTCACTGGGGAATTCTACCAAACATAC
Source organism: Phocoena phocoena (assembly GCF_963924675.1). Taxonomy (NCBI): domain Eukaryota; kingdom Metazoa; phylum Chordata; class Mammalia; order Artiodactyla; family Phocoenidae; genus Phocoena; species Phocoena phocoena. The sequence continues at coordinate 67,371,712 of NC_089240.1, read as the reverse complement.
AAGGAAGAAATTGTACCTATCCTTCCCAAGCCATTCCAAAAATTTGAAAAGGAGGGAACACTCCCAAATTCTTTCTATGAGGCCACCCTGATACCAAAACCAGACAAAGACACTAAAAAAGATTAAATAACAGGTCAATATCTTTGATGAATATAGATGCACATATCCTCAACAAAATATTAGAAAACCAATTCCAACAATATATAAAATGTATCCCACACCATGATCAAGTTGGATTCATTCCAGAGTAACAAGGACGTTTCAACATATGCAAATCAATCAATGTGGTACACCACATTAACAAAAGGAAAGACAAAAACCACATGATCATCTCAGTAGACACAGAAAAATCTTTTGATGAAATTTAACATTGATTCATGATAAAAACTCTCACCAAGGTGGGTACAGAGGGAATATATCTCAATATAATAAAAGCCATTTATGACAAATCTATAGCCTACATGATACTCAATGGGAAAAAGCTGAAAGCCTTCCCACTAAATTTAGGAATACAACAAGGATACCCACTGTCACCATTTTTATTGAACATGGTGTTGGAAGTCCTAGCCACAGCAATCAGACAAGGAAAAAAGGAAAAGATATAGAAATTGGAAGGAAAGAGGTAAAACCGTCACTATTTGCAGATGACATGATACACTATACAGAAAATCCAAAATCTCCACACAAAAAAAAATAGCTATTAGAACTAATAAATGAATTCTGCAAGGCAGCAGGATAAAAGATTAATATACAGAAATAGTTTGCATTTCCTTAAACTAATATGAGCTATCAAAAAGAGAAAGAAAAAAATCCCATTTAAAATCACATCAGAAAAATACTTAGGAATAAGCTGAGGTGAAAGACCTATACACTGAAAACTATAAAACACTGATGAAGGAAATTGATGATATTTCAAAGACATGGAAATATATCCTCTTGTATATAATCTTGTATTGAAAGAATTAATATTGTTAAAAAGGCCATGTTACTCAAAGCAATCTACAGATGTAATGCAATTTCTTACAAAATACCCATGACTTTTTTCACAGAACTAGAAGAAATAATCCTAACTTTTATATGGAACCACAAAAGGCTCAGAATTGCCAAAGCAATCCTGAAGATAAAGGACAAAGCTGGAAGGAATAACTCTTACAGACTATACTTCAAAGCTACAGTAATTAAAATAGTGTGGTATTGGCACAGAAACAGACATATAGATCAGTGGAACAGAATAGAGAGACCAGAAATAAAGCCACACACCAATGGTCAATTAATCTATGACAAAGGAAGCAAGAATATACACTGGAGAAAATACATTCTCTTCAAGAAGTGGTGCTGGAAAAGCTAGAAAGCTACATATAAATCAATAAAATTAGAACACTCCCTAACACCACATACAAAAATAAACTCAAATTGGTTTAAAGGCCTAAATATAAGATGTGACACCATAAAAATGCTAGAAGAGAACATAGGCAAAACTTTCTTTGACATAAATTGTAGTAATATTTTCTTAGAAAATTGTAGTAATATTTTCTTAGATCAGTCACCCAAAGCAAAATAAATAAAAGCAAAACTAAACAAGTTGGTCCTAATCAAACTTAAAAGCTTTTGCAGAGCAAAGGAAAACATCAACACAATGAAAAGTCAATCTATGAAATGGGAGAAAATATTTGCCAATGATGCGACTGACCAGTGGTTCATATCAAATATATATAAACGCCTCATACAACTCAATATCAAAAAAAAAAAAAAAACTCAATTGAAAACTGGGCAGAAGACATAGGCATTTTTCCAATGAAGACATACAGAATGGCCAGCAAGCACATGAAAAGATGTTCAACATTGCTAATTATTAGAGAAAAATCAAACTACAATAAGTTATCATCTCACACAGGTCAGAATGGCTATCATCAAAAGGTCTACAAATAATAAATGCTGGAGAGGGTGTGGAGGAAAGGGAGCAGTCCGACTGTGTTGGTGGGAATATAAATTGGTACAGCCACTATAGAGAACAATATGGAGGTTCCTTAAAAAACTAAAAATAGAGCTACCATGATCCAGCACTCCCATTCTTGGGCATATATCCAGAAAAGATGAAAACTCTAATTTGAAATGATAAATGCACCCCAATGTTCATAGCAGCATTGTTAATGATAGCCAAGACATGGAAACAACCAAAGATTGGTTTAAGAAGATGTGATGTACATATATATATGTACATATATATGTACACTTGGTGTGATGTACATATAGGGGTGTGTGTGTGTGTGTGTGTGTGTGTGTGTATAATGGAATGTTACTCTGATATAAAGAATGAAATATTCCCATTCGCAGTTACATTGGTGGACCCAGAGAATATTATACTTAGTGATGTAAGTCAGACAGAGAAAGACAAATACTGTATGATATCACTTATATGTGGAATCTAAAAAATAATACAAATGAATCTACATACAAAACAGACACACAGACATAGAAAACAAACTTAGGGTTACCAACGGGGAGAGGGAGGGAAGGAGGGACAAGGAGTATGGGTGTAACAGATACCAACTACTGTACATAAAATAGATAAGCAACAAGGATTTTCTGTATAGAACAGGGAATGATATTTAGTATCTTGTAATAACCTATAATGGAATATAGTCTGAAAAATATAACTGAATCACTTTGCTGTACACCTGTAACTAACACAATATTGTAAATCAACTGTACTTCAGTTAAGGAAAAAGAAAGATGTAATATATCCATACATTGGAATACTATTCACCCATAAAAATAACTGAAACACTACAACACGAATGAACAGTGAAAAGATTATGCTAATTGAAAGAAACTTATGACAAAAACCACATACTATATTTTTCCATTTATGTGATATGACCAGAATAAGCAAATCTGTACAAACAGAATGATTAGTGATTGCCATGGGTTGGGGGAGTGTGACAGAAAAGGTTAGAGGGGTTGATTGGTAATTGGTATGGCATTTCTATTTGGAGTGATAAAAATATCCTAAAATTATATAGTGGTGATGGCTGCACAACTCTGTAAATATAATAATAACTGTGGAATTATATATTTTAAATGGTGAACATTTATACGTCAATTACTTCTCAATAAAACTGTTATTGGAAAAAAATCTGAAAAAGAAATGCCCAGTCCCCAAATGGCTTTCCCCGGAGAATTCTACCAAACATGTAAAAAGAAATCAAAACAGGGAGATACAAGAGGGAGAGATATGAGGATATATGTATATGTATAGCTGATTCACTTTGTTATAAAGCAGAAACAAACACACCATTGTAAAGCAATTATACTCCAATAAGATGCTAAAAAGAAAAAAAGAAATTAAAACTAATTATCCACAATTTCTTCCAAAAAAATAGAAGAAAATTAATACTTCCTAACTCACTTTGAGATTAGTGTTATCCTAATATTAAAACCAAATACAACACAAAAACGAAAACTATAGACCAATATCCCTCATGAACTTAGATTTTAAAATCCTCACTAAAGGATTATAAATCAAGCACATCAATGTATAAATTTAAATATAACTGTGACTACATGGGATTTACTCCATGTATGCAGGACTTGTTCCATATTCCAAATTCAATTGATGATATCCTTCCTTTAAACAAGTTAAAGAAGAAAACTCATATGATAATATCAACTGACAGAAAAAATCATATCACACAATCCAACCCTCGGTTATGATTTTTTAAAAACTCTCAGAAAAATAGCATTGAGGAGAACTTCTTCAACTTGATAGCATTTGTAAAACCATATAGATTTTGGTGAGAATCTCTAAGATCACAAAGAAGGCAAGGATGCTCTCTCTCACCACTCTTCTTTTTTTTTTAAACATTTTTATTGGAGTAGAATTGTTTTACAATGATGTGTTAGTTTCTGCTTTATAACAAAGCAAATCAGTTATACATAAACATATATCCCCATATCTCTTACCTACTGCATCTCCCTCCCTCCCACCCTCCCTATCCCACCCTTCCAGCTGGTCACAAAGCACCAAGCTGATCTCCCTGTGCTATGCAACTGCTTCCCACTATCTATTTTACATTTGGTAGTGTATATATGTCCACATATACATTACCACTCTCTCACTTTGTCCCAGCTTACTCTTCCCCCTCCCCGTGTTAAGTCCATTCTCTAGTAGGTCTGTGTCTTTATTCCCATCTTGTCCCTAGGTTCTTCATGACGATTTTTTTTTTTTAGATTCCATATATATGTGTTAGCATACAGTATTTGTTTTTCTCTTTCAGACTTACTTCACTCTGTATGACAGACTCTAGGTCCATCCACCTCACTACAAATAATTCAATTTCATTTCTTTTTATGGCTGAGTAATATTCCATTGTATACGTGTGCCCCATATTCTTTATCCATTCACCTGTCAATGGACACTTATGTTGCTTGCATGTCCTGGCTATTGTAAATAGGGCTGCGATGAACATTGTGGTACATGACTCTTTGAATTATGGTTTTCTCAGGGTAAATGCCCAGTAGTGGAATTGCTGGATTGTATGGTAGTCCTATTTTTAGTTTTTTAGGAACCTCCATAATGTTCTCTATAGTGGCTGTATTAATGTACATTCCCAACAGTGTATGAGTGTTCCCTTTTCTCCACACCCTCTCCAGCATTTATTGTTTCTAGATTTTTTGATGATAGCCATTCTAACTGGTGTGAGATGATATCGCATTGTAGTTTCGATTTGCATTTCTCTAATGATTAATGATGTTGAGCATTCTTTCATGTGTTTGTTGGCAGTCTGTGTATCTTCCTTGGAGAAATGTCTATTTAGGTCTTCTGTCCATTTTTGGATTGGGTTGTTTGTTTTTTTGATATTGAGCTGCATGAGCTGCTTGTAAATTTTGGAGATTAATCCTTTGTCAGTTGCTTCATTTGCAAATATTTTCTCCACTTCTGAGGGTTGTCTTTTGGTCTTGTTTATGGTTTCCTTTGCTGTGCAAAAGCTTTGAAGTTTCATTAGGTCCCATTTTTTAATTTTTGTTTTTATTTCCATTTCTTTGGGAGGTGGATCAAAAAGGATCTTGATGTGATTTATATCATAGAGTGTTCTGCCTCTGTTTTCCTCTAAGAGTTTGATAGTGTCTGGCCTTAAATTTAGGTCTTTAATCCATTTTGAGTTTATTTTTGTGTATGGTGTTAGGGAGTGTTCTAATTTCATTCTTTTACATGTAGTTTCAAGTTTTCCCAGCATCACTTACCAAAGGGATTGTCTTTTCTCCATTGTATATTCTTGCCTCCTTTATCAAAGATAAGGTTACTATAGGTGCATGGGTTTATCTCTGGACTTTCTATCCTGTTCCATTTATCTATATTTATGTTTTTGTGCCAGTACCATACTGTCTTCATGACTGTAGCTTTGTAGTGTAGTCTGAAGTCCAGGAGCCTGATTCCTCCAGCTCTGTTTTGCTTTCTCAAGATTGCTTTGGCTATTCGGTGTCTTTTGTGTTTCCACCACTCTTCTTTTAATTGATGTAAAATTGACATATAGTATTGTTTAAGTTTAAGGTACACAACGTGTTGAATTGATATATTTACATAATGCAATATGATTACCATTGTAGCCTTAGCTAACACCTCCATCAGAACACATAATTATGATTTCTTTTTTGTGATAAGAACATTTAAAGTCCACCTCTTAGCAACTTTGTATTATATGGTACAGTATTGTTAACCATAATCACAATGCTATGCATTAGCTCTCCAGAACTTATTCATCTTCTAAATGTAAGTTTATATCCTTTGACCAACATCTTCCCAATACTTCCACCCCCAGCCCCTGGTACCAGCAATCTACTCTTATTTCTATGTGTTTGGCAATTATAGTTTCCATGTGTAAGTGATAACATACATTATTTGTCTTTCTCTGTCTGGAATTTTAGCATAATGCCCTGAAAGCCCATCCATGTTGTTGGAAGTGGAAAGATTTTCTTCTTTCTCACAGATAAATAATATTCCATGGCATATATATGTATATACACTTTCTTTACCCATTCATCCATTGACAGATGATTAAGTTGTTTCTGTATCCTGACTATTGTGAATAATGCTGCAATAAACATGGAAGTGTAGATATCTTATTTATACTCTATTTTTATTTTCTTCAGGTATACACCCAGAAGTAGGATTACTGGATCACATGGTAGTTGTATTTTTAGTTTTTCAGCATAGTAGTTGAAATCCTAGCCAGTATTTCAACAAAATGAAACAAAACCCATAAATATCATAAAAGAAGAAACAAAACTGTATGTATTTGCATATGACATGACATGGTAGCCTGCCTAGAAAATCTCAAGGAATCTACCAAAAAAAAAAAAAGTAGAACTAAGTGAGTTCAGCAAGTTTGCAGGATACAAGATCAACACACAAGAAGCAATCACATTTCTATGCACTAACAATGAATATACAACAACCAAAACAACAACAAAAAAAACAGAATACTACTTACAATTGCTCCAAAGAACATGAAATACGTAGATAAAATTCTAAAAAGATATGTACACGATGTATGTAGAAAGTACAACATGCTGATGAAAGAAGTAAAAAAAAATAACTAAATAAATGGTTAGGCATAAAATATTTGTGGACTGGAAGATTCAATTTATTAAAATGTGTATTGTCTCCAAATTGATCTATAGGTTTAATGAAATTTCTTTACATAGACATAGTCAACTAATTCTAAAATTTATATGGAATGGTGGAAAGACATTAGTGTAGGTAAAATCAGTTTGAAAAAGGAGAATAAAGTGGAGAAATTACTCTACCTGATATTATGAATTATTATATAGCTACCATAATCAAGACAGTGTGATATTAGTAGAGAGGTAGCAACACAGATTAATGGAAAAAAATAAAGAATCCAGAAATAGAGCCACACAAATATGCCCTACTGATTTTTTAAATAGGTGCAAAATCAAGTCACTGTTCAATGGATCCATGACAAAATAATTTCAGTAAATTGTGCTGAAAGAATTGAATATCCATAGGCCAGAAAAAAAACAAAGAAAAAGAAAAAAGAACTTCAACCTAAACCTTACACCCTACATAAAATTCAACACAATATGGATCACAAACTTAAATGTAAAACATAAAATCATAAAATTTTAGAAAAAGAAACACTGGAGAAATTCTTTGAGATCTAGGGCTAAGCAAACATTTCTTAAACTAGACAGTAAAATCATAATCCACAAATGGACAAAAATTGACAAATTGCTATAAGCATATTTATGTATATACACACAGGCATATATATATATATATATATATATATATATATATATATATATATATACTCTTAAAATGGGACAGTTTAAAAACAAATTATAGGGGGCTTCCCTGGTGGCGCAGTGGTTGGGAGTCGGCCTGCCGATGCAGGGGACACGGGTTCATGCCCCGGTCCGGGAGGATCCCGCATGCCGCGGAGCGGCTGGGCCCGTGAGCCATGGCCGCTGAGCCTGCGCGTCCGGAGCCTGTGCTCCGCAATGGGAGAGGCCACAACAGTGAGAGGCCCGCGTACCGCAAAAAAACAAACAAACAAACAAACAAAAAAAAACAAATTATACATTTAAAAATGGCCAAAAGACATAGGCAGACATTTTATGGAAAAGGACACACAAATAGCTAATAAACATATGAAAAGATGTTCAATATCATTAAACATCAGGGGAATGCAAATTACAATCACAAGTTACCACTTGAAATAATAACAACAACAAAACAGTACCACCACCAAATTCTGACCAGGAAATGGAAAAACTGGATCATTAATACATTGCTACTGGGAATGTAAAATTGTACAGCCATTCTGCAAAACAATTTGGCAGTTTCCTCAAAAACTAGACATTCAGTACCATACAAGCCAGTAATTGCAGTCTTGGATATTTACCCAGAGAAATGAAAACTTATTTTCACATAACATCCTGTATATAAATGCTCATAAGAGTTTTAATTTTTATTTTATATTAGAGTAGAGTTGATTAACAATGTTGTGTTACTTTCAGGTGTACAGTGAAGAGATTCAGATATACATATACATGTATCTATTCTTTTCCCATTTAGGTTATTACAGAGTACTGAACAGAGTTCCCTGTGCTATACAGTAGGTCTTTGTTAGTTATCTATTTTAAATATAGCAGTGTGTAAATGTCAGTCCCAATCTCCCAATCTATCTCTGCCCCTCAACTTTCACACCTGGTAACTATAAATTTGTTCTCTAAGTCTGTGAGTCTATTTCTTTGGTAACTAACTTCGTTTGTATCATTTTTTTAAAAGATCCATCCACATATAAGCAAAATCATATGATATTTATCTTTCTATGTCTGACTTACTTCATTTAGTATGATAATCTCTAGGTCCATCTATGTTGCTGCAAATGGCACTATTTCATTCTTTTTAGTGGCTGAGTAATAATCCATTGTATATAGGTACTACATATTCTTTATCCATTCATCTGTCGATGGACATTTAGGTTGCTTCCATGTCTTGGCTATTGTAAACAGTACCGCAATGAACATTTGGGTGCATGTATCCTTTTGAACCATGTTTTTCTCTGGATATATGCCCAGAAGTGGGATTGCTGGATCATATGGTAGCTCTATTTTTAGTTTCTTAAGGAAGCTCCATACTGTTCTCCACAGTGGCTCTATCGACCTACATTCCCACCAAGAGTGTAGGAGGGTTCCCTTTTCTCCACACCCTCTCCAGCATGAATTGTTTGTAGACTTTTTGATGATGGCCATTCTGGTACAGCTTCAGTGCAATCCCTATCATCAAATTACCAATGGTATTTTCCACAGAAAAAGAACAAAAATTATCTTAAAATTTGTATGGAGACACAAAAGACCCTGAATAGATAAAGCAATCTTGAGAAAGAAGACCTGAACTGGAGGAATCTGGCTCCCTGACTTCAGACTATACTACAAAGCTACAGTAATCAAAACAGTATGGTGCTGGCATAAAAACAGAAATATAGATTAATCAAACAGGACAGAAAGCCCAGAAATAAACCCATACTCATGTGGCTTCCCTGGTGGCACAGTAGTTAAGAGTCCACCTGCCAGAGCAGGGTACAAGGCTTTGAGCCCTGGTCCAGAAGATCCCACATGCTGGAAGCAACTAAGCCCATGTGTCACAACTACTGAACCTGTGCTCTAGAGCCCACAAGCCACAACTACTGAACCTGTATGCCACAACTACTGAAGCCCATATGCTTAGGGCCCGTCCTCCAGAACAAAGAGAAGCCACTGCAATGAGAAGCCCTCACACTGCAACAAAAGGTAGCCCCCACTCACTGCAACTAGAGAAAGCCTGCACACAGCAATGAAGACCCAATTCAGCCAAAAATAATTTAATTTAATTTAATTAAAAAAACCACATGGCTAAAATCAATTAATCTACAGCAAAGGAGACAAGACTATACAATGGAGAAAAGACAGTCTCTTCAATAAATAGTGCTGGGAAAACTGAACAGCTACATGTCCAGTAAAAATATGAAATTAGAACATTCTTTAACACCACAAACAAAAATAAACTCAAAATGGAATTTTTCCAAGATGTCAGAGGAGTAGGAGGATGTGGAATTCATCTCTCCCTAAATACGTATCAAGAATACAGCTACAAATGGAACAATTCTCACAGAGCACCTGCTGAACACTAGCAGAGTACCTGGGACACCCCAAAAGACAAGAAAGATCCCCACATAACCGGGTAAGATAAAAAAAGAAGAAGGGAAAAAGAAGAGGAGAGGAATCAGGACAGGACCAGTGCCTCAGCTGGGAGCTGAAGGTGAGGAGAGTTTCCCTCATCTGGGAAAGCCCCCTCACCAGCAGAAAGATCAGCTGGGACAGAAGGGGAGCTTTGGGGGCTCGGAGGAGAGCACAGCAAGTGGTCAGTGGCAGGCAGGATAGAGCAAGGCCTACATATGGTCCGTGCCACAGCCCTGCATGCCCCAGCCTGAAATGGGTGCCCTCCAGTGTGCACAGAGGTTGGGTGTTGGAACGTGAGTTTTAGTGAGCAGACCTGGGGAGGGGACTGCTGTTTTCTGTGAGGAGACAGCCCAAAGGGAAGGGAATGAGGAGCTCCACACCTGTGAATGCTCATGGAGGAAGCCCAGACTGCCACAGAAGTGAAGAGCCATTGCTGAGTGATGCACAATGCATGGGGCTGGCTTTGCAGCCTCTCTCCTCACACACCAGCTACTGCTTCCATGGGCACTAGGGAGGGCACCTACTGGAGCCAGATACCATGTCCCTGCCATCGGCTACCCCCTACCCCCTGCCTGGGTAGCCCTGATCACTGCCTGATGGACTCACAACTTCCAATTGCTACCCCAGCACCCTCCCACCAGGGCAGCCTCCTTGCCCCAATCACTGCCTTGGCTCTTTCCTGCCTGATGGGCTCCTGTGCTCCAGCAAACTCAGAAACGGACTCCAGTGAGAGCAACACACATGAAGTTGGGGCTGAAATCACAGCTGAGCCCCAGAGGCCGTGTGACTAAGGAAGAACAGCTGAAATATCTCCATACAGTTGCATGAACCATGGAGTTACACCTCTGCTGACATCTTCCTAAATTCAGCATCTCTGAAACATCCAAAAGGACAAGAAGTACTCCTGCAGCTGGGATGCATATGGCTATAGCAGCTGTGGGCTTTGTGGGTGCATACACATAGGGGTTGGGCCAGGCCAGAGTCTGAGCTGCTTCCATAGCCCCCACACTGTGCTCAGGTGCACAACTATAGCAGTCCAGGGACCTGACCTCAGTGGATCCATGTCAGTGGCCAGATGAAAACAATGCCTGAAATTCACCAGGGTCAATTGCCAGCATAACTGCAGTTAAAGTGGGAATGAGAGAAGGGCATATAACAGTGTACTTTGTGAGCCCACACAATGAGCAAAAGGGGACACAACAGAGCACATTCACAGGTGAACAGCTCCAGAGGAAGAATATTCAGTGGCTTCTTTTGCAGGGAGAGTTCTCCAATCCTGCCTATCTCACACCACAAGTCAGAAAAACAGCTAAGAAACATACCTGGGGGTCTCTACTCTAAAAATTAGGGAGCACACCCTGTGCCTGACAGGACAGTGAAAACCACAGAGCAAAGGGCAGGCCCCACTTAATATCCACGGCAAGCTTTGGTCACCACAACACCAGTCAAGCCCCTTATCAAGGAGATAATGGCAAGGCTTCTGGACCAACCTCACCCACCAGGGGCAGACACCAGAAGCAAGAGGAACTACGATCCTGCAGCCTGTGGAAAGGAGACCATAAACACAGTAATTTAGACAAAATGAGAAGATAAAGAAACAAATTGCAGACAAAGGAGCAAGATAAAAACCTACAAGAACAACTAAATGAAGAGGATATAGGCAATTTACCTGAAAAAGAATTCAGAGTAATGATAGTAAAGATGATACAAGATCTAAGAAAAAAACAGAGGCACAGATCAAAGAGATACAGGAGATGTTTAACAGAAACCTAGAAGAACTAAATAACAAACAAACAGAGATCAACAATAAAATAACTGAAATGAAAAATAACTAGAAGGAATCAATAGCAGAATAACTGAGGCAGAACACATAAGTGACCTGGAAGACAGAATGGTGGAAATTACTGCCACAGAATGGAATAAAGAAAAAGGAATGAAAAGAAATGAAAATAGTCTAAGAGAACTCTGGGACAACATAAAATGCACCAACATTCAGGTTATAGGGGTTGCAGAAGGAGAACAGAAAGGGAAAAGCCCTGAGAAAATACTTGAAGAGGTTATAGTAAAAATCTTCCCAAACATGGGAAAGGAAATAGTCAACAAAGTGCAGGAGTGCAGAGTCCCATACTGGAAAAACCCAAGGAGGAGCATGCTGAGACACATATTAATCAAACTAACAAAAATTAAATACAAATAAAAAATATTAAAAGCAACAAAGGAAAAGCAACAAATGACATGCCAGGGATTCCCCATAAGGTTATCAGCGGATTGTTCAGCAGAAACTCTGCAAGTCAGAAGGAAGTGGCATGATATATTTAAAGTGATGAAAGGGAAGAACCTACAACCAAGAATACTCTACCCATCAAGGCTCTCATTCAGATTTGATGGAGAAAAAAAAGCTTTATACACAAGCAAAAGCAAAGAGAATTCAACACCACCAAACCAGCTTTACAACGAATGGCAAAGGGACCTCTCTAGACAGTGGGGGGAAAAAGAGGCCACAACTAGAAACAAGAAAATCACAAATAGGAAAGCTCATTGGTAAAGGTAAACTTACAGTAAAAACAGGAACTCATCCATACACAAATATGATAACAAAACATGAAACCATGAGAAGCAGAGAGTACAAATGTAGGAAATAGGAATTGCATTTGAAATTAAGAGAACAGCAACTTAAAACAACCTTGTATATATACAGACTGCTTTATCAAAACCTCATCGGAAATGAAAACCAAAATACTACAAGAGATACACATACACAAAAGAAAAAAAAACAACCCAAACACAACACTAACGATGGTCATCAAACCACAAGAATAGGGAACAAAGAGAGGAAAAAAGACCTACAAAAAGACACGAAAACAATTAAGAAAATGGCAAAAGAAACATACACAATGATAATTACCTTAAATTTAAATGGATTAAAATCTACAAGAAAGACATAGACTGGCTGAATGGAAACAAAAGCAAGACCTGTGTATATGCTGTCTACAAGAGATCCACTTCAGACCTGGGACACATACAGACTGAAAGTGAGGGGATGGACAAAGATATTCCAAGCAAATGGAAATCAAAAGAAAACTGGAGTAGGAATACTCATATGAGTCAAAATAGACAATAAAACAAAGACTGTTACAAGGGACAAGGAAGGACACTACATAACGATCAAGGGATCAATCCAAGAAGAAGATATAACAATTGTAAATATATGTGAACTCAATATAGGAGCACCTCAATATATAAGGCAAATGCTAACAGCCATAGCAAGGGAAATCAACAGTAACACAATAATATCGGGGGACTTTAACACCCCACTTACACCAATAGACACATCATCTAGACGGAAAATTAATAAGGAAACACAGCCTTAACTAAGATTGGACCAGATACACTTAACTGATATTTACAGGACATTCCATCCAAAAGCAGCAGAATACATTTTCTTCTCAACTGCACACAGAACATTCTCCAAGGTAAATCACATCTTGGGTCACAAATCAAGTCTTTGTAAATTTAAGAACATAGAAATCATATCAAGCATCTTTTCTGACCACAAGGCTGTTAGATTAGAAATCAATTACAGGAAAATAAAACTGTGAAAAACACAAACACATGGAGGCTAATCAATATGTTACTAAATATCCAGTGGATCACTGAAGAAATCAGAGGAAATTAAAACATATCTAGAGATAAATGACAATGAAAACACGATGATCCAAAACCTATGGAATGCAGCAAAAGCAGTCATAAGAGGGAAGATTATAGCAATACAAACTTGCCACAAGAAACAAGAAAAATCACAAACATACGACCTAACCTTACACCTAAAGCAACTAGAGAAGGAAGAATAAATGAAACCCAAAGTTAGTAAAAGGAAAGAAATCATAATGATCAGTGGAGAAATAAATGAAATAGAGACAAAGAAAACAATAACAAAGATCTATATAACTAAAATCTGGTTTTTTGAGAAGATAAACAAAATTGATAAACCTATAGTCAGACTCATCAAGAAAAAAGGGAGAGGACTCAAATCAATAAAAATAGAAATGAAAAAGGAGAAGTTACAATTGACACTGCAGAAATACAAAGGATCATAGGAGACTACTACAAGCAACTATATGACAATAAAATGGACAACCTAGAAGAAATGGACAAATTCGTACAAAGGTAAACACTTCCAAGACTAAACCACGATGAAATAGAAAATATGAACAGAAAAATCACAAGCACTGAAATTGAATCTATGATTAAAAATCTTCCCAGAAACAAAAGTCCAGGACCAGATGGTTTTACAGGTGAATGCTCTCAGACATTTAATGAAGAGTTAACACATACACTTCTGAAACTCTTCTAAAAAATGGCAGAGGAAGGAACAGTCCCAAGCTCATTCTACGAGGCCATCATCACCCAGATACCAAAACCTGACAAATAAATCACAAAAGAAGAAAATTACAGGCCAATATTACTGATGAGTATAGATGCAAAAATCCTTAACAAAATAATAGCAAACTGAATCCAACAACACATTAAAAGGATCATACACATGATCAAGTGGGATTTATCCCAGGGATGCAAGGATTTTTCAATATCTGAAGATCAATTAATGTGATGCACCACTTCAACAAATCAAAGAATAAAAACCGTGTGATCATCTTAATAGATACAGAAAAACCTTTAGACAATATTCAACATCCCTTTATGATAAAAAAGAACTCTCTGGAAATTGGGCATAGAGGGATCCTACCTCAACATAATATAGGCCATATATGACAAACCCACAGCAAACATCATTCTCAATGGTGAAAAAATGAAAGCATTTCCTCTAAGATGAGAAACAAGACAAGGATGTCCATTCTTGCCACTATTATTCCACAGACTTTTGGAAGTCCTAGGTATGGCAATCAGAGAAGAAAAAGAAATGGAAGGAATCCAAATTGGAAAATAAGTAAAACTGTCAATGTTTGCAAATGACATTATACTATACATAGAAACTCCTAAATATGCCACCAGAAAACTACTGTAGTTCATCAATAAATTTTGTAAATTGCAGGATAGACAATAAATGCACAGAAATCTCTTGCATCCCTATACACTAACAATGAGAGATCAGAAAGATAAATTAAGGAAACACTCCCATTTACCATTGCAACAAAATGCATAAAATACCTAGGAATAAACCTACCTAAGGAGGCAAAAGACCTGTATTTAGAAAACTATACAACACTGATTAATAAAATCAAAGAGGACACAAACTGATAGAGAGATATAATACATTCTTGGATTGGAAGAATCAACATTGTGAAAATGACTATACTCCCAAAGCAATCTACAGATTCAATGCAATCCCTATCAAATTACCAATGGCATTTTTCACAGAACTAGAGCAAAAAATTTCACAATTTGTATGGAAACCCAAAGACCCCAAATAGTCAAAGCAATCTGGAGAAAGAAAAACGGAGCTGAAGTCAGGCTCCCTGACTTCAGACTATACTACAAAGCTACAGTAATTCAAGACAGTGTGGTCCTGGCACAAAAACAGAAAAATAGATCAATGGAACAGGATAGAAAGTCCAGAGATAAACCCACAGACCTATGGTCACCTAATCTATGACAAACGAGGCAAGACTATACAATGGAGAAAAGACAGTCTCTTCAATAAGTGGTGCTGGGAAAACTGAAGAGATACATGTAAAAAAATTTCATTTTTTTACATGTATCTCTTCAGTTTTCCCAGCACCACTTATTGAACACTCTCTAACACCATATACATAAATAAACCCCAAATTGATTAAGGACCTAAATGTAAGGCCGGATACTATAAAACTCTTACAGGAAAACATAGGCAGAACACTCTTTGACATAAATTGCAACAAGATCTTTCTTGATTTGCCTCCTAGAGTAATGAAAATAAAAACAAAAATAAACAAATAAGACCAAATTAAACTTAATAGCTTTTGCACAGCAAAGGAAACCATAAACAAAACAAAAATACAATCCTCAGAATTGAAGAAAATATTTGCAAACAAAGCAACCAACAAGAGATTAATCTCCAAAATATACAAACAGCTTATGCAGCTCAATACCAAAGAAACAAACCACCCAATCAGTGAATAGGTGGAAGATCTAAATAGACATTTCTCCAAACAAGACATACAGATGGCTAAAAAGCACATGAAAAAATGCTCATCACTAATTATTATAAAAATCCAAATCAAATCTACAATGAGGTATCACCTGACACCAGTCAGAATGGCCATCATTAAAAAGTCTACAAGCAATAAATGCTGCAGAGGGTGTGGAGAAAAGGGAACCCTCCTACACTGTTGGTGGGAATGTAAAATATGGAGAATGTATGGAGGTTCCTTAAGAAACTAAAACTGGAGGTACCATACGATCCAGCAATCCCACTCCTTGGCATATATCCAGATAAACCATAATTCAAAAACATACATGACCCCAATGTTCATTACAGCATTATTTACAATAGCCAGAACATGGACTCAACCTAGATATCCATCGACAGAGGAATGAATAAAGAAGATGTTGTATCTATGTACAATGGAATATTACTCAGCCATAAAAAAGAATAATGTCATTTGCAGCAACATGGATGGACCTAGAGAAAGTAACACTGAGTGAAGTAAGTCAGAGAAAGACAAATATCATATGATATTGCTTATATTTAGAATTTTAAAAAAGGGTACAAATGAACTTACCTACAGAACAGAAATAGAATTACAGATGTAGGAAATAAACTTATGGTTACCAGGGTGTAATGGGCGGTGGGATAAAATGGGAGATTGGGATTCACATATACACACTACTATACATAAAATAGATAACTAATAAGGACCTACTGTATAGCACAGGGAACTCTATTTAATACTCTTTAATGGCCTATATAGGAAAAGAATCTAAAAAGAGTTAATATATGTTTACATATAACTGATTCTCTTTGCTGTACACCTGAAACTAACATAAAACTGTAAATCAACTATACTCAATATATTTTTTTTAAAACTCAAAATAAGTTAAAGACATAAATGTTAAGACCAGATACTATGAAATTCTTTTTAAACATCTTTACTGGAGTATGATTGCTTTACAACAGTGTGTTAGTTTCTGCTTTATAACAAAGTGAATTAGTTATACATATACATATGTTCCCATATCTCTTCCCTCTTGCGTCTCCCTCCCTCCCACCCTCCCTATCCCACCTCTCTAGGTGGTCACAAAGCACTGAGCTGATCTCCCTGTGCTATGCAGCTGCTTCCCACTAGGTATCTATTTTACGTTTGGTAGTGTATATATGTCCATCCCACTCCCTCACTTTGTCACAGCTTACTCTTCCCCCTCCCCATATCCTCAAGTCCATTCTCCAGTAGGTCTGTGTCTTCATTCCCGTCTTGCCCTTAGGTTCTTCATGACCTTCATTTTTTTCCCTTAGATTCCATATATATGTCTTAGCATATGGTACTTGTTTTTCCTTTTCTGACTTACTTCACTCTGTATGACAGACTCTAGGTCCATCCACCTCACTACAAATAACTCAGTTTCGTAGAGAATCCTAAAGATGCTACCAGAAAACTACTAGAGCTAATCAATGAATTTGGTAAAGTAGCAGGATACAGAATTAATGCACTTAAATCTCTGGCATTCCTATACACTAATGATGAAAAATCTGAAAGTGAAATTAAGAAAACACTCCCATTTACCACTGCAACAAAAAGAATAAAATATCTAGGAATAAACCTACCTAAAGAGACCAAATGCCTGTATGCAGAAAGTTATAAGACACTGATGAAAGAAATTAAAGATGACACAAATGGATGGAGAGATATACCATGTTCTTGTATTGGAAGAATCAACATTGTGAAAATGACTCTACTACCCAAAGCAATCTACAGATTCAATGCAATCCCTATCAAACTACCACTGGCATTTTTCACAGAACTAGAACAAAAAAATTTCACAATTTGTATGGAAACACAAAAGACCCCAAATAGCCAAAGCAATCTTTGTTTTTGTTTTGTTTTGTAGTTCGTGGGCCTCTCACTGTTGTGGCCGCTCCCATTGCGGAGCACAGGCTCTGGATGCACAGGCTCAGTGGCCATGGCTCACGGGCCTAGCCACTCCATGGCATGTGGGATCTTCCCGGACCGGGACACGAACCCATGTCCCCTGCATCATAAGGTGGACTGTCAACCACTGTGCCACCAGGGAAGCCCCAAAGCAATCTTGAGAACAAAAAATGGAGCTGGAAGAATCAGACTCCCTGACTTCAGACTATAATACAAAGCTACAGTAATCAAGACAGCATGGTACTGGCACAAAAACAGAAATATAGATCAATGGATCAGGATAGAAAGCCCAGAGATAAACCCACGCACATATGGTCACCTTACCTTTGATAAAGGAGGCAAGAATATACAGTGGAGAAAAGACAGCCTCTTCAATAATTGGTGCTGGGAAAACTGGACAGGTACATGTAAAAGTATGAAATTAGAACACTCCCTAACACCATACACAAAAATAAACTCAAAGTGGATTAAAGACCTAAGTGTAAGGCCAGACACTATAAAACTCTTAGAGGTAAACATAGAACAGTTTTTGACAGAAATCGCGGCAATATCTTTTTCAATCTGTCTCCTAGAGTAATGGAAATAAAAACAAAAATAAACAAATGGGAACTAATTAAACTCAAAAGCTTTTGAACAGCAAAGGAAATCATAAACAAAACTAAAAGACAACCCACAGAATGAGAGAATATATTTGTGAACGATTCAACCGACAATGGATTAATGTCCACAATTTACAAACAGCTCATGCGTCTCAGTATCAAAAAGCAAACAACTGGGTTTTCCTGGTGGCGCAGTGGTTGAGAGTCCACCTATCAATGCAGGGGACACGGGTTTGTGCCCCGGTCCGGGAAGATCCCACATGCTGCGGAGCGTCTAGGCCCGTGAGCCATGGCTGATGGGCCTGTGCGTCCGGAGACTGTGCTCCACAATGGAAGAGGCCACAACAGTGAGAGGCCTGTGTACCACAAAACAAACAAACAAACAAACAAACAAACAAACAAATCTAAAAATGGACAGAAGACCTAAATAGACATTTCTTCAAAGTAGACATACAGATGGCTAAGAGGCATATGAAAAGATTCTCACCATCGCTAATTATTAGAGAAATTCATAATAGCTTTATTTTTAATAGCCAAAAAATAGATACTACTCACATGTCCCTCCACAAGTCAATAGTTAAAAGAACTGTGGTACATCCATACCATGGAATACAATTTAATGGAAACATACCCTCCCACTAATATTTTACTGATAGTCGTGTAGATCTGATAATGACTTACCTTAGAAGCATTATGCTATTGCAATACTTTATATACTATGTCTCATTTTTAATTTAGCATTAAGGAAATGCAGTATTTTTATTGTAACACCCCCTACATCTTTATCCAGAGGCCTGTTGCCACTTTTGTCTTTAAATAAAAATTGCTTGGTCCTGTGAAATGCAGGATTACATTTCTATCCAGTTAATTTGGGTTAGTATATTCTTGGTCATCAAAATACTCATGGCTTTGGGAACTTGATTTGGGAAATATTCATGGTGTATGAAGAAGCATTATCAATACTGTATGACCTCAACCACATTTTAAAAATGTATGCTCAGTTGTGTGTAGACATATACAATGACTAGAACTCAAACCATACACTGCTTGTGATTATGAATATTTTTTCATTGTCTCTTGTGTTTTTAAATTTGAAATAATATACATATAAACTTTTAAAAGTTGGAAAATAAATAAATGTTATTTAAAAGGTGTCATTCCTCCCCCCCAAAAGTCAAGTAGGAGAAACATGCATATGAACAACTAAACTAAAATATAGTATAATATGTGTGTGTGAAGCTTCATGTCTTTGTTAATGTCAGCTAGAGCCCTCACCAACTGAACAGCTCTGAATCTTAACTAGCCAAGGGCTCAGGGCAACTGCCCTAATTCAGCACACCCAAGGGACTGCTGAATGTGGCTACAACAACTGAGAGTAAACATTGGATCAGTTTATCCTAACCCCCTATGTGTGGTGCTAGAGCCTATAGTGCCTTTTTTTAAAAAAACATCTTTATTGGAGTATAATTGCTTTACAATGGTGTGTTAGTTTCTGCTTTATAACAAAGTGAATCTATTATACATATACATATGGTCCCATATCTCTTCATGACACCCCATCCCTGCTTCAGCATCATGAATGTTACAACTACAGGAAAGAATCATGGTGACAGTTTACAAAGTGATGGTATATTTGCCAAATAGTTCTTTCTTCTGCTTGGCATCACAGTTTGAAGAAGATCCAACCTGAGTTTTGAAAACATAGTTATTAATGTAGCATTTAAATACTAAGTATTTGGCCTGCACATGAATTCCTGTAAAGAAATCCAGATAAATATCGGTGTAAATGCAGTAGTGGGTAACTTTGCTACTTCAACTTGAGTCTTACTAGGTATGCTTCTTTCAAGGGGTAATTATTTGTTGGTGCTTCTATGAAACAGTTTTTTCCTAAAATTTACAAAATTCAATAAAGCAAAAATCCAGTATGATTAGACATTAGAATAATTGGTAAGAGGTCACAAAATGTTCATGTCACAAAATAAATATGAAAGCTCTATTTTAGGCAAAATTTAAATAAAGGCAAAATACAAATCATCAACACTTTGCAAAAACTAACATAAAAATGGGAGACTGAAATATGTATTTAATCAAAACAACTTTAATTTAAAGACATTAATTTTGGGACTTCCCTGGTGGCATAGTGCTTAAGAATCCGCCTACCAGGGGACGAGAGGAAGATGGCAGAAGAGTAAGACACAGAGATCACCTTCCTCGACACAGATACACCAGAAATACATCTACACATGGAACAACTCCTACAGAACACCTACTGAACACTGGCAGAAGACCTCAGACCTCCCAAAAGGCAAGAAAGTCACCACGTACCTGGGTAAGGCAAAAGAAAAAAGAATAAACAGAGACAAAAGGATAGGGACAGGACGTGCACCAGTGGGAGGGATCTGTGAAGGAGGAAAGGTTTCCCACACACTAGGAAGCCACTTCGCGGGCGGAGACTGCGGGTGGTGGAGGGGGAAAGTTTCGGAGCCGCAGAGGACAGCAGAGCAACAGGGGTGCGGCGGGCAAAGCGGAGAGATTCCCGCACAGAGGATCGGTGCCGACCAGCACTCACCAGCCCGAGAGGCTTGTCTGCTCACCCGCCGGGGCGGGAGGGGCTGGGAGCGAAGGCTTGGGCTTGGGCAGGAGCTCAGGGAGAGGACTGGGGTTGGCGATGTGAACACAGCCTGCAGGGGGTTAGGGCACCACAGCTAGACGGGAGGGAGTCCGGGAAAAGTGTGGACCTGCCGAAGAGTCAAGAGACTTTTACTTCCCTCTTTGTTTCCTGGTATGCGAGGAGAGGGGATTAAGAGCGCTGCTTAAAGGAGCTACGGAGACAGGTGCGAGCCAAGGCTAAAAGCACGGAACCCCAGAGATGGGCATGAGTTGCTAAGGCTGCTGCTGCCACCACCAAGAAGCCTGTGTGTGAGCACAGGTCACTATCCACAACCCCCTTCCGGGGAGCCTGTGCAGCCCTCCACTGCCAGGGCTCCAGGATCCAGGGACAACTTCCCCGGGAGAACGCATGGCACGCCTAAGGCTGGTGCAACGTCATGCTGGCCTCTGCCGCCGCAGGCTCGCCCCGCAGTCTGTACCCCTCCCTCCCCCTGGCCTGAGTGAGCCAGAGTCCCCGAAGCAGCTGCTCCTTTAACTCTGTCCTGTGTGAGTGAAGAACAGTCGCCCTCCAGCGACCTACAAGCAGAGGCGGGGCCAACTCCAAAGCTGAGCCCAGGGAGCTGTAAGAACAAAGAAGAGAAATGGAAATCCCTCCCAGCAGCCTCAGAAGCAGCGGATTGAAGCTCCACAATCAACTTGATGTACCCTGCATCTGTGGAATACATGAATAGACAGCGAATCATCCCAAATTGTGGAGGTGGACTTTGAGAGCAAGATTTATAATTTTTTTCACCTTTTCCTCTTTTTGTGAGAGTGTATGTGTATGCTTCTGTGTGAGATTTTGTCTGGGTAGCTTTGCTTCCACCATTTGTCCTAGGGTGCTATCCGTCTGTTTTTTGTTTGTTTTCTTTAAAAAATTATTTTTTCTTAATAATTATTTTTATTTTAATAAATTTATTTTATTTTATCTTACTTTATTTTCTTTTCTTTTCTTTCTTTCTTCCCTTGTTTCACTCCTTCCTTCCTTCCTCCATCCCACCTTCCCTCCCTCCTTTCTTTCTTTCTTTCTCTCTCTCTCTCTCTCTCTTTCTTTGTTTCTTTCTTTCTTTCTTTCTACTTTTTCTCCCTTTTATTCTGAGGTGTGTGGATGAAACGCTCTTGGTGCTCTAGCCAGGAGTCAGTGCTGTGCCTCTGAGGTGGGAGAGCCAAATTCAGGACACTGGTCCACAAGAGACCTCACAGCTACACATAATATCTAACAGCGAAAATCTCCCAGAGATCTCCATCTCAACACTAGCACCCAGATTCACTAAATGACAGGCAAGCTACAGTGCTGGACACCCTATGCCAAACAACTAGCAAGACAGGAACACAGCACCACCCATTATCAGAGAGGCTGCCTAAAATCATAATAAGTCCAAGGACAACCCAAAACACACCACCAGATGTAGAAATGACCACCAGAAAGACAAGATCCAGACTCATCCACCAGAAAACAGGCACTAGTCCCCTCCACCAGGAAGGCTACACAACCCACTGAAACAACTGTAGCCACTGGGGACAGACATCAAAAACAATGGGCACTACGAACTTTCAGCTTGCAAAAATGAGACCCCAAACACAGTAAGATAAGCAAAATGGGAAGACAGAAAAACACACAGCAGATGAAGCAAGATAAAAATCCACCACCCCTAACAAATGAAGAGGAAATAGGCGGTCTACCTGAAAATAATTCAGAATAATGATAGTAAATATGATCCAAAATCTTGGAAATAGAATAGACAAAATGCAAGATACATTTAACAAGGACCTAGAAGAACTAAAGATGAAACAAACAATGATGAACAACACAATAAATGAAATTAAAAATACTCAAGATGGGATCAATAGCAGAATAACAGAGGCAGAAGAACGGATAAGTGATATGGAAGATAAAAGAGTGGAAATAACTACTGCAGAGCAGAATAAAGAAAAAAGAATGAAAAGAACTGAGGACAGTCTCAGAGACCTCTGGGACAACATTAAACGCATCAACATTCGAATTATAGGGGTTCCAGAAGACGAAGAGAAAAAGAAAGGAACTGAGAACATATTTGAAGAGATTATAGTTGAAAACTTCCCTAATATGGGAAAGGAAATAGTAAATCAAGTCCAGGAAGCACAGAGAGTCCCATACAGGATAAATCCAAGGAGAAATACACCAAGACACATATTAATCAAACTGTCAAAAATAAATACAAAGAAAACATATTAAAAGCAGCAAGGGAAAAACAAGAAATAACAAATAAAGGAATCCCCTTAAGGTTAAGAGCTGATCTTTCAGCAGAAACTCTGCAAGCCAGAATGGACTGGCAGGACATATTTAAAGTGATGAAGGATAAAAACCTACAAACAAGATTACTCTACCCAGCAAGGATCTCATTCAGATTTGATGGAGAAATTAAAAACTTACAGACAAGCAAAGGCTGAGAGAGTTCAGTACCACCAAACCAGCTTTACAACAAATGCTAAAGGAACTTCTCTAGGCAAGAAACACAAGAGAAGGAAAAGACCTATAATAACAAACCCAAAACAATTAAGAAAATGGGAATAGGATCATACATATCGATAATTACCTTAAATGTAAATGGACTAAATGCTCCTACCAAAATACACAGATTGGCTGAATGGATACAAAACCAAAACCCATATATATGCTGTCTACAAGAGACCCATTTCAGACCTAGAGAAACATACAGACTGAAAGTAAGGGGATGGAACAAGTTATTCCATGCAAATGGAAACCAAAAGAAAGCTGGAGTAGCAATTCTCACATCAGGCAAAATAGACTTTAAAATAAAGACTATTACAAGAGACAAATAAGGACACTAAACAAAGATCAAGGGATCGATCCAAGAAGAAGATATAACAACTGTAAATATTTATGTACCCAACATAGGAGTACCTCAATACATAAGGCAAAAACTAACAGCCATAAAAGGGGAAATCGACAGTAACACATTTATAGTAGGGTACTTTAACACACATCATTCACCAATGGACAGATCATCCAAAATGAAAATAAATTAGGAAACACAAGCTTTAAATGATACATTAAACAAGATGGACTTAATTGATAATTATAGGACATCCCATCCAAAAACAACAGAAGCACATTTTTATAAAGTGCTCATGGAACATTCTCCAGGATAGATCCTATCATGAATCACAAATCAAGCCTTGGTAAATTAAAGAAAATTGAAATTGTATCAAGTATCTTCTCTGACAACAACGCTATGAGACTAGACATCAATTACAGGAAAATATCTGTAAAAATACAAACATATGGAGGCTAAATGATACACTACTTAATAACGAAGTGATCACTGAAGAAATCAAAGAGGAAATTAAAAAAAAATACCTAGAAACAGATGACAATGGAGACATGATGACCCAAAACCTATGGGATGCAGCAAAAGCAGTTCTAAGAGGGAAGTTTATAGCAATAAAATCCTACCTTAAGAAACAGGAAACACCTCAGATAAACAACCTAAGCTTTCATCTAAAGCAATTAGAGAGAGAAAAACAAACAAACAAAAAAAGAACACAAAGTTTGTAGAAGTAAAGAAATCTTAAACATCAGATCAGAAATAAATGGAAAAAAATGAAGGAAACGATAACAAAGATCAATAAAACTAAAAGCTGGTTCTTTGAGAAGATAAACAAAATTCATGAATCAATAGCCAGACTCACCAAGAAAAAAAGGGAGAAGTCTCAAATCAATAGAATTACAAATGAAAAACAACTGACACTGCAGAAATACAAGGGATCATGAGAGATTACTACAAGGAACTCTATGCCAGTAAAATGAACAACCTGGAAGAAATGGACAAATTCTTAGAAATGCACAACCTGCCGAGACTAAACCAGGAAGAACTAGAAAATATGAACAGACTGATCACAAGCACTGAAATTGAAACTGTGATTAAAAATCTTCCAACAAACTAAAGCTCAGGACCAGATGGCTTCACTGGCGAAATCTATCAAATACTTATAGAAGAGCTAAAGCCTATCCTTCTCAAACTCCACCAAAATATAGCAGAGGGAGGAACACTCGCAAACACATTCTAAGAGGCCACCATCACCCTGACACCAAAACCAGACAAAGATGTCACAGAGAAAGAAAACTACAGGCCAATATCACTGATGAGCATAGATGCAAAAATCCTCAACAAAATACTAGCAAACAGAATCCAACAGCACATTAAAAGGGTCATACACCATGATCAAGTGGGGTTTATTCCAAGAAGACAAGGATTCTTCAATATACAGAAATCAATCAACTTGATACGCCATATTAACAAAATGAAGGAGAAAAATCATATAATCATCTCAATAGATGCAGAGAAAGTTTTTGAAAAAAATTCAACACCCATTTATGATAAAAACCTTGCAGAAAGTATGCATAGAGGGAACTTTCCTCAACATAATAAAGGCCATATATGCAAACCCACAGTCTACATCATCCTCAATGGTGAAAAACTGAAAGCATTTCCACTAAGATCAGGAACAAGACAAGGTTGCCCGCTCTCACCACACTTATTCAACATGCTTTTGGAAGTTTGAGCCAGAGCAATCCGAGAAGAAATGGAAATAAAAGGAATCCAAATCAGAAAAGTATAAGTAAAGCTGTCACTGTTTAAAGATGACATGATACTATATATAGAGAATCCTAAAGAGGCTACCAGAAAACTATTAGAACTAATCAATGAATTTGGTAAAGTAGCAGGATACAAAATTAATGCACAGAAATCTCTGGCATTCCTCTACACTAATGATGAAAAATCTGAAAATGAAATCATGAAACCTCTTTCCTTTGCCATGGCACCAAACAGAATAAAATATCTAGGAATAAACCTACCTAAGGAGACAAAAGACCTGTATGCAGAAAATTATAAGACACTGATGAAAGAAATTAAAGAGAATACAAATAGATGGAGAGATATACCATGTTCTTGTATTGGAAGAATCAACATTGTGAAAATGACTCTACTATCCAAAGCAATCTACACATTCAATGCAATCCCTATCAAACTACCACTGGCATTTTTCACAGAACTAGAACAAAAAATTTCACAATTTGTATGGAAACACAAAGGAACCCACATAGCAAAAGCAATCTTGAGAACAAAAAACGGAGCTGGAGGAAACAGGCTCCCTGACTTCAGACTATACTACAAAGTTACAGTAATCAAAACAGTATGGTACTGGCACAAAAACAGAAAGATAGCTCAATGGAACAGGATAGAAAGCCCAGTGATAAACCCATGTACATATGGTCACCTTATCTTTGATAAAGGAGGCAGGAAAGTAGTGGAGAAAGGACAGCCTCTTCAATAAGTGGTGCTGGCAAAACTGGACAGGTACATGTAAAAGTATGAGATTAGAACACTTCCTAACACCATACACAAAAATAAACTGAAAATGGATTAAAGACCTAAATGTAAGGCCAGAAACTATCAAACTCTTAGAGGAAAACATAGGCAGAACACTCTATGACATAAATCACAGCAATATCCTTTCTGACCCACCTCCTAGAGAAATGGAAATAAAAACAAAAATAAACAAATGGGACCTAATGAAACTTCAAACTTTTGCAGAGCAAAGGAAACCATAAACAAGATGGAAAGACAACCCTCAGAAGTGGAGAAAATATTTCCAAATGAAGCAACTGACAAAGGATTAATCTCTAAAATTTATAAGCAGCTCATGCAGCTCAATAACAATAAAACAAACAACCCAATCTGAAAATGGGCAGAAGACCTAAATAGACATTTCTCCAAAGAAGATATACAGACTGCCAACAAACATATGAAAGAATGGTCAACATCTTTAATCATTAGAGAAATGCAAGTCAAAACTACAATGAGATATCATCTCATACCCGTCAGAATGGCCATCATCAAAAATCTAGAAACAGTAAATGCTGGAGAGGGTGTGGAGAAAAGGGAACACTCTTGCACTGCTGGTGGGAATGTGAATTGTTACAGC
The DNA here is from genome assembly GCF_963924675.1 of Phocoena phocoena. Lineage (NCBI taxonomy): Eukaryota > Metazoa > Chordata > Mammalia > Artiodactyla > Phocoenidae > Phocoena > Phocoena phocoena. The sequence continues at coordinate 67,344,645 of NC_089240.1, read as the reverse complement.
CACTATGGAGGAAAGTATGGAGGTTCCTTCAAAAACTACAAATAGAACTACCATATGACCCAGGAATCCCACTCCTGGGCATATACCCAGAGAAAACCATAATTCAAAAAGAGTCATGTACCAAAATGTTCATTGCAGCTCTATTTACAATAGCAAAGAGATGGAAACAACCTAAGTGTCCATTATCATGAATGAATAAAGAAGATGTGGCACGTATATGCAATGGTATATTTCTCAACCATAAAAAGAAACAAAATTGAGCTATTTGTAGTGAGGTGGATGGACTTAGAGTCTGTCATACAGAGCGAAGTAAGTCAGAAAGAGAAAGACAAATACCGTATGCTAACACATTTACATGGAATTTAAGAGAAAAATGTATTATGAAGAACCTAGGGGTACAAAAGGAATAAAGGCACAGACCTACTAGAGAATGGACTTGAGGATATGGGGAGGGGGAAGAGTAAGCTGTGACAAAGCGAGAGAGAGTCATAGACATATATACACTACCAAATGTAAGGTAGATAGCTAGTGGGAAGCAGCCGCATAGCACAGGGAGATCAGCTTGGTGCTTTGTGACCCCCTGGAGGGGTGGGAAAGGGAGGGTGGGAGGGAGGGAGACACAAGAGGGAAGAAATATAGGAATATATGTATAACTGATTCACTTTGTTATAAAGCAGAAACTAACACACCATTGTAAATCAATTATACTCCAATAAAGATGTAAAGCAAAAGAAAAAATAAAGAAAGTAACAGAACTAGACCTGAAGCCAGTTTGACAACCTGGAAGACCTATGCCATCCAGCTACCCTATACCACCTGCCTCCATGGAAGCCTCTCTACTGTGGTCATTGCTACCACCAGGAGCCATCTGTAGCTACAGGGCAGCATAGCAGATAACAGCCCATTCCCCACTTCTGACTCTTTGTTTCATCACAGACTGAAAAGACAAATACCGTATGCTAACACATATATATGGAATTTAAGAAAAAAAATGTCATCAAGAACCTAGGGGTAAAACAGGAATATAGACACAGACCTTCTAGAGCATGGACTTGAGGATATGGGGAGGGGGAAGGGTAAGCTGTTGCAAAGCAAGAGAGTGACATGGCCATATATACACTACCAAACGTAAAATAGATAGCTAGTGGGAAGCAGCCGCATAGCACAGGGAGACCAGCTCAGGGAGACCAGCTCGGTGCTCTGTGACCACCTAGAGGGGTGGGATATGGAGGGTGGGAGGGAGGGAGATGCAAGAGATATGGGAACATATGTATATGTATAACTGATTCACTTTGTTATAAAGCAGAAACTAACACACTGGTGTAAAGTAATTATACTCCAATGAAGATGTAAAAAAAAAAAAAAAAAAGAAAGAAAGAATCCGCCTACCAATGCAGGGGACACAGGTTCGAGCCCTGGTCTAGGAAGATCCCACAAGCCGTGGAGCAACTAAGCTCGTGCACCACAGCTACTGAACCTGTGCTCTACAGCCCGTGAGCCACAACTACTGAGCCCGTGCTCCATAACTACTAAAGCCCGCATGCCTAGAGCCTGTGCTCCACAAAAAGAGAAGCCACCAGAAGCCCATGCACCGCAACAGAGTAGCCCCCACTCGCCACAACTGGAGGAAGCCTGCATGCAGCAACAAAGACCCAACACAGCCAAAAATAAATAAATAAATAATTTTTTTAAAATAGACGTTAATTTTATCCAATCGAAAACACGCTTTTATTCCCTTCTTGTTCTAGTAAAATTCTAAATTATTTAAACAATTTTCTACATCTAAAATATTACATTATACTTTGTCACGTGCATAAGTATGTGATCTTAAATCCAAAATAAAGATTCTGTCATCTTTAACAATAACAGATATATGATAATTTGATAAAAGAGTTCAATGATACAACTTGTACTGTAATTTCAAGGTTTTCTATTATATTTAATTTCAAATTTTGTAACTCTTTTAGGTACTTTGAAAAATAAATCCAGTATACATGTGCACATTTCAACTAAGTAGAAATATCCTATCACTATTCTCTGAATACCTGCTCACTATAATTCATGTTTACATATTAATGTGCAGTACAAATTTATAAACATGAACATATGAAACTTTGAAAGGAAATAATACTAGTCTTTTTCCTCTCAATATTTTATTGAAACACCATGTTAAAATTTGGCCAGCACCACACATGTAAATAGTTTTAATACTGGATGTGTTTAAAACGTTCTGTATATTTATTTGTTCTATGTTGACATCTAAACCATATTTATTTGCACAGTTTTAATACAAATTATCATTTAATTGCAGACAAAACCTAAGAAGACTAAATGTATATGAAGGCACCTATATCAAAGCAACAGCCACCAATGCCTAAGCTATGCATTTGATTGTTTTAAACTGCTCTAATAAACATGTTAAATTCCAGTAAAATCAACTGGTAAACTGTTGCTGTATGCCAGGATATTATTGTTATTTTGGCTAAATAAAAATTTTTCTGCAGAAAGGCAACATATCCCTAAATTGGAGTATAACCATTGTACTTCCACCCTGTCAATTCAATTCACAAAATACAGTACATGCAATTAGACACTTCTAAGTATATTTAAATTTGCCTTTCCACACAAGTATATGTAATTAATAGTATAAGTATGCAATGATTAGATGTTCTTCATAGTATCCTTATTTTTGAGAAGAGGAGGGATAAAAAGCAACATAGTATAAATTATTTTAAAACAAAACTAAACTAAAACCCCACTGGTTATGTAAATTATAGTGTGACATCTGGAATTTATCAAATTGCGTATTCAAATAAGGAAAGTATTTGTAATTGAGGTTTAATAAAGGGATAACAACTGTGTATTACCCTACTATATACATGGACATATAGCACTATTGTCTCAAAGCATCTAGATTTGTAATTAGAATTTTTGTATATTTTTGTAAAATATATTTTACATATTTGTACAAAACTTGTATTTCAATTATGCTTTGGCTTAGCATTCATCAGTAACTGTTAAAAGATACATGTTACCAGCTTTATGTGCACCGTGATTTTCCCCAATGTGCATACTATAAATGATTAGGATAATGAAAGGGAAATCTTCCATAATGTCCAATAAAGATGCTTGTCTTTATTCATTGTTGGCACTTTTTCAAGTTGTCATCACATAGAACTCTGATCATTCAAAGAGTGATTCACTGATTCATCCCTTGCTGATTCTAATTGTTCATTTATTTTTGTGCCATAGACATACTTAAACCTCACAAAAGAAGAATGAAGTCATGTCTACTCCTAGACTGTATGTATAACCCATGCCTAATAACAGTGAAATATCATGAATATCTACCTTCATAACTTGAAGAAAATATAATTCTTTATTTTTGTAATACAGCGAATAGGAGCAATGATATTAATGTTTGAAGACTCTAATATTATGTAATCTAGAATTATGTATTAGAATTTGAAATGTAATGTCCAGAGGGCATAACCCTTCTGTTTAATGAAACAAATAACAGTTTTGATGTTCTAAGTTTGTTACCTAAAGTTATATTTTGGTGAGTAAAATGTAATGAATAGAGGATTTATCCACTTAGACATATGTTCTGCTAACAGGCTCAAACTTGAATTCAAGCCCTTGATTTCATCTTGACTGTTCCACAAAGTAGAACCTTTCTGACACGGGAATTTGACTATAGGTCTCAGCTTGACTGGAGGTTGTGCAAAGATAAGGCAACATTCACTTATTTCCTGTCTCAATGTACAAATTTTACAGAGTTGATGAAAAGTTTATTTTCTCTATATTTATTTGAGGTAAGTCATATAACTAGGTCAGGTTAAGAATCAGATTTTATAAATATAGATAACTGAATTTAAATGATTTCTTTTGAATGGGATGAAAGGATGGATGTATATATATGGCCAAACCAAATGGAAATACCAGTTTTAATTATTAGACTTGGGAGTCTACTAAGTATCATTTGGCCACTTTCATTTGCTAACTATTTCATACCTTATCTAACTAGAGTGGCTTTAGATCTCTGTAGGTTTTTTAAAGCAAACCTTATATTTAGTTGACACAGTTGAAATTAATATAATTCCATAGCATTTTGTTTTTTATTCCATAATCATAGCCTCAGTTTACCAAGTTACTCAAGTTTTGCACCATCCTATTGGGTAGTAATTATTTATTATAAAATAGTAAGGGCACTAAATACAATTTGTGCATGAATTAGAGCTGTTAGCAAGTTACTCGTCTGTTTCCTGCAGATGAGTAACTTGCTCAAAAAATAGGGGACTGCTTACTGAACTTCTTAAGGTCTCTTCCAAGTCTAATTTTCTATAATTTCCCTTGGTTACTTCTTTTTCAATTAAAATTATGAAATGACAATTTATGAACAACATTTAGAAACGGCTTAAAATAGATGTCTAGTTTCTAGCCTTTAAATTTCTCCTCCTTAATATAAATCACCTTTACACATATAGTTCTGTATTATCAATTATATATGGGTTACATATAGAAAAATTATCTGAAATATAAAGTATGGGATATATGTACTTGAGCAGCTACAAAATTTATGCCGTCTCTTAAATAATCATTAAAAAGTAACCCAGAAATTTTCTGGATTTTGCAATCAAATGATTTATGTTGTTAGTTGCTAAGTATCTGCCATCAGAATAAGTTTTACTACAATCTGATGTGGGAGTTTCTGCTTTAAAAAATCATAATTTATTTTAGTGGTAAAAGTTAGCCTACAGCTTTCCTGTTTTGGAGTAGACAGAAATAAAGTGTACTTTCTACTTTAATCCTTGATTTGATAAACTTAGGTAGTACAGGTTTTCTGCCTTAAAGATTTTTATAGCAGGTACCTAATTAGTCTGGGCCATAAATAATATTTCATCTTGACTAGAATACTCAGTTTGAATGTAACTATGTGCTGTTCTATCCCTAAGCCCAGAAGTGAAGGGGCATATCACTTTAATACATATATAAGAAGGTATATATATAAGGTACATTTGAGAGGAAAAAACATTTTGAGCAAAATAAATAATAATGACATGCTCTCCCTAATATGTGTTGGAAAACTTTTAAAAAGCAGTTTATCAATGTCTTTAGTTTAAGTCATACCATTGTGATATGAAGGGCCCTGGCTTAATAAATTGTAGAGCTAGTAGCATGAAAAATTAAAATTCAATTCATCTTAAGGATATAGAGGTTATATGTAGGTTATACTTAAGTCTTTTCAGAAAATTTAGGACCAGGTGAAAGGAAACTTTTCAACTTCATAGCCTAAAATAAAGTCTCATTTATGTTACGCTACTTTTGTCCAATTTACCATGATTGACGCAGAGGACTGAAATTAAATTGTACCATTGTAATGATGTTTTTATATTTATGGATTCAAATATATTCTCTCCCTTCAAATCATAACTTCTCAGTCTTTTTGGAGAGCTACAACAATTTGTTTTTGTAAACTGTGTATACAAAATACCGGGTTTGGGGCTTCCCTGGTGGCGCAGTGGTTGAGAGTCTGCCTGCTGATGCAGGGTACACGGGTTCGTGCCCCGGTCCGGGAGGATCCCACATGCCGCAGAGCGGCTGGGCCCGTGAGCCATGGCCACTGAGCCTGCGCATCCAGAGCCTGTGCTCTGCAACGGGAGAGGCCACAAAAGTGAGAGGCCCGCGTATCACAAACAAACAAACAAAAAATACCGGGTTTGTTAAGGACTAAGTAAACAAGCATCACCTGAGAATTACCCAAAAAATAAAAGAGAATAAAAAATCAAATTTATTTAGAATGCTTTGCTTTTCATTTAATCTTTGTGTTCCTTCAGGATTAAATGGTCCTTAGGCTGCAAATATTAATATTAGAATGTTTATGTCTTTATTTGTACCTTAAAATTGAGATTAGTAGTTCCTTCAACAGCAGAGTATAAAAGTATAATGCAAATGAACAATGAAATTTTTCTACAGTTACTAGATAGATAATTACAATGAAGCCAATATTCATAGATAAAAACTGTAATTGTTTCACTACCTTCACAGGAATTAAATCCACCTTCCTTTGGTCATTGTCAATATGCAAGAGGCAGTTGATGTGGTAAACAGGCTTCACTATAATTAGAGATTTCATCACCTGAAGTCACTTTTCACTGGTAGCCTACCTCATCAAACAATGTTTACTGAGTATCTTATTTTGAGGCCTAAGGCTACTGTAATCAGCCTTCTTAAGAACATATCATAAGGCACTTTAAATGCAGAATAGAGGAATACCCTCTGATAATGAAGCTTTTTAAGCCCATTAGCTCTTGACCTTTTTTGGCTACAAATAAAGAAAATATATGCTTACATGTAATTGTTTTAGGAACTTGACTATTCCATTAAAGACAATGGTTAATTTTTGGACACCAACGAGCATGATTGCATTTGCCTTCTATTAAAGAAACTTGACTGTTTTCATTCACTTTGAGATGGTTGGTAGCATTTACCAGTCTAGATGGCATGGAGAAGTTGTACCTATAAAAGCCATAGGAAGGATGGAATGAGCAACCAATTGCTTCCTGGGCAATGGGGTTGGGTGATAAAATATTTCCAGGTGCCTGTAATCCATACAACATTTGACTGGAAGAATTAGATGCTTGTTGACACTGTCCATTGCAGTCTTCAGATGAACCGTATTTTGAATTGGTGGCCCCCAAGGAAGATAAAATGGGAACTTCCATCATGAGTGGGGCTAAAGACTGAGAACTGTTGCTGCTTGCTAGCCTTTCAGGAGCAGGCAAGACAAGAGGCTGCTGTCGCCAAAAATTAGTTGGGCAAATCTTGTAGCAAAGGGGCAGGTTGATATTGTGTAGGTACACCTCTGGACAGGGCATTCCAAGGGAGCTTGTAGGTATGTGAAATGTTGGAGGGGAGCAAGGTGGAGAAAGCAAAGAGTTCAAAGGAGAGGGAGCCCCTCCACTAGAGGTCGCTGGAGATGAGCCATTGCTTCCACCTGTGAATGACAATTCAGTCAATGAGCAATGAACTAAATGTTCCTACTGAATCAGTAATCATGTCCATAACTATCCCTGCATCATTCTTAGATTAGCTTTCCTTGCAAGTTCACAGTCATTTTAAGTCCTTTGGAAAAGAACATTCCTCTGACCAAAGTTGAATATGGTATCTCTACTACTACCACTATTACTTTTGGCATTATTATTATGTATCATGCATTGAGCATTCACTATGCTTTAGAACTATACTAGGCACTTGAACACATTTATTCAGTGAATTAAAAAAGAAGCCCAATTAAATATGATCCAGAGCCAATTATATCTTACAAGTAAAAGCTGTTTTTTAACCATAAAAAATTACTAAAATAAGCACTTGATTAAATTGAACAGTTTTTTTGAGATTTTATAGAAAACTTCAGTCTGATTAAAATATCAGTGCATATGAAAGTAATCTTATAAATTAAAATAACATTTAAATATATTAGTTTTTTTCTTATATGAAAATCATAGACGGGGAAAGTTCCATAGTATACTATATCAAGAGTAAAAGACAGTTTTGCAGGTTAAAAATACCAAGATAAAAATGAAAGTGTTCATATCAATGTTGCCAGGTGATCTTTTATGGTTGCATAGCATCTACTAAAATTAGGGATAGATCTAAGGTCCAGGAAAATCTAGACTTTACACCTTATATTTGTAAGTATTTAAATTTTAAAAAAAATTGGTTATTGACTGAACTTGATCAAATTTTGTGGGTTTTTTTTTAGGTGCTACTGTTTTTCTTAACTATTTTTATATACAGACATAGGCTAATCCTTTATCAACAGCATGGCAAATATATTCTATAATTAAACATCCAAAAGTTATTTAAAAAAACTGGTACCCCTTTTCTTTGCAATTTGAGAGCATTCTGGACATTTTAAATAATTAAGAAAACTGTGTATTTTAAATTATCAATTAATGATCATGGTTAACATTATTTTTAAATTAGTGCACCATGTGTTGACTTGGATATTTTAAAAGCATGCTGCCTAGATTCTATTAAAGTGACACTATCAAATAAGTGTTCAAATTTTTCTATGCAACTCTCTAAACCAAATTAATACAGTCAATTGAGTGAAATATTTCACTAAATGATTAGACTTGATCTCTTTACATTTCAATTAGCTGTTATGGTATCATGTAAAATTCAAGCTAACTATAATGTGATGGTAACCTTCAATTAATGTTTAAAGACAAACAACTTTAATGGAGTAAAGACAAATGGGTAAAATGATTCCATATTGCTCACGAATAAAGATCTTCTATTTATCCTTAAATATCAGAGTTAATGAAGGTATGCCTTCTTCCACCAGAAAGCCTGCATTGTCAAATTATTATTTAGTCATGTAATGTACTACTTGAGAACAAATACCTTGCAAATATTTTAAATGCTTACGGCAATTAAACTAATTGCCATGGCTTAGTATTGTTTTCAACATTTATTTTCCCTAGTCACAACAAAAGGAAAATTAGAGTCAAGTGATGATGAAATTGAATGGGAGTCATTTTTATCATGTGCTGAAAGTTTCTCATAAAATATTTATTTCAATATCTAACATGTTTGCAAATAAGACCACTAGTGCACCACAGGCAGATCCTAAGGAATATGAGATAGTGAGATGCTGAAGAATCCAAGTGATTTCTATAGCTCTCAGGATGTATGATAACTCAAGAAGACACAAGGCAGTAAATCCACCATTACCACGTTTATGCTCTTTTCCTTCTTGCCAGTTACCCTCCCTTTTTGCTTCTTACCTCCTCATCAGGATAAATATACACCCACCTGATTTTAAACACACATTTTCTGGCATATACTTATCCACTTGTGTAATATTTGTACGGAGGTTCTGGCTGTTGTTATTTCATTAACATTTACAAATAAAAATGAATAAAACTTTTCTTACTTGGTGTGTCTGCACCAAAAGTTTTAAAATCCAAAGTGAGAGAAGGCCTCCATGGGTAGGCCTCTAAAACCCCATCCAATACACCTCTGAAAAAGAGATTCAAACTTTAGCAAGTCCAGAATGCAATTCCTGAAAATAATAATTTGTGTAAGCTTTTGAGTTATTTTGTTATAGTTTTTAGGGGTGAATATCTGAAATGTTTTTCTTTTATAGATAGACTTCTGAATAAAATTCCCCGTGATTATTCCATGAATAAAAACCTAAGAATTTAGAATAAGCAATATCTTAAAAGTGGGTTGGGGAGGGAGTGGGAGGAGGCAAGATTTTGAAGACAAAACATGCAGGTTTCTTTCTTACTACCTATTTATTAGTTACAAAATTTAGGGACTCAGTCTCTGAACCACAGTTTCCTTAGCTGTTATACCTGTGAAAAGGGTTATATAAATATTAGATGTGACTGTTATATCATTTACCTGTTTCTTCCGGGATCTCTAAATCCTTTAGCAAAAGGATTCCTGTCTATTTTCAGCTTGGTAATCTATGGATTCAAAGCATAAAGAAAGATAAAGTCAGTACCCTCAGTAAAACACTGTCACTGTTTCTTTTAATGGTTACAACAACCACACAAGTTTTCAACATGTAATATGGCATGTTAAATAAATGTAAGCATATTGCTAAGTCAAATTTGAAATGTTTTATCTCCTTTCTCTCCTGACACTCTTTGTTCTACTCTCCTTTCTATCCTTTCTAACACAAGATCCACACAATTCATAATCAATCTTGCCTTGATGACAATGCAATAATGCTATGAATTTCTTTTTAATTGTGGAAAATTCAATCCATATAGTACAGCTTCACTCTTTCCCTAAAGTTTCTCTGGAGCCATCCCTGCTTGCCTGGGACTTAGTTGGCTTTACCTGCTGGTTTTGGTAAGCTGTCACCGTGGTGAACTCAGTTTCTTTAAAGGAGAATGTTTTAACCCCTTCAGCAGGCAGGGACTGAATCCGGGACATGTCGACCCTGCTGTCCTGCTTCATCACATGCACACGGGGCTTGTACTTGTGCATGGACTGCAGAATGATCTGGAGGAGAAATCAGTGGTCAAATGCTGCCTAGTAATTGGCTTCCCCTCCCCCACACTGTCCCCCTCTCATCAGCACCCCCAACCTTCCCACACAAAAGTGAAGCTAAACCAGAAAGCCTAGGCTAGCCACACACAAGGACTTTTCTTTGCCATTTGGCCCTGGACAGAGGCCTTCAGGCATAAGGGGTTTCAGGAACGGGGCACCACAGCACACCAGAAAGCAGTGATTCCATTTCCAGTTGGGGTCCTTTCCTGCTTCCAGATGTGGGTGACCATGTGATGTTCCCAAGTGTTATTGGGATCTAACTGCCTGCCATAAGTTCTCTGGGCTTAGGTAACTGATGGGAAAGCATTTGACATCCCCCACCTCCTAAGCCCAGGAGCATCCTTCTTCCTTTTGTGGCTGGCACAGGGCCAGGCCAAGCAGGGCAGAGGTTCAAGATCTGGGAAGAAGGTTCAAGATCTAGATGACTTGAAAAGGCCTTCCATCGGGGCGGGGTGTGGAGAAGATTTTCACCATACCATGTCACACAGAAGGTGCCCATCATGGGAAGGCAATCAGAGCCCACAGTGATTGCCAGGGAGGCTGAAGTGCCAGAGAGCTCAGGGAAGCATTCCCTTTCACTGTCCCAGACCAGGCATCCTGGCTTAAACAAGTCTCCTTTGGTCCTCAAACTCCTTTCACTCACCATCCCCAACGCCCAGCACTCTCAGATGCCAAATAAAAGTCACAAGAGCTACTTTGGCCACAGGCCTAGAACTTGGACAGTTCCTAAAGACTACAACTAGCACATCTGGGAGACATCTCCTTGGCTTCTCCAGGGTGACCTTCCGGCTGACCCCTTGGCATCCCCCTCCTCTCCTCAGGACAAAGGATCGCACACACTTACATGGCCTTTGTCGTCCATCTCGTTGTTGGTGAGTTTCACGCGATCGAAGCTGATGATCTGACGCATCCATGTCTCTCCCGAACAAGGCGAGTCCGGGTGAACATAGAACCTGGGAGTGATGCATGAGTGGTCTGTATTCCCGGCTACCATCCACTGCGAGCTGTGATACACGTACCTGAAAATGCGCGGAGTGTGGCTTTAGGTGCAGCGGGCCAAAGCCAGGAGCAGGGACTACCGCGATCCCGTCCTAAAGGCTTCGGCCAAGGTTTGCCTGCTAATCTCAAAGGCAACTAGTAAAAGATACAACTTCATTTCTAAAGATCGTCCAGGGATAGAAAGCAAACTGTAAATAAGCATACGTCATTAAAATGTAGTGAAGTGCCAGGGCAAGTATAATGTCATGGGATTTCAGAGTCTGGTTTACATTTCCTCACAGAAACCGCAACAAAAATTCATCTAACCCATTTTACTGAGCAGAGACACCCGAAAAATCCTCCTGTCCTACAAGCGTAAGGGAAGAAGCAGAAGTGTGAGGGAAAGTGTCTGTGCAGCCCACCGCCACCAGACCAGTAGTCTTGGAAGCCCCTTTGTCCACAATGCTTTACATGAGAATACCCTCAAGGAACTCTGCCCGCTGCGGCCTCGGGGCTGATTTTCGCATTGTCTTCAATCTCAACCGCTAAATTATGCGCCGAATTCCCAAACCAGCTGAAACGTGATAAGCAGCTTGTTCTGCTATTTCTGGGCTACGGCCGCAGCAGGCTCTTAAGCCCAGCCTTCTTTTTGCCCCTCACTCCCAGCATTGGGTGCGTTGCCGGCTGTTTCCTAGAAAGGCTAGACACCCACTTCGGTCTAACGCTCACAGGCCGGGTGCGGGCGGATGCCGCCCAACCCCCATACCCCTGAGCTAAAGCGCTGGCCGACCCGAGCTTCTGGGCTGCCAGCAAAGAAGGGCCTCTTGGCTTTAGATCAGTTCGGCCACTTTTAGCCTGCTTTAAGTAGAGAGCTTACATCAAGAGAAAGGTTACTTTTATTCTCTGGGACCTGGCCTCCACTTCAGGGGAGAGGCTAAGGAAGGAAGAAAAATAGACTCAGGCAAGATAACTGCTAGACTAGCTTTGGATGGCAAATCAGGGCATCGCTCAAGGACCCTGCTGCTAAATTAGCACATCCCAGAGCCCGGTAGGGCCCCAGAAGCCCAGGTATTTCTCCCCAACTTCCTTTAAACAGCTTCCCTCCCAGATGCCTGAGCCAAAACCCTCTGCAGTTTGCAGAGCCAAGGCTAGAGCAGTGGGTAGGCAAGAGGTTTGGGATGCACTGAAGCACAAGCTGGAACCTGTGATCCAGGAGTGAGAGGAAAGAAAAACAAGCCTGCTTTTCTCTCAGTCTGAACTCCAGTTTGAGGCAGAAAATTCAACTCTCAAAGCCCACAGGAGAGCAATTACCCCTACCATGATAGAGTTTTCAAAACAGCACTCTCAGGTTCCATAGATATGAATCCCCATTCCCAGCCTGTGGTACCCTCCTTTGGGCCTGGTTACCTATAGCGTTTGGAATCCACCGGCACCACATCGATGGCCACATAGTACTGTTTCCCTGGGTCCAGTCCTTTTATCTTGACCCGAACAGAGGGGAACATCCTCCTGTGGGAGAGAAAATAGCGACTGACCTGGGCGCTATTAGAAACATTTGGAACCAGGGGTGGTTGGGGACAAATGAAAAGTAAAGGAATAAACTATACTCTTCTTATTCTAGACAGGTTCAGTGAATGAGATTTGCTACGTGAGGAAAGATTGTTGGTTACATGTTTGATTGAACAAACTCAGGATTTTTGAGTGGATCAGAATATCCTTACCACAAGGCTTTGTCCACCCCACTTCCTATCACCACCATAATAAAAAGCTATAGAAGAAAAAGTAGGAAAGAAACAGCTGTGCCTCTCCCCTGAGTTTTCAGCGGTACTTTCTGTGAGGCAGATTTGGGAAAGACTGAAATTAGGAAGATTCACATACAAAAAAATTACCCAGCTGATGTGAAGAAAATGCCGCACAGGAAAAGGTGGAAGAGGGAAAACCCCACCTCAAATTGACCTGGGCTCAGGACAGTGGGCTGAGAGCCTGCTAGATGGGATATTGTCCACTGATAACTGTGAGGCTTTAACAGAAAGGCCTGGCCATAGCTTAAGATGTAGGGGTGGCATCTGGCACCTGCCTTGGGAGATCAAATTTTTGTCATATACTACACAGGCAGGAGCTGCAAGAATGAGTTCTCGGAATCAGGGTGTACAGGAAAGAAAGGCCTAGCCACTAACATGGGCCAGGCAAGGCCTAGTCTGGTCGATTGAGAGGCACTGGCTTCCAATACAGGTCTGCGGTGGGATTATGGGGAGAAGGGTACCAAAGCATAAAACTGGAGGCACCCATCTTATGAGATCAGAACATTAAGTGCCTACTGTGTGCGGCCCTTGAACAGCTTGGGCAAAGCCGAACCTGCCCGCCTTGGTAATGATCATCTCAGTTCCAATGTCATGAAATCTCTTCCACAGCTCGGATCCTTGAAGCTCCACTTGGATAGAATCTTTTTCTTCCAGACTTCCGAAGCTGTTGCAGCCGCCGCTGCCGCCTCTACAGCCTGAGAAAGTAGCTGCTAAGGGCTCTGCCTTGGGTCGTTTTTCTGCTGGACACAGAGACGCTGAGAGTTTGAGAGAGCTTCGCAGTTCCCGCGCCCCCTTCTCGCTGACGCCTGTCTCAGAACAGACCGGCCTTGTCTCTTCCCCGGGAACCTTGGCGTCGGATCTCCAAATTCCCCACAACACCCACTCTGGCCCCCTGATGGAGAGAAAGGGGCCCAGGTAGCGCCCTGTGAAATGCATGACCCTTCTTCAAATTTGCCCATCCTCATCTCTCTCGGAGACTTTTCGTCCCTGATGCTGAATCCCCTCGGGATCTGGGTCCATGCCCTGTTTTCTACCCCGAGAAACATTCACCCTCTGGCTCTCAGGGCTTCCGGGAGTTTGGAGAGTCTCGCTTCATAAATCTGTGGGGACCCTCCCCTTCACCGCAAATGAACCACAACACTATGGGCTTAACGTGGAGGCTCTGAAACTTCCCCCTACAGCCAGATGGCTGAGGTATCCCCGCCGCCCCGTACGCGGCCATCGCTGGGCCAAGACATCCTTTGATAGGGCTAATCGCCCTCCTGCAGCGACGCGGCGCTAGTCTGAGACCTTCCGAACCAGCAAGCCATGGTAGCCGGCGCTGGGGTTTGGGCCGCGGTAGGGGTACTCACCAGGCTGCTCGCTCTTCCTTCCTGCGGCGCTGCTCCTTCTCTCCTCCTCCGCCTCTCCACTCTCTTTCTCAAACAGCTCAAGTTGCGCCTCCTCTCTTGTGTCTCGCAGTTTTCTTTTGCTGGGTCTGCCCACCAAGGCTTCCACCGAGAAGGCGTGCGCCCGAGAGCTCAGAGCCATCCCTGGAGAGGGTGAAGAGAACGTACTCTGCAAAGTTTCAACCTGAGCTGGGTTAGGGAGGGAGAGGGTGGGAGGGCGCAGAGGACAGGCAAAGGAGGGAAAGCGGGAAAATCAGAAAAACCTGAAAACTCAGAAAACAATTTCTGAATCTATATTCAGGGGGAAAAATGTGTGTGTATAAATTTTATATATACGTATAGATTTTCTTTGAATAGACAGAATGAAAGGAGATTAAACTGGAGCCAGAGTCCTCTGGAGTCTAGTCCACTTTCCCTTTTCGCTCTTCTCCCTCCCGGTGGACATGTGCGGAACATCAGTCCTCAAGTGCCAGATTCCCGGACCTGGCAGAGCTCAGAGACTGGCAAGCGTGGCCCGTTTAGGGAGCGGACCTGCCCCTAATGGCGGCTCAGGTCGCTCGGATTGGGAGATACTGTTGCATCGGACTGAGTGAATACCCGGCTGGTCATAGCCTCCACTGTTTGTTTTGGAAACTGTTGGAAGCATAAAAAAACACCGTGACACTTCAGAGACTGACGGGGAGGGGGCAGTGGGAGTGGGAGGATAGAAAGGGGTTGGAGGTTGACTGGAAAGGGGCTCAGGATAGTCTAGTGGGGAGGAGGGATACACAAATTTACTGTTTTGCATTAAATTGTGAAACTAAAAGACATGCGAAGTAATTGCCCACGGTGAGAGGGCCACTTTTCCAACAAAAGTGAAAATATTATTTAACCAAATCCAGAGAGGTGTATAGGGGTCTTTTGCTCTTAAGTGAGTACACTGGGAAAACAAAGAGCAGCACAAACTTTCTGGGCCTGTCTGTTCTACGGTCTGGCTCTAAGACTAAGTGGACCCTGTACTACTCTGACCTCCCTATCCAGGTGGGGAAGTAAGAGCCAGTGCAGGCAGGAGGCTCCCAGATAACAACTTTCAATGATCAAGAGCAAACCTGGACCTTCAATCCCTGCCTCTACTGGAGCCCAATATTCCCCCACACAGCCTCTTCTTACTCACATGACTTAATCAGCAAATACAGCCCAAGAACTCCAGGGCCATCAGCAGAGCACCAATCAGAATTGTGCTCCCAAGGATGTGACACCTCACAATGTTGTGCTCAAATAATTGATGGGCTAAGTTTTACTTTTCCTTAAAATGGATAAAGACACCTTCTTTGTGTCAAGAAGAGACTTGCCTACCACTTCCAAGGAGCATGTTTATGCATGCATATGTGAGGTGCCTGCCTGTGTGCTTAGGATTGGGTCATGCGCTTTTCATCAGCAATAAGAAATCAGGCACCCCTGGGCTCTCTTGCAAACTGCATCTGAATTATTGACATTTTCACCTTTTCAGAGAGCTCAGCTCTCTCATGTGTACTGAACTAAGCTGTAGTTAATTCCTGTTAACTTTTATCTGAGAGTAAAGTTATTGCAAGCCTCAGAACGAGCTTTGTGATCTGTTCAGCTGCCAAAGCACTGGGCTGTCAGGTACTGGGGGCATGAGGGATGTACATTTATGATAGAAGTTCATTTTCCACAGCTAAAAGACTCTTTTGAACATTCTCTTTAGTTCAGCCAGAAACACCCATAAACCTTTATAAGATATTCTTCAGTCCACATGGAACATGCAGAGAGAGAGAGGCTCTGGGATGCACAGATGTCCACATTAGAAAGAAAATAAAGTTTTTTGTTGACAATCGGAAAATCCTTACAGTAAAATGTTGATTTTGAATTATCAAAAAATGTTATAACTAGAAATATGAAGGGAATTTATCTCTTGAAAGAAAAATAAATTTGTGGTTAATGCAAATTAAATATATTCAAAATCTATGGAGATACAGAGGATATAGATGTGCTTTAAGGGATATATGGTTTATAAAAGCTCTTATTGAATATGAAATCTGAACTTGCTTTAATCAGATAGAAAGCAATTTTTAATTCTCTAATAAAAATTCTAATATTTTATTAACCACTATAAATAGGTATGTGAATTAACACATGCACAAAACAAGGTTGGCCCTGAAAATTTTGCTTCTAATGAACTGTATGTGCAACAAAGTAGACGTTCAGAGTTAAGCTAATGTATCTGAAAGCATTACATTTCTCAGATATTTATGGCAGGTCAAGGGCAAAGATTCATGGCCTCTCTAGTTTTCTATATAGGAAATATGGGTTACTTGAAGAAAAACGTATGTGTAAAAGAAACTAAATCTGACTGGAGGAAAAAAAATCCCCTGTGTTCCGCAGTACTTACTAATCAAAGGGATGATGTCAAACTCATATGAAGGGATTCCAACTGTCACTTATAATTTACAAAAGAAGGAATGAAACACATTAAATGAAATATATAAATATTTCAAATATATACCTATATTAAGTATAAATAAAATGTTTTGAGACTGGTTGATACCTAGTGCCACACTTTGGCAAAAGTACAAGCAACTTCATGATAGAGATCATTTCCTCGAATTGTTATTCTTCTTACTCTCCCTTGATCCTCATTCCCCATGGTTAAGATATTTTGGCATACTTCCAAGCTTGTAGAATGTGAATCTGAAATAATTTGCTTATGATCATTTTTGCCATTTCTTGGGAAAAAGCTTACCAACGTCAAGAAATGCAGAGAGGCAGTTTCCTCACAACATAATTTGAGTACCCGAATTCCACTTTGCCTGAACTAGCTAAGTTGCTTACATAAATAAATAATCTTTGCTTAAATGAGTTTCAGCTGGATTTTCATCACTTGCAAGGAAAAGAATCCTGACAAATACATCATCTTGATAAAAATTTGGAAAATCAACTTTTTTTTCTAGTTATTCTTTCTTCCTCCTCCTTCTTCAATACTACTGGTTCTGTGAATTGGGAAATTGCATGCTACACACTATCCCAGACTCATAAAACCTGGAAGAAAATTTGACTTTCTATGCAAATTACTAGGACTATGATAACTGACAAAAATGAATAAGGCTCAAGCAGTATAGCACATAGGAGGACAGACTTTGGATTCAGACTGACCTGATTCAAATTCTGACTTTGCTATTTTCTGAGAGACCTTACACAAGTCTTCTTTTTTTTTAAACATTCAGTCTCTTTCTTCTAAACTTTTGTTTTTACTTTTAATACCTTCATCACAGGGTATGTTTCTGTAAGTGTATATATCTGAGGGTTAGTGAAATAATATACACAAACC
Organism: Phocoena phocoena; assembly: GCF_963924675.1. Lineage (NCBI taxonomy): Eukaryota > Metazoa > Chordata > Mammalia > Artiodactyla > Phocoenidae > Phocoena > Phocoena phocoena. The sequence goes on along the minus strand of NC_089240.1, from coordinate 67,327,078 downwards.
ACTTAGCATAATGCCTGGAACATAGTAAGCACAGCTGTTTTCAACATTAAAGAGATGATGGAGGTTAATTTCAAGAATGTGTTAATCTTTAAGTTAACTATACAATTATAAATCCTTTGTGGCCAGACACTAGAAACAGAAGTTTATGCTAACACTGGCACACTCAACTTTTGTTTAAATCCTAAAGCAGATTCAAAAGTTCAGAAGTCTTTAAAGTAATCACCTTCCTTAAATTTGAGAACCATTTTAATAAATTAAGCTAATGAATTAAACAAAAATATTGGATTTGAGTTTCAAAAATCTATGGGAAATACATCTGTTAGAATACATATTCTGATCTGATTTTATCAACTTGATCCTTGGAAAGACATTTTTGCTATTTTACCAATGCAGTGTAAGTGTACGTTCTTCTTATAGTAGTAGATAAAATATATTAATTACAGACCTCTAACATATAGCTGTGTTCTCACTCCAGAAAATTAAGAAAACTGGTCTAATTAATATTAAAAGTAATTCCCACACTGAATCCTTCAACTTCTAATAAGCTTACTTCAATATAATCTTTCAAGATTTCAGTACTTTAATGCATCTAGCAATTCAGTTATGCATGCCAAACTTTGTAATCCATGTTCTTAGGTAGAGTGGAGGAAGAAAGAATAGGGAGACAAATTCTTATCTGTGTTCATTGCGTTCTCATGGTGACGATTGGGAAGTTAAATGCTTATTCTTGCAAAAAAGTTAGCTGAAGGAAAATTTATTGCTTTGAATTTAATCATGTCATGTGTTCATCAGATGTCTGCTATCAAATGATGAAGGTCTTCCTATGATAATGATTATAACATTGTTTTGGGGTTCATTATGCTCCTCATTCTCACTGAATTTTATATTAAAGGCATGCAACTATTTTTCCCATTTTTTTCTACTCAATTTATAACTTATGGCTGGTGGGTTTTTAAAAAATGTTGGATCTAGGAGCTTTGCCCACAGAAATATGAGGACAATTTTTTTCTTAACTAACTTTGGGCAGAGAAGATGAATGAAATAAAAATAAATAATAAGCCCAGATGTGGCCCTACTCTATAGTGATATGGTATTTGCCAGAGTAGGCATTGCATGTCCAGTTAAACGCAGCTGGGATTGACATCCAGCTGGTCCATGGAAAGGAGATCTTTAGGAATCAGGTACAACTTTAAGCATCTGATGATCTCAGATAGTATGACAAAGGGTTATATACAATCTGAATGCTGCTGAAGGGTTTGGTTCAATAACCTGCTCACCCTGCAGGGCTGGGAAAGACACCACCCCTACCCTAGAGGGGCAGAGTGAAGCTCACAGCAAGGCCAGTATACAGGGCACTTGAGCTGGAAAACAGCCAGGTCCGTGTGTGATCTTGGACACATCTCCATGGGTATTTGTTTCATTCTGCAGCCATTAAAGTAGAGGGGAGGATATTAATGCATTTGACTATCCTTTCTTACTCAAAGGATATATATATTTTTTTTATCCATTGTATGTTCCTAGCTAAAAGACACAGCTCAGAAACAGAAAAGTTAAGAGTTTTTTCTTAAATTTTGAGTGTTAATTACAATGTATCACTTGCAGTAGTGTCTCAATGTGAGCATTTTCTTGCGTTTGAACCCTGGCTCAGTTTAATGCTAAAAAGTAGGAAATTGCCTTGTGTATCAAGGCAAGGCTTTGCCTGGTAGTTTATTTATTTATTTATTTATTTATTTATTTATTTATTTTTGCAGTATGCGGGCCTCTCACTGTTGTGGCCTCTCTCGTTGCGGAGCACAGGCTCAGCGGCCATGGCTCACGGGCCCAGCTGCTCCGCGGCATGTGGGATCTTCCCAGATGGGGGCACGAACCTGTGTCCCCTATGCGCCACCAGGGAAGCCCCTGCCTGGTAGTTTTTTAAACACCAGTTTTCTGTAAAAATAAAGCAAAAGATATTTGTTGCAATATCTGTTCTAGCATTGCAGACTATCTACTATATGACACAATTTTAAAAATCAATATCTAACATCTACAGAAGTACTGATTGATAGTGAGAAATATTTGGTATTAGGCTGAAAGATTTTCCCTAAATCCATCAAAACACAAAAGGTAGGCAAACACCTACCCTGCCTATGCTTAAAGCCAATCTATGCTACTTTCACCCACTATCTTCCTTCCCAGGGTTCCTATGTTAATATTACTAGACAAAAGCTGCTTCTGCATGAAAGAAATATTTCTAGAGTTAGGACACCCTGATCAATACTTCCAAGCGGTAAAATGGCAGGCCTTAATAATAAAGCAATACAGATACATAAGGAAAGATACAAAAGAGGAACCACTGAAAACAGCAAGGATCTCACTTTCTGAATCCATCACGTTTTAATACTGGGGGAGAAAGAGAGCGTGAAGGAAGGGCAAAGTCAATGGTTACGTCTATTGACAAATAAATGCCAGCCTTTAATAAACTGGGTCCACAGGACCAGGATGTACACCCTGGATGCAACTCACTCTGGTCACTGCTCAGTTAGGGGACTGACTAAATCATCTCAGTGAAGCCAGTTAAATAATTGTCACTTCTCAAACTTCAGAATTTGTACCCCCAAGCCTAAAACTTGACTCACCTGACAGCACCAAAAATGTTGATAGAAAGTTGTAATACACATTTTTTTGTGTTTTATTATGATGAATCCAGAGTCGTTTAAATTGTGTGTGTGCATATTTCTCATGAAAAGTGATTATTGAACTTTTACAAGGCAATGATGCTAGTAACTCTTTGGAGAACAGTTGGATTAGGAGGTTCAGTGTACTAGCATTTTAACAAATACCAAAGCACTTGGTATCACTTCACAATTGATTTCCATTCTCAGATTATGGTCCTTGTCTGATTTATTTTATTACAAGGAGATGAATTTTTTAAACTCTAGCTTAAAAAGAAACCTAGTCATTACTTTCCATTTTGGCAAGCTTAAAACTCTACAGTCATTTTCACTGACACACACATACATCCTCTTCTCTTTTCTTTGGCTAAGGACTAGCTAGAATGTCTGTTAATGTCTTAATAAGCTTTTAAGGCTGGAAAAAAATTTTCATAATAAGCATTTTTATATGTATGTGTTTGTGTGTGTGTTTGTATTTTCAAGTAAGAATGTCTGAAGACATATATGTAGAGAGTGATATGAAGTATTTTCAAGAGTGATTTCTTTTTTTTTTACAGATGTTCCACCCTCCATTCTCCTTCATTTCATTTTGCCATTGAAAAAATTTAAAAGTCAGTTTTGAATGTTTTTCTTAGGTGATAGTGAGTTTATCCAACACCGATTCTCCATTCACTTATCCTCTAGATGATGTCTTGATAAACTGTTGCCATGATAGAATGTCTGGGCTCCCCAAGGCACCAGAGCTGGCTTGAGTTGAGCATCTTGGTTTGAAAGAGATCTCAGTGCATTTTATCAATTTCTCCTGAAACAATAAGCCAACCTAGGTCAAACTGTTATGGAGGCATCTACTGATAGAAGACTCAATGGGTCTCAGTTTCCTTGTGTCTCTCTGTGTCTCTTTCGTGCCACTTGAATTTTTCTTTGTGTATGTTTCTGTCTCTGCGAATCAGTTTCTGTCATTATAACTCTTTTTCTCTTCCTCTTTTTTGCTCTCCTTCTTCTGTTTATTCATCTTTTCTCCTCTCCCTTTCTGTCTTTGTCCCTTATATTCTTCCCCTATCAATAACCCCAGAATGCCTCCATAAGTAGGAGGGTGTTGTACAGAAGCAACCGTAACACCTCACAGCAACTTCCTTAACATCCTTTTTACTCAGATGCCTTCTGTAGTCACCTTCTCTAGCTTGAAAGCAGGTATGTGAGCTGTGTGTGTGTGTGTGTGTGTGTGTGTGTGTGTGTGTGTGTATGTTTACAACGCAGTGTCTCAACTAAAGCTTTGGTGAGAAAAAGTAGGAAAGAATAAAAGAAAGTGTCTTTTGGCACACACTGCTGCTCCTTCCCCTCTTCCCTGGAGGTGGTCAATGCCACACATTTTTGGGTCTCAGGCCTCCTCCAGAGGGTGAGGGATTAAAGTCAACTGAGTGTAAGATGAACTGAAAAAGTCAGCTGGCTCAGTGATCTGGAGCTCCTTGGGGAAGAGCCTGGGGAGAAAGTATCACAGCTCAGAGCCCTCCTGCCACCTCTCAGTGCTAGACACTTACCACTCAGTATACTTGTCTCAGATGTGCCCTCATCACAGACCACAGTCTCACCTTCCAGCAAGGCATGCAAGCCTCTTCCTTTTGCTCCCTTGCTCTCTAATCTGCCCTACATGAAGTCTCCTTGGTCTGGAGGCCTTCCCACAGCGACCCTGCCCAGGAGAAGGACTATTACTGGGTCATTTGGGTGTCATTGCATACCCTCAAAAGACAGGCCAAGTCTTACCCTTATTCATTTTAAGAAGATTAACATTCCACTTCAGGTCCCCTGAGAAGTAAAGGTTTCAGGATTCTTGTTACATAGCCCCCAGTTGAAGAAAATGAAACCAACAATTATGACTTTGCTGGACCTCCCAAACTTTATGTACTTGCCTAGTGATAGTTAACAGGAAGGGCAGATGCTGAGATGCATCCTTTCCTCTGAGGCGCCCAAAGAAAACCCACAGCCTGACCAGTAAGGCAGGGGCTTTTACCTAGGAGGCAACAAGTTGTTGGTCTCTGTGTCAAGAGGCCAGGCTTTCCTCTGGTCTGAAAGCTGTCTCAGGCTGGGCTCATTCGCTCCATAGATGCCAGTACCAGCTGTCTCCACAGTCCAGAGGAGAGTGGCCTGGAGCCAGAGTACAAGAGAACACGATGTTCTGGCCCCCATTGGCCACAGCTGCACTTCTACTTCCTGTGTTGGACTGGTCCTGCACCTTCTTCCATGCAGAAAACCTGCTTTGACTCAAGCCCAGCCTCAATGACAGTCTGTGATCTCAGCCTTCAGGGCAGCAAGGTTTCGGGCTCCTGGCCTCTTTCCTCACCCTCCCTAGGCAGCTTGCCCGGCTGTGCTCTGATCTGAGCTGCAGGCAAACACTTCTTGGGAAAAATACCTCCAAACCACAAGCAGATTGACCATACAAATTGAATCGGTTCATCTCCGCCCCCAGGAGCTGGAAAACCCTTTTCAAACCCAATCAACAGCTGCTCAGCAGCTCTGCCCGCGGTGCCCAGCCCGCGCAGTCGGCTCTGTTTCCCGGTGGTCCACTAAGGGACCCATTCAGCCTCAGCATTTCACACAGGCACCCGATGATAGGTGCCTTGAACAGCTCAGAAACTCTCAGGAGCCATGGTCCCTCCTCGGGTCGACCTCACGCGCACATATCAAAGCCCTACACTTGGGTTTCCCTGGTGGCGCAGTGGTTGAGAGTCCGCCTGCCGATGCAGGTGGATGCGGGTTCGTGCCTCGGTCCGGGAGGATCCCACGTGCCGCGGAGCAGCTGGGCCAGTGGGCCATGGCCGCTGAGCCTGCGCGTCCGGAGCCTGTGCTCCGCAACGGGAGAGGCCGCAACAGTGAGAGGCCTGCGTACTACAAAAAAAAAAAAAAAAAAAAAAAATGCCCTACACTTCCCAAAGGAGTCAGTATACATATATATAATATATATATATATATATATATATATATATATATATATATATATATATATAAATCTCTAGGGACTCCCAGAAATGAGTTGGCCGAATGATTTTCCTGAGGCAGAACAGAATGTTTGATTTTAACTTGATTTATTTCTCTAGGGCAGCTCAGAGGGAATCGAAAAGGGCTAAGACCCTAAGCCGGAAGACTTTACTAGCACCAAGCGACCTACGGGGACAAGAAAATAAATGCTTGTTTTATCCTGGAGTGGAGTGTTTCCCGAGAAGACAGATTTCGAATCAGTGCGGTTTAATTGGATGAACGCCAGAGCATTTTTTTCTGCTGCGCAGAGCGCTAAACCTTCCAAGGAATGAGGGAAAACCCAGGAATCAGGCATTTGGCTACCCGCTGCGTCATCCTCTGTTACCTGGAAGAACCAGGGGCCTCCGTAATGAAACCCCTAAAACAGGTAAAGTGTGCGCGGATCTTACGTGGGAAACCAGATGCCAAGGAGTGCTACATGTTGTTTATCAAAATTTGACACTAAATTATGGGGGTGCAATATGTTCCTGAGTTCCTGATGTTTCCAAATCACAGTCAACCATGCATAAATCTAGTTTTTCTTGACGATTTCCTGTGCAAGTTATAATTGTCTAAAGAATTGTTATTCTAAAGTAATTCTTCCAGCGAATATTTTCTCCTTCTCTCAAGGAAAGTGAAAAGAGGGATTTTATTTTTCGTTCATGACTTTCCTTTCATTTTATTTCAAGTTTTAAGCCCTAAAAATCAATGTAAGTAACAGGTTCCAGCCATTTTTGAAGAGAACTCAGAACAGGATTTTCCAACGGGGTCATTTCACATCCCCTAAAGAAGAATTTTGAAACACGGACAAACCTGTTTCTGCATTTTGAAACACAGACAAATCTGTTTCTGGTCCTGGTTTCATGTCGGAAAATGTGTTTCCTGTCCTAATTGGGGCTATTCACTTTTCGGTGATATTTAAAACGAGCCCGACTGAGTTGATGTTTGGTTAACTATGAAGGAAATGGCTCTTGATCAGGCAGGCAATTACCAACCAAAGCTGATCACTTCCCAAGCAAAACAAAGGAATTTGTAACTATTTTTCTTCTGCAGTAATGAACATGGCAGGCAATTATTTATGAATGAGATAAAGTTTTCCGTGTTGGTGAGCACCAGCAGGGCTAGGACCGACAGTGCAAACTGTATCCCTGGAACCCAGGCCAGCCGCCCTCTTTTTTGTCTGTGCGGGGAGGGAGCTGAGTGCAAGTGCAGACAAGATCCTGCTGTGGCAGGGTCGCCACAGGCTGGAGCAGAAGAGACTTGTGGCTATCTTGTCAACTATCCCACCCAGGCAACTCAAGAGACCTGAGTCCTATTCCATCCCTCCACTCTCCGCTCTGAGTTCCATAGTGCTGGGTGTTGAGCAAGAGTTCAGTACAGTCAGTTGATACTTCACTTTTAGCCTTTGGGGTGAGGGATTCTGGGGCATCTGGCTTGATAATCTGCAGAGTCACACAGGTAGCCAGAGGGCAAGTGTTTGCCAGAAACCTGCCTCAGCATGCCTAGGACAGACCAGACGGAAGCTCTAGGTGTGTGCTGCCTACATAGATATTGCAGTGATCTTCAACTGGGGAAAATGTTTGACATTCCAAAGAAACATATATTTTTCCCCATGACTTCAGCAGGTGCACTCAACTCCCAGGGGCTCCTAACAAACCGTACTTGGGGAATAGAAGAGAACAAGGGCTTGGCTTTCCACAGTTCAGGAGATCTTGGCAGAGTTCTGGCCAGACATTGCGCCCAGGTGCGGAGCCTCTAACAATAACCACCGCCATTTTCTGGGAAGCTTGCTACTTGTTATTGCTTTATATAATCTTAATCCTCACAGCAACAATAAGAAATAAGGTAGGTAATTTCATTTCCCTATTATCCAGATGAAAAAGTGGAGGCCTAGAAAAATTACATTAGTGGTAGAGCCAACTGCCAATCTCCAGCTCTTCAATGAGCTTCCAAGAGCACTGTTCAAGGACGGAAAGTAAGGAATTTCTAAACCTTCTGCCACCTTTACATGGCCCTCTCCCAGTCCAGATGCCCTGAAGGGATTCACAGTAAGAGGGGCTTTGTAAAGCCTTGGGGTAAATCTCAGCTGCCAGCCTTTCAAGGAGTGCTGGCACCATTCTGTTAGCTTGCTTTTCCGTACTCCACCCCCTGGTGCTGGCCTCCAGAGCAAACCCGCCTGTCCTGGCAATTTGCAGAGCTCTGCCAGGAGAGTAACTTTCTTCCAGCCAAGTTTATGACTGCCCTCTGCGCCCCAAAGTGCTCCGAAGTTTGGGGGAAAGGCTGCTACTGCACATCAGGGCCTCCAAAATCTCTTTCCTATAATAGAAAAGCTCTGTCTGGAGCAAACAATCCTCCTCACAATCAATTACTTTAGGAAGTCAAAGCATAATCGTCACTTTCTGTAGTGCTTCTCTCAGTCTGTATTACACAGTGACATCACCCTACCTATGATTCAGCTTCCCACAATCTTCCTGGACCAGAATAACCTTTAAATGATCACAGTCCGTGGGGCCATTGATTTATCAAGAATTTGACTTTGTTAGAAACCAAGAACGTTTCACCCAGTTCCTCCGGCTAGAATGTATCAAAATGCCAATTTTTAAATTGGGAACTTGAGGCTGTTTATTTTGACCATTCTCAGAAGAGGCTGACATTGGACATGATTACTGGAAAATTACAGGCTAGATTTTCAGACATTCTCTCTTTTACTTAGCACAATTACTTAACTGTTCAGATTAGACACTACATCTACTAAATACAAGTGACCAATTTTAGGTGCAATTAGTACATAAGCACTTAAGAGGCCCAACGAAATAACTTTGAAATTTAGGTTGCAATTTTTGTTTTATTGCATTTGCATATATATTTTGGCCTTTGAAACATCATTATTTTAAAAGGATCTTTCAACATTTGCTAAAACTCCTTTGAAACTGGAAGTGATTATGAGAATTTTTTTTCACTATAGTAAATCTTAACCACCATTTTGGGGAAAGACAATATACTTTTCCATTCAGCACTCTGAATGAAACCAGTTGTTGAGATGATGTGATGTTGAAAAAAATCATTCTAAAATATAAGATTTTGTGGTGCATGAAGTATGTAATGTTTCCAAAAAAAGTCTTTAAAAACTTAAATATTCCAATTTCTTTTCAACACTTTCATTTCTCAATACCTAAAAATAATCTGTTGTGAGAGTTAAAATATCTATGCTTTAGTAAAATTTAGGATTTATCCTTTGTACAATCTTAATACACATACCCTGGATTCAAATTTTCAATGAAAAATTTTATTTTCAATATTTGAAAGCCAAGTTTATTTGATGAAAATCACAAACTGAAAAATGACTGATCTCTTGCTTAGGGTCATCCTAACAACTGAAGCAGATTGAGCAGCAGATCTAATTGATTGAAGAGATGTTGGTCACAAGGACAACTGCCACAAAATGATCTTAACAAAAGAAAAGAAAGGTAGACTTTGTTACTTGATTGAAGAAGTATTTACTGCAACCAATGGAGGGATTGTAGGGATTCCAAAATTTAGAAAACTTTAAAATGGAAAAAAAGACTTACATATACAAAATCTAACCATACTTTGAAGGTCTTATTTTAGTACATTTAGCGATCTCTGATATAAGTATAAAGAACTTTCTTAGATAGTAGAAGGTACTTGATGGTAATATCAAGTGTGTGTTGCTAATTAATATTGTTGTACACTTTCTTGGTTTCTGATCTTTCCCTAATTCTTAGTTTTCTGTTATTTGGTGAGTTTTTAATTTAGTTTCATTGTTATTACCTACTTGTTTTTACTTTTGTAATTGTGTCCAGTGTGAAAATAAAATGAGTGAAGAATGTTTCCATTATATAATTCCAATGTCATTCTCTAGATATACTTTCTAAATTAGTGAAATTCCCCCTTCCCCAGAGGTATATAGCAAATGTAGCTGTCATTATAGTGGCATGTAATTACAAATTTAATATTAAGAATAACTACATGGTCTTCTATATTTCATTCATGAATTATTTTTTCTCTTTTTATTGATACTGATAGAACCCAGCTGAGACACTTTTATCTCTAATTGCATGACGATTTTAAAGCATGTCAAATAATGTTTTATTTCTTTATTACAATACATTTCAGAAACTTGGACAAAGATCAACCAAATCATTTTAATTTTCTATGGTGAAAAATGAAAAGAACAACAGAAAAGGACAAGTGGGATAATATAATCAGAAATATTTTTGAAGTGGATGTAGATTTATATGATATGTTGGACCACATTTTCTGTTGAAGTGGAGTAAAGTATATCTGTTACAGATTGGCTCAGATCATTATTGCATTTTGTAATTTTACTGAGTCATAATAAATTCATTTTATGCTATGTAATACACTCTGGTCAGTAAGCAAAAGAAATAAAATCCAAACTTAATTATTTAAAACTGATCTATATGCCTTTAAAGGAAACATCTCATTTTCAAACTTGCGAATATAAACAATAATTCAATTATGCATTAAGTTTTCAAAAACTCAAGGGTAAATTCTACAGCATAACAAAACTCAGCTGGTGGGAGATTGAATTTTTCTGTGATTCTACTAACTGCAATAAGAAAAAATGGTGTCTAGCTTTCATGTAATCGTTGTTTGACAAATCACCTGTACTTAATTTGGTAACTGATGTTGTTATTCATTATGTTTTCATCTGATTATCTTAAAGCTATGGTTTTATACAGTGTCAGAGTTACTAATCTGATCCTAACACATTTCCCAATTCAAAATTTACTGTCATTAACCCACTCCATATTTGTATAATTATTTATAAGGTAGATCACAAAACTTGTGAGCATCTGACAAGATGCTAACAAGGCTTCCCCCTCCCCAGCATCACTATAGTTTTATACCTATAGAAAAGAACTGTGGTTTTCCTTAGAAAATTTTCCAATGGATAAAATATAGCATTGACATTAAAGCATAGTATAGTCAGCCCTCTGTATCTGTGGGCTCTGCATCAGCAGATTCAATCAACCATGGATAGAAAATATTCAAAAAAAAATCCAGAATGTTCCAAACAGTGAAACTTGAATTTGCCATGCATTGGCAACTATTTACATAGCATTTACATTGTATTAGGTATTTTAATAATTTAATAATAGAGTAATATAGAGATAATTTAGAGTGTACAGGAGGGTGTGCATATGTTATGCACAAATACTATGTCATTTTATATAAAGGGGCTGAATATCTGGGGATTTCGTTATCCCCTGGCTCCTAGAACAAATCTCCTGTATATACTGAGGGATGACTGTACTTAAGATACCTGAGTTGGATCACACAGACCAACGTTGGAATCATAAATCTAACATTTAATTACCTGATAACTTTGAACAAATTCTTCAGCCTTTCATAGCCTCAAGTTCCTCATTTATATAATACAGAAAGAGTAATTAGTCTCATAATGTCCTTATAAGAATAAGATAATAATAATACATGCTTGGCACCTAGGTAAATTTTACTGAACATTCATTAACAAAAAAAGCAACAAGAACAGTGATCATTGGCCAGCAACCAATAGTTTGAAGAGATGAGACAATTTCAAATTAATATTTTTTAAATTCAAGTTTGTATTGTTTTATAACTATTACCTATAGTTCAATCCCACCCTGGTTTAAAATAAAAGTGAAATAGTTTAATTTTTGATATCTCCACACTTTGATTAGAAATGAAAGCTAACACAGAATAGTATAATTTTAAAAACCTGAATCATGCACTCTGCTTTCCTTTCCCATAGATTTTGTTTTTACATCTTTATTGGAGTATAATTGCTTTACAATGGTGTGTTAGTTTCTGCTTTATAACAAAGTGAATCAGTTATACATATACCTATGTTCCCATATCTTTTCCCTCTTGCGTATCCCTCCCTCCCACCCTCCCTATCCCACCCCTCCAGGCAGTCACAAAGCACCAAGCTGATCTCCCTGTGCTATGCGGCTGCTTCCCACTAGCTATCTACCTTACGTTTGTTAGTGTATATATGTCCATGCCTCTCTCTCGCTTTGTCACAGCTCAACATTCCCCCTCCCCATATCCTCAAGTCCATTTTCTAGTAGGTCTGTGTCTTTATTCCTGTCTTACCCCTAGGTTCTTCATGACATATTTTTTCTTAAATTCCATATATATGTGTTAGCATATGGTATTTGTCTTTCTCTTTCTGACTTACTTCACTCTGTATGACAGACTCTAAGTCTATCCACCTCATTACAAATAGCTCAATTTTGTTTCTTTTTATGGCTGAGTAATATTCCATTGTATATATGTGCCACATCTTCTTTATCCATTCATCTGATGATGGACACTTAGGTTGTTTCCATCTCCGGGCTATTGTAAATAGAGCTGCAATGAACATTTTGGTACATGACTGTTTTTGAATTATGGTTTTCTCAGGGTATATGCCCAGTAGTGGGATTGCTGGGTCATACGGTAGTTCTCTTTGTAGTTTTTTAAGGAACCTCCATACTGTTCTCTATAGTGGCTGTACCAATTCACATTCCCACCAGCAGTGCAAGAGTGTTCCCTTTTCTCCACACCCTCTCCAGCATTTATTGTTTCTAGATTTTTTGATGATGGCCATTCTAACTGGTGTGAGATGATATCTCATTGTGTAGATTCACATGTATTTGGAAGAAATAATCCAGAGGGATCCTATGTTTCCCCCAATGGTAACATCTTATAAAACTATAGTACAATATCACAACCAGGATTTTGACATTGATATGATCCACTGATTTTGTTCAGCTTTCACCAGTGTTACACATATTTATTTGTATGTGTGCCCATGTACATGTATTTAGTTCTATGCAATTTATTATATGTGGAGGTTGGTGTGGTCACCACCACAGTCAATATATAGGACAGTTCAATTACCACGAAGATTCCTCATGCTGCCTTTTTATAACTATACCTTAAAGCCTCCAGCTCCCCTCCGCATCCATAAATGAAATATGCAACATGTAAGCATTTGGGATTGGCTTCTTTAATTTAGCATAATTTTTTGGAGATTCCTCCAAGTTGTTGTGTATATCAATAGATTGTTCCTTTTTATTGTGGTACACCCATGGTATGAATGTACACAATTTATTTAATCACTCAACTATTGAACATCCAGTTGTTTCCTGTTGTTGGTGATTAAAAATAAATCTGCTATAAACATTCAAGTACAGGTTTTTAAAAAATGCTCCTTTCTTCCAACACCACTCCTATGGCTTGTATTTCCTCCACTTGCTCACCCTCTTGGATTGCTACAGATTTAACTACAGTTTTACCAATGCTTAACTGGTCATTTATCACATTCAAGATAACAGGAAGAATGATCAATGTGGTGACAAGGGATTAGTCTGGTTACTAATTGTAAATAGATAGGAGTTTGCTTGCCTCCTGTGGTAAGTAATATTTAGCCCTTAGCCATTTTTCTTTTAAATGACTGAGAGGGAGAGAACTAGAAAGTACATTTTAAGAAGCAGGAAGACCATGTTTCAAGTGGACATACAATAAAAGAGTATTTTATACAAATTTTTGCAGTCATATATCATTAGTAAAAGTCAAAAGAATTGAATTGTATTACTTTCAACATTAAAAGCATACCTTAATTACTTGATACTAAATATTGGCATTTGGTTTTCATTTGGAGTTCTCAAAAGAAGTTTAGAATACATAAGGGTAATTTCAAAAGCTTTATCAATTTTAACACAATGCACAGACACAATCATTTTTAAGAATTTGGATAACATAGAAGGATAAAACATTTTGCCTAGATCATCATTCTTCTTATCAGAGTCAGCTACTTCCACTGCTTTTCACTTTTCTTTGAAAGAAAATCCTGCAAAAATACTTTCTTACTCTACTTTGACACTGGACTGAAGTTTGGGCTCTTTCACCTTTGTTTTTTCTTTGCAGGTTTTCCATATTACATAATCAGACATTGGAGTATTTTGTTTTGTTTTTCATCTTAGTGAATGACTATTTTATAGACCTGGATTGGCAATAACTATTTACTTTACTCTCTAATATTTATAAAGCAGATCTTCATGTAACCAGATCAACAAAGCACTATGACTATGGGCCATCAGCTGGGGCTTACAAATATTTTTTAACAGTGGAATTTAAAAAATTTTAAAGAGCATTTATTACAACACAATTTTAAAAACTCATCACAGTTGATTTAGTCTCTGAAGTGTGTAGATTAACTGAATTCCCTGAAACTTGACTGCTTGAATGTTTTTCAATTACCATCATAAACACTGAGGTCCTGAATTTTGTCAGTATTATATTAGCATAGGGAAATTAGCTGAGTTTCAATGGTCAAAGTTCTCCCTCCTCCCACAGTAATGTAGTCTGCTGTGCTCCAGCTGCCTACCTGGATAACTAACTTCATTTTGAGAAAGATACCCTTCTGTTTGGTACAAAGTATATCTAGTGCTGTCTGCATAAAGGTTTTGTTCATAAAAGGATAATTGTCATTAGAAAATAAACCAGGTTTAGAATTCAGCAAAAATCACTGTTATAGTAGAGCTTATAGAGTTTATTTCAGAATATGATGATTTCAAAAATATATGCAAAATATATAATAAATATCTTCTATGTAAATAAAATTGATTTGAAAATGTACAGAAATAACCAATTACTAGGACATTTTTGAATATATATTGCTGGAAATTTATAGCGTGGAATACAAAGTTGAAATTAATAAATCTTAGAAATATGGAGTGACATTCTAAATGTCATATTTTGTGATATTAAATATCTTTAATTGGAAAGCAACTTTAATTTACAAAAATAAAATTTTACTTTGATATTGTATCTATTAATTACTTGAAACAAAATCTATTTCAACAAGTATCCTTGTGTTAATTAAAATTTAAATTATGCTTTTTAACATGTAACATCAATGAAGAAGGGGAAAAAATTTAGGGTAGTGAATTTATGATATTAAACATAGTAGAAATATTCTAAAGCAATATAAGACTGTGAACTTGTATTTGACAAATAAATGCAATAATGAGATAACTTGTATATTGAAAATGTTGTATTCACTAAAATACAACGGGTTACATTAACACATTTTCAAGGCTCTGTCACTGATAAATACATGCTTAAGATGCTTCACCAAAGATAGTTTGACTATTTAGATTCAATTATTGCCTATTATCAAATTAAACATTAAAACATTTTAGGAACAAATCTTCCATTTTAAAATATTGCAAAGACTAAGTAAACATTGGCAAAAATACCTAGTAGCTTATTCTGATTCCTGTGATTTAACTTTCCTCTCTGTTCTCAAATGTCACATCCCTAAGCACAGCTTTAATTTCATGTTCCAGTTTATTTTCCCCTAATGAACTTTTATGAATATCTGTCCTTTTATTTATATTTAATGTATGCTTAAGTGCTGAACTATGGCTAGTAAAAAGCAAGATTAAATCTTAAGTGAACTCTACCCTGGAAACCTCAGGGAAACCATGTGCTAATGTGCATAAAATGAAAACAGGATCCTGAATATTTCTAGTTTTTCCTTTATGTTTTGGTTTACTCTTCTCATTTTACTATATTGTGGGGGAAGTTCTTTCAGTAAATACTAATTCTTCCTACCTTTCCATCCTATTCCACAAGGGTTAACTGAGGATTTTGCTTTATATTTCTATTGTTATTTCCAAGTAGTTGTTTATATTCCTTTGGTTTAGTGAATGATAATTGTTTGAGCAGGAAGGGTTTTTTTTGCTTATTTGCTGCAGTTTACTATTTAGAATCAATATGTAGTTTGATTAATTATTTTAAGAGATGGGTCTCTCATTTTGGTCTTTTTATGTAGCTGAACCATCCTTCAAGCTTTGGAGTAATATATGTTTTGGCACATACCTCTATTAACCAAATTTATTCACAATGTAAGATGTAAATGGAGAGGGACTATATCGCTTTTCTTATCAGCAAAATTCAAACAAAACTAAAACAAAAATATTCTCTAACCTTGTAATCAGAGAGTAGAATATTCAAAATGTGTGGAGGATAACTCTTAGAAGTTAATGTTAGGAATTGTGGGCCTTTTCTGTACGTATTCCTTATTTTTACGGTCCTTTGAAATATGTTTCATAAAAGAACAAAATAAAACCCAAGAAGAAGAATTAAGTGATGTGGAGATAGCAATCTACCAGAGAAAGAGTTCAGAGTAATAACTGTAAAGATGATCAAAGAACTTGGGAGCAGAATGGATGTACAGATGAGAAATTATAAGTTTTTTAACAGAGAATTAGAAAATATAAAGGACAAACAAACAAAATTAAAGAATAAAATAACTGAAATGAAAAATACACTAGAAAGAATCAATACTAGACTAAGTGAGGCAGAAGAACAGATCAGTGACTGGAAAACAGAAATCACAGATTGCTGGAAATCACTGTGGCCAAACAGAAAAAAGAATAAAAAGAAACAAGGAAAGTTTAAGAGACCTCTGGGAAAACATCAAAAATGCTAATACTTGCATTATAGAGGTCCCATAAGGAGAAGAGACAGAGAAAGGGCCTGAGAAAATAATTGAAGAGATAATAGCTGAATACTCCCTTACCCTGGTGAAGGAAACAGTCACCATGGCACAATGCAATCAAAATGACAAAAATTAAAGATAAAGAGAGAATATTAAAAGCAACAAGGGAAAAATAGCATACAAGGGAATCTCCATAAGGCTATCAGCTGATTTGTCCATAGGCCAGAATGGAGTGGCACATTATACTTAAAGTGATGAAAGAGAAAAACCTACAACCAAGAATACTCTACCCAGCAAGGCACTTGTTCACATTTGATGGAGAAAACAAAAGCTTTACAGACAAGATAAAGCTAAAAGAATTCAGCACCACCCAACTAGCTTTACATAAAATGCTAAAGGAACATCTGTAGGGAGAAAAGAAAAGGCCACAACTAGAAACAAGAAAACTACAAAATGAAAAATCTCACTGGTAAAAGCAAAAATACAATAAAGGTAGAAAATCATCCATTCAGAGAGCTCGTAGGGAGGTTAAAGACAAAATTAGTAAAATCATTTGTATTCACAAAAAGCAGTTAAGGGATACACAAAAGAATTAGATGTAAAATATAACATCAAAAACCATAAACATGAGGGGAGGAGAGTACAAATGCAGGGTATGTAAAATGTGTTTGAAATTAAGAAATCAGCAACTTAAAACAAGCACATATATAGACTCCTATACAAAAACCTCACAGGTACTGCCAAAAAAAAATCTGTAACAGATATACACACACAAAAAAAGAAAAAGGAATCCAAACATGACACTAAAGATAGTAATCAAACCTCAAGAGAAGAGAGCAAAAGAAGGAAAGGGAACAAAAGACCTATAAAAACAAATCCAAAACAATGAATAAAAAGGCAATAGAAACATACATATCAATAATTACCTTAAGTATAAACAGACTAAATGCTACAACCAAAAGACACAGACTGGCTGAATGGATACAACAACAAGACCCATATATTTGTTGCCTACAAGAAACTCATTTCAGATCTAGAGACATGTACAGACTGAAAGTGAGGGGATGGAAAAAGATATCCTATGAAAACAGAAACTAAAAGAAAGCTGGAGTAGCTATACTTATATCTGACAAAATAGACTTTAAAATAAAGATTGTCACAAGAGACAAAGAAGGAACTACATAATGATCAAAGGATCAATCCAAGAAGATATATCAATTGTAAATATACATGCACACAACACAAGAGCACCTCAATATATAAGGCAAATGTTAACAGACTAAAAGGAGAATTTGAAAGTAACACAATAATAGTAGGGAACTTTAACACCTCACTTACACCAATGAAAAGATCATTGAGAAAGAAAGTCAATAAGGAAATGCGGGCCTTAAATGACACATTAGACCATATGGTCTTAATTAATTTTTTATATGCCTTTCCTCCAAAAGCAGTAGAATACACATTCTTTTCAAGTGCACATAAAATATTTTCCAGGATTGATCACATGCTGGGCCACAAAGCAAGCCTCAGTAAATTTATGAAAACTGAAATCATATCAAGCAACTTACCTGACCACAACACTATGAGGGTAGAAATCAACTACGAGATTAAAAAAAATGCAAAAAACACGAACACAAGGGGGCTAACCAATATGTTACTAAACAACCAATGTCTCACTGAAGAAATCAAAGACGAAATCAAAAATTATCTAGAGACAAATGAAAGTGAAAAATAATGATCCAAAACCTATGGGACACAGCAAAAGCAGTTCTAAGAGGGAAGTTTATAGCAATACAATCTTACCTCAGGAAACAAGAAAAATCTCAAATAGAAAACCTAACCTTACACCTAAAGCAACCAGAGAAAGAAGAAGAAACAAAACCCAAAGGTAGAAGAAGGAAAGAAATCAAAAAGATCAGAGCAGAAATAAATGAAATAGAGGCTAAAAAAAGAGAAAAGATCAGTGAAACTAAAAGTTGGTTCTTTGAAAAGATAAACAAAATTGATAAACCTTTAGCTGGACTCATCAAGAAAAAAAGTGAAAGGGCCTAAATTAATAAATTCAGAAATGAAAAAGGAGATGTTACAACCAAAACCACAGAAATACAGAAGATCAGAAGAGACTGCTACAAACAACTATACACCAAGAAAACGAACAAAGTAGAAGAAATGGACAAATTCTTAGAAATGTACAATCTCCCAAGACTGAACAAGGAAGAAATAGAAAATACTGAGAGACCATTTACCAGTACAGTATCAAAAAACCAGCTCACAAAAACAAGACCCTTATATATGCTGTCTACAAGAGACCCACTTCAGAACTAGAGACACATACAGACTGAAAGTAAGGGGATGGAAAAAGATATTCCATGCAAATGGAAACCAAAAGAAAGCTGGAGTAGCAATTCTCATATCAGACAAAATAGACTTTAAAATAAGGACTATTAAAAGGGACAAAGAAGGACACTACATAATGATCAAGGGATCGATCCAAGAAGAAGATATAACAATTGTAAATATTTATGCACCCAACATAGGAGCACCTCAATACATAAGGCAAATACTAACAACCATAAAAGGGGAGATCAACAGTAACACATTCATAGTAGGGGACTTTAACACCCCACTTTCACCCATGGACAGATCATCCAAAATGAAAATAAATAAGGAAACACAAGCTTTAAATGATACATTAAACAAGATGGACTTAATTGATATTTATAGGACACTCCATCCAAAAACAACAGAATACACATTTTTCTCAAGTGCTCATGGAACATTCTCCAGGATAGATCATATCTTGGGTCACAAATCAAGCCTTGGTAAATTTAAGAAAACTGAAATTGTATCAAGTATCTTTTCTGACCACAACGCCATGAGACTAGATATCAATTACAGGAAAAGATCTGTAAAAAATACAAACACATGGAGGCTAAACAATACACTACTTAATAATGAAGTGATCACTGAAGAAATCAAAGAGGAAATAAAAAAATACCTAGAAACAAATGACAATGGAGACACAACGACCCAAAACCTATGGGATGCAGCAAAAGCAGTTCTAAGGGGGAAGTTTATAGCAATACAAGCCCACGTTAAGAAGCAGGAAACATCTCGAATAAACAACCTAACCTTGCACCTCAAGCAATTAGAGAAAGAAGAACAAAAAAGCCCCAAAGCTAGCAGAAGGAAAGAAATCATAAAAATCAGATCAGAAATAAATGAAAAAGAAATGAAGGAAACAATAGCAAAGATCAATAAAACTAAAAGCTGGTTCTTTGAGAAGATAAACAAAATAGATAAACCACTAGCCAGACTCATCAAGAAAAAAAGGGAGAAGACTCAAATCAATAGAATTAGAAATGAAAAAGGAGAAGTAACAACTGACACTGCAGAAATAAAAAAAATCATGAGAGATTACTACAAGCAACTCTATGCCAATAAAATGGACAATCTGGAAGAAATGGACAAATTCTTAGAAATGCACAACCTGCCAAGACTGAATCAGGAAGAAATAGAAAATATGAACAGACCAATCACAAGCACTGAAATTCAAACTGTGATTAAAAACCTTCCAACAAACAAAAGCCCAGGACCAGATGGCTTCACAGGTGAATTCTATCAAACGTTTAGAGAAGAGCTAACACCTATCCTTCTCAAACTCTTCCAAAATATAGCAGAGGGAGGAACACTCCCAAATTCCTTCTACGAAGCCACCATCACCTTGATACCAAAACCAGACAAGGATGTCACAAAGAAAGAAAACTACAGGCCAATATCACTGATGAACATAGATGCAAAAATCCTCAACAAAATACTAGCAAACAGAATCCAACAGCACATTAAAAGGATCATACACCATGATCAAGTGGGGTTTATTCCAGGAATGCAAGGATTCTTCAATATACACAAATCTATCAATGTGATAAACCATATTAACAAATTGAAGGAGAAAAACCATATGATCATCTCAATAGATGCAGAGAAAGCTTTCGACAAAATTCAACACCCATTTATGATAAAAACCCTCCAGAAAGTAGGCATAGAGGGAACTTTCCTAAACATAATAAAAGCCATATATGACAAGCCCACAGCAAACATCATCCTCAATGGTGAAAAACTGAAAGCATTTCCACTAAGATCAGGAACAAGACAAGGTTGCCCACTCTCACCACTCTTATTCAACATAGTTTTGGAAGTTTTAACCACAGCAATCAGAGAAGAAAAGGAAATAAAAGGAATCCAAATAGGAAAAGAAGAAGTAAAGCTGTCACTATTTGCAGATGACATGATACTATACATAGAGAATCCTAAAGATGCTACCAGAAAACTACTAGAGCTAATCAATGAATTTGGTAAAGTAGCAGGATACAAAATTAATGCACAGAAATCTCTGGCATTCCTATATACTAATGATGAAAAATCTGAAAGTGAAATCAAGAAAACACTCCCATTTACCATTGCAACAAAAAGAATAAAATATCTAGGAATAAACCTACCTAAGGAGACGAAAGACCTGTATGCAGAAAATTGTAAGACACTGATGAAAGAAATTAAAGATGATACAAATAGATGGAGAGATATACCATGTTCTTGGATGGGAAGAATCAACATTGTGAAAATGACTCTACTACCCAAAGCAATCTACAGATTCAATGCAATCCCTATCAAACTACCACTGGCATTTTTCACAGAACTAGAACAAAAAATTTCACAATTTGTATGGAAACACAAAAGACCCCGAATAGCTAAAGCAATCTTGAGAACGAAAAAAGGAGCTGGAGGAATCAGGCTCCCTGACTTCAGACTATATTACAAAGCAACCGTAATCAAGACAGTATGGTACTGGCACAAAAACAGAAAGATAGATCAGTGGAACAGGATAGAAAGCCCAGAGATAAACCCACGCACATATGGACACCTTATCTTTGATAAAGGAGGCAGGAATGTACAGTGGAGAAAGGACAGCCTCTTCAATAAATGGTGCTGGGAAAACTGGACAGGTACATGTAAAAGTATGAGATTAGATCACTCCCTAACACCATACACAAAAATAAGCTCAAAATGGATTAAAGACCTAAATGTAAGGCCAGAAACTATCAAACTCTTAGAGGAAAACATAGGAAGAACACTCTATGACATAAATCACAGCAAGATCCTTTCTGACCCACCTCCTAGAGTAATGGAAATAAAAACAAAAATAAACAAATGGGACCTAATGAAACTTCAAAGCTTTTGCACAGCAAAGGAAACCATAATCAAGACCAAAAGACAACCCTCAGAATGGGAGAAAATATTTGCTGATGAAGCAACTGACAAAGGATTAATCTCCAAAATTTACAAGCAGCTCATGCAGCTCAATAACAAAAAAACAAACAACCCCATCCAAAAATGGGCAGAAGACCTAAATAGACATTTCTCCAAAGAAGGTATACAGAATGCCAACAAACACATGAAAGAATGCTCAACATCATTAATCATTAGAGAAATGCAAATCAAAACTACAATGAGATATCATCTCACACCAGTCAGAATGGCCATCATCAAAAAATCTATAAACAATAAATGCTGAAGAGGGTGTGGAGAAAAGGGGACACTCTTGCACTGCTGGTCGGAATGTGAAATGGTTCAGCCACTATGGAGAACAGTATGGAGGTTCCTTTAAAAACTACAAATAGAACTACCATATGACCCAGCAATCCCACTACTGGGCATATACCCTGAGAAAACCAAAATTCAAAAAGAGTCATGTACCAAAATGTTCATTGCAGCTCTATTTACAATAGCCAGGACATGGAAACAACCTAAGCGCCCATCATCGGATGAATGGATAAATAAGATGTGGCACATATGTACAATGGAATATTACTCAGCCTTAAAAAGAAATGAAATTGAGCTATTTGTAATGAGATGGATAGACCTAGAGTCTGTCATACAGAGTGAAGTAAGTCATAAAGAAAAAGACAAATACCGTATGCTAACACATATATATGGAATTTAAGGGAAAAAAATGTCATGAAGAACCTAGGGGTAAGATAGGAATAAAGACGCAGACCTACTGGAGAACGGACTTGAGGATATGGGGAGGGGGAAGGGTGAGTTTTGACAGGGCGAGAGAGAGTCATGGACATATACACACTAACAAACGTAGTAAGGTAGATAGCTGGGGGGAAGCAGCTGCAAGGCACAGGGATATTAGCTCGGTGCTTTGTGACAGCCTGGAAGGGTGGGATGGGGAGAGTGGGAGGGAGGGAGACGCAAGAGGGAAGACATATGGGAACATATGTATATGTATAGCTGATTCACTTTGTTGTAAAGCAGAAACTAACACACCATTGTAAAGCAATTATACCCCAATAAAGATGTTTAAAAAAAAAAAAATACCAGCTCAATCAAAAAATGGGCAGAATGGGACTTCTCAGGTGGAGCAGTGGTTGGGAGCCCGCATGCCAATGCAGGGGACACGGGTTCGAGCCCTGGTACAGGAAGATCCCACATGCTGCGGAGCAACTAAGCCCGTGCGCCACAACTACTGAGTTCACGTGCCACAGCTTCTGAAGCCCACGTGCCTAGAGCCCATGCTCCACAACAAGAGAAGCCACCACAATGAGAAGCCCATGCACTGAAACGAAGAGTAGCCTCCGCTCGCGGCAACTAGAGAAAGCCCACATGCAGCAAGAAAGACCCAACACAGCCAAAATAAATAAATAAATAAATAAATTTTTAAAAAATGGGCAGAAGACTTAAGTAGACGTTTCTCCAAAGAAGACATATGGATGGCCAACAGACACATGAAAAGATGCTCAATATTGCTAATTATTAGAGAAATGAAAATCAAAACTATAATAAGTTAACACCTCACACCAGTCAGAATGCCCATCATTAAAAAATCTACAAATAACAAATGCTGGAGACGTTGTGGGGAAAAAGGAACCCCTCCTACTCTCTGGGTGAGGATATAAATCGGTGCAGCCACAATGGAGAAAATCTGGAGGTTTGTTAAAAAAATAAATCTAGAGTTACTGTATGGTCCTACAACCCCACTCCTGGGCATGTACCCAGAGAAAACTCTAATTCAAAAGATACACACACACCAGTGCTCACTGCAGCACTATTTATGGTAGCTAAGACATGGAAGCAAACTAAATGTCCATCAACAGATAAATTGATCAAAAAGATGTAGTATATCTTTTATTTTACCATAAAAAATAATGAAATAATGCCATTTGCAGCAACATGGATGGACCTAAAGATTATTATATTAAGTGAAGTAAGTCAGACAAAGACAAATAACATATGATATCACTTATATGTGGAATCTAAAAAAATGACAGAAATGAACTTATTTACAAAAACAGAAATACAGTCATAGACATAAAAATAAAACACGGTTTCTAAAGGGGATTGTGAGGGGGATGGGGGGAGAGATAAATAAGGAGTTTGGGATTAACATATACACACTACTATATATAAAATAGGTAAATAAGAAGGACCTACTGTATAGCACAGGGAACTATATTCAGTATCTTGTAATAATGGAAAAGAATCTGAAACAGAAGATATATATATATATATATATATATATATATCTTTAGAAGATATCTATTTTATATATATATATATATATATATAAAACTGAATCACTTTGCTGTACACTTGAAACTAACACAACATTGTAAATTAACTATAGTTCCATTAAGAAAAAGACTGCATTGTATTGGAATCAGTATAAATACTCAATGTCACAAAATAAAGTCCAAAAGTAGGCCTATAAATAATCAGTCAATTGATTTTCAACAGAAGCACCAAGGTAATTCAGTGAGGAAAGAAGAGACTCTTTAAGCTGTTGGAATAACTGGGTAGCTTTACATTAAAAAAAGTACATCAGCTTCTACCTCATACCATAAAGAAAAGTTGATCCAAGATGAATCACCAACCTAAACATAAATTCTAAGAGTTTCAACATTCTAGAGAAGACTTAGAATACATTTTCACAATTCAGGCAAATAATTTTTAGAGAACTTAGCAAAAGCACTAAGCATAAAATGAAAAATGGTAAATAGTATTTCATCAAAATTAAAAACATCTGCTCATCAAGGAATGCCATTGCCTAAATGAAAAATCTAACCTAGACTGGGAGAGGATATTTGCAATGCACATAATCCAAAAAAGATATCTTAACCAGAATAAATAAAGAACTTCTACAATTTGATGATTTTCAAAAAGGAAAACCAATTTGAAATACTTGAATAGACACTTCACAAAGGAAATATATGAATGGCTAATTAGCAAATGAGAAAATGCTCAACATCCAGTCATCAGGAAAAAAAGAAAAAATATATCACTTTACATAAGCTTGAATGGCTAGAGTTAAAAATACTGATACATGAAATGTTGGTAAGGATGTGGAGCAAATGGAACACTCACACATTGCTTGTGTGAGTGTAAAATGCTACAACCACTTCTGAAAACAGAAAAATTATAAATATAATTTTTATTACTTGTATCATATTATGTATTTTTACATAATCTATTGTGTGTTATATCTATTATATACATAATACCTCAGCAATTCACCCTAGAAAAATAGAAATAGAAACCCACAAAAATAGTTGTATAATAATGTTGAAGACAGTTTTATTCACAGTACCTAAAAGCTGTACACAACCAGTATATCCTTAGGTAGACAGATAAATAAATTCTGATATGGCCATGAAATGGAATACTATTCAGCAGTAAAAAGCAATGTACTACCAACACATACAATAACAAAAATATGACTTAATCTCAAAAACATCTTTTGTATTTGGCTTTTATGACTCAAAAAAGCCAAATACAAAAGAGAACATACTATATACATCCATTTCTAAGAAGTCCTAGAAAAAGCAAAATTAATCTAGGGTGAAAAAAGTGAAATGATGATTGCCTGTCAGTGTCTGGGGATTGACTGTAAAAAGCCATGAGGAAAATTAATGAGGTGATAAAATCATTCTATACCTTAATTGGGTTAGTTATTACAAAGGTTTATATATTTTTCAAACCTCATTGTATTCTACACTTTGAAATCTGAATGTTTTGCTTCATGTAAATTACTTTTTTTAAATAATCAAGAAGAAATGAAAAGGAAGAACTATGAGGAGCATTAGCCTGTATTTTACTTAAAAACAAAATTCTCATTATGATGTTTTGACCTTCTTTTTGGCTGGGGAGAGACTACCCCTCCCAGGGTGAGCCAATTCTTAGAGTTAACAAAAAGCTCATCTGGAATTTGGTTTTGATATACAAACTAACCAGTCCAGAGCCATACCTCCTTTATTTGGCCCACACATGCCAGGAGATAATATGATTCTTCCTTAATCATCTAAGTGCCAGATGCCAGGCAGCTAGAGATAGCCCCCTATAGACGAAAGCCTATTGAAATTACTCAAACTAGCCAATCCTAAGCTGCTTAGCTTTCCCTGATTTGCCTTTCCTGCAGAAAACCCAGTAAAGGCAGTGGTCTAAATATTCCCTTTGTTCCTGTCTTCTGCATCCTGAACACCCTGGTGTTTTTCCCATGTGGTAATGCATGGCATACCATGCCTTCTCTTTCTATAATCTGTGATTATAATAAATGTTTTCCTGAACCTCTCCTCTGTCTTTTCTTGTGGCCTCACATGAATGATCATTTCATAAAATGACACAAAATAAAGCCCAATCAGATTACAAAACATAGTATAAATATTGGATAATTAAATAACTAAAAGAGATAGACTAACCATTTGATTAAAATACATAGTCCATATATAAGCTTATACATGGAAACAATGTGAGTAAAAACAAACTTTGTAATACATGGTTTGGGGCAACTGGTAGTGATCTGGAAAACAAATAAAGCTATATCCCTACCTCAAACAATTACATATTACAAAGATTGATAAAATTGACTAAATGAAAAAATTTTAAACCTTCATTAAAAAATACCCTATGCAAGGTGCAAGAGGGAGGAGATGGGGATATATGTATATGAATAGCTGATTCACTTTGTTATAAAGCAGAAACTAATGCACCATTGTAAAGCAATTATACCCCAATAAAGATACTAAAAAAAAAAAAAAAAAAAGATTACCCTATGCAAGGTCAAGGACAAATGACAAATTGAAGGTAAACAATTCATG
The DNA here is from genome assembly GCF_963924675.1 of Phocoena phocoena. Lineage (NCBI taxonomy): Eukaryota > Metazoa > Chordata > Mammalia > Artiodactyla > Phocoenidae > Phocoena > Phocoena phocoena. The sequence goes on along the minus strand of NC_089240.1, from coordinate 67,300,730 downwards.
TGACAGAAAAGGATCTAACATTTCCAACATAAAAAATTCTCATAGAAGTCAGAAAAAAAGAAAAATATCTTAATATGAAATGGAGAAAAAACATGGACAGAGAATAAGAAATAGAAATTGTCCTTAAAACATGAAAAGATGCTCAACTTCACACATAATAAGAGAATAGCAAATTGAAACTACACTGAAATACCACTTCCTTTTAGATTATAACACACTCTTTCCACTTTATGATGAAGAATTATAACTTACAGGAAAAGCAAAATTTCAAATGTATGTGTCCTTTGACTCAGCATTGCCACTTCTGGAAACAATCCTGCACAACACACACACACACACGCACACACACACACATACATGCACACAAGCACACATCAAACAATATATGTGCAAAGTTATTGATTGCAAGATTGTTTGTAATAGACAAAGTCTGAAAACAACTCAGTGGACAACGATGGTGGACTAGTGAAATTACCCATGTTTCATTCACAGAATGGAATATATTGATAGTATAGTTATTAATAACTGATAAGAAATATCATGCACGGCAAAGACCTCCAGGATATATCAAGTGGAAAAAAAGCGAACTACAGAGTAATGTATATTATGTTATCTTTTGTGCAAAATGGGAGGAAAATAAGAACATTCAAGTTCATTTGTATTTGCATAAAGAAAAAATGGAAGAATGTATAAATAATACTAGTAAAAATATGTTCTCACTTCAGCAGCACATGTATTTTCAGTATTGAAATTGGAACTATATAGAGAAGATTAGCATAACTCCTGCAAAAGTATGCCACAGAAATTCATGATGTGTTTCATAGTTTGGGGAAGAAAAGAAACATTTACATTCATGAAGCTAAAAGATCCCCAAACTGAATCAACCAAAAGATTATAATGAGATGTATTATAATCAAATTGCCACAAGTCAAAGACAAAGAGAGAATTTTGAAAGCAGTGAGGGAAAATCGATTCTTCACATATAAGGGAGTGCTCATAAGACTATCAGTAGATTTCTCAGCAGGAAATTTGCCGGCCATGAGATAATAAGGTGATATATTCAAAGTACTGAAAGAAAAATACTGACAACCAAGAATTCTATACTCAGCAACAGTACCTGTGAAAATGTAGAAGAGATTAAAAATCATTCCTAGACAAACAAAAACTGAGGGAGTTTGGCACCACTAGACCTACCTTAGAAGAAATGCTTTAGAGAGTTCTTCAAGTAGAAAGAAAAACATGCTAAAAAGTAACATGAAAGCATTTGAAAGTGTGAATCTCATTGGTGAAGCTAAATATATAGACATACACAGATTAAATTAAGACTGTAATGGTGATGTGTAAATTACTTTTTACCCTAATATAAATGTTAAAAATTTGTTAATAGATAAAAAATACAAATATAAGCAAACTCTCACTATAAGAACACAAAGTCTCTGGGGTGGAATAGAAGTGTAGTATTTCAGTATGGGATTGAAGTTAAACTATTATCAACTTAAAATAGAAGTTACAACTATAAAGATAAATATGCAAGCCTTGAGCTAATCTCAAAGGAAAAAAACTACAATAGATACCAGGAAGGTAAAGAGAAAAGAATCAAAGCAAATCACCAAATAAAATCATCAGAGAACAAAGGAAAATGGCAAGAGAGGAAGAGAGGGACAAAATAGACAGAAAATAATTAACAGAATGGCAATAGTAAGTCTTTACATAATTTTCTTAAGTGTAAATGAATTAAACTCCCTAATCAGAAGGCACAGAGTGACTGAATGGATTAAAAAAAAACCAAGTTCCAGCAATATGTTGTCTACAAGAGACTCACTTTAGCTTTAAAAGCACAGATAGGCTGAAAGTTAAGGGATGGAAATAGATATTTCATGCAAAGGGTAATCAGAAGAAAGTGGGTATGGATATAGGGAAAAAAACAGACGAATTCTAAAACTGTCTCTAGAGACAAAGAAGTTCATTATATAAGGATAAAAGGGTCAATTCAACAAGAAGATGTAACAGTTATAAATATATATGTACCTTATGTCAGAACATCTAAAAATATAAAGCAAATATTGATAGATTTGAAGGTAGAATTCCACAACAATACAGTAAGGGTAAGGGGCCTCAAATATCCCACTTACAATAATAGATAGAATATCCAGATAGAAAATCAATTTTAAAAACCCAGCTGGCTTGAATAACACTATAGACCAAGTATACCTAAGAGACAGAACTTACAACCAACAGGAAAATACTCATTCTTCTCAAGCACACACCGAACATTCTTCAGGATAGATCAAATGTTAGGCCACAAAACAGTCTTAGCAAATTTAACTACACCAAAATCATTCCAAGTATCTTTTCTGACCATATTGGAATAAACCAGAAATCAATAACAGCAAGAAAACTGGAAAATGCACAGATACATAGAAATAAATCAACACACTTGTGAACAACCATTGCACCAAAGAGGAAATCGAAAGGGAATTTAAATACTATTTTGAGACAAATGAAAACAAAAACACAACATACTGAAATTTATGGGAAGCATCAAAAGAAGTACTGAGAGGAATGTTTGTAGCAATGAATGCCTACATTGAGAAAGAAGATAGATCTCAAATAAACAAAGTAATTTTACACCTTAAGAACCTAAAAAGAATAAACTGAATGCAGAATTAGCAGAAGGAAGGTAATAATAAAGATTAGAGCAAATATAAATCAAATAGAGATTAAAAAGATAGAAAAAAAACTGAGTTGGCTTTTTGTAAAGATAAACAAAATATAGAATCCCTTAGTTAAGTTAACTAAGAGTAGAAGAGAGATGACTCAAATAAATAAAATCAGAAATGAAAGAGGAGATATAATAATGGATACCTCAGAAAAGAAAAGGATCATAATGGACTATCATGAACAATTAAATAACAACAAGTTGGATAACTGAGAAGAAACTGATAAATTCCTAGAAACATACAATCTGCCAAAATTGAATCAAGAAGAAATAGAAATCCTGAACAGACTAATAAACAAATAAGGAGATTCAATCAGCAACTAAAAGACTCCTGATGAAGAAAAGCCCAAGACCAGATGGCTTCACTGCTGAGTTACACAGAACATTCAAAGAAGAATGAATACTGATACTTCTCAAACTGCTTCAAACAACAGAAGAGAGAACACTTCCAAACTAATTTTATGAGACCATCATCACCTTGAAAACCAGACAAAGGCAATAGAAGAAAAGAAAACTACAGGCCAATATTGCTGATGAACATAGATGCAAAAGTTCTCAATAAAATACTAGTAATCCAAATTCAAAAGCATACTAAAAGATTTTTGTGTCGTAATTAAGTGAGATGTAAGGATGGTTCAACCACACAAATCAATCAATGTGGTACATCATTTTTTTTAAAAAATGAAAGGAAAAAAACCATATGAGCATCTCAATAGATGCAGAAAAAGCATTTGACAAAATTCAACATGTGTTTATGAAAAAGCTCTCAACAAATTGGGCAAAGAAGGAACATACCTTAACATAACAAATGCCATATAACATAAGCCCCAGCTAACATCATACTCAGTGGTGAAAGGTTAAACATTTTGCTTCTAAGGTGAAGGTGCCCACTCTTACCACTCCTATTCCACATAGTACTAGAAGTGCTAGTCAGAACAATTAGGCAAGAAAAAGAAAGTTCCTCAAAACATTAAAAATAGAACTACTTTATAGTCCAGCAATCTGTGTATATGACCAAAGAAAATGATACCAGAATCTTGAAGATATTCTTGCACCTGCACTCCCATGTTAACTTCAGCATTTTCAAAATATCCAACATCAGAAACCAATCTAAATGTCAGTGAATGGATGAATATATACAAGTGAATATTATTCAACTTTAGAAATAAGTAAATTCAGCCATTTGCGACAGCATGGGTAAATCTGGAGAATATTTTGCTAAGTGAAATAAGTCAATCACAGAAATACAAATACTACATGATCTCACTTATATGTGGTATCTAAATTAGTCAAACTCATTGAAACAGAGAGTAGAATAATGTTCACCAAAGGAGGGAGAAATGGAGTGATGTTGTTCATGCTGCATAAAGTTTCAGTTTTGCAAGATGAATAAGTTCTGGATATCTAATGTCCAACAATGTGACAATAGTTAATATTGTATTGTACACTTGAAATCTGCTAGAGAATAGATTTAAATGTTATTACATGAACACATGCACATGAAAGGTGACTATATGAGGTGATTAATATGTTAATTAGGTTGATTGTCATTAATATTTCATGATGTATACATATATCAAATTATCATATTATACACTTTAAATGTATACAATTTTTAATGGTTAATTATACCTCAAAAAAGCTGAAAGAAAATAATGTCCTATGTATAATGTGAGGATGATAAAACATGGTGGATGTAAACAGGGATGGGGAACCAGATCTCTCTACATATTTATTTTTCTAATGTTTTGAAATATGTCCATTATGCAAACATTAAATTAAGAAAACAATAAAGAAAAACTATGAAAGACCTAACCTTTAGCTTTGGCTAGAGGGAGGGCCACTTATGTGAAAAGCAGGAAAAGGAAAGTAGATTGATTTAAATGTAGTCAATAGTAATTAAAGAAATGTGTTGTGTACAGATAGCTCAGTCAAAGATGCATACCCTAAGAAAACCATAATTCAAAAAGAGTCATGTACCAAAATGTTCATTGCAGCTCTATTTACAATAGCCCAGAGATGGAAACAACCTAAGTGTCCATCATCAGATGAATGGATAAAGAAGATGTGGCACATATATACAATGGAATATTACTCAACCATAGAAAGAAACAAAATTGAGTTATTTGTAATGAGGTGGATGGACCTAAAGTCTGTCATACAGAGTGAAGTACATCAGAAAGAGAAAGACAAATACCGTATGCTAACACATATATATGGAATTTAAGAAAAAATAAGTCATGAAGAACCTAGGGGTAAGACAGGAATAAATACACAGACCTACTAGAGAATGGACTTGAGGGTATGGGGAGGGGGAAGGGTAAGCTGTGACAAAGTGAGAGAGTGGCATGGACATATATACACTACCAAATGTAAAATAGATAGCTAGTGGGAAGCAGCCGCATAGCACAGGAAGATCAGCTAGGTGCTTTGTGACCACCTAGAGGGGTGGCATAGGGAGGGTGGGAGGGAGAGAGACGCAAGAGGGAAGAGGTATGGGAACATATGTATATGTATAACTGATTCACTTTGTTATAAAGCAGAAACTAACACACCACTGTAAAGCAATTATACTCCAATAAAGATGTAAAAAAAAAAAGATGCATGACAGTTAAAATATGACAAATAGTAGAACAGTAATTAACAAGAATGGCAAAAATCCAACAAATTCTTTGAAATAGGAAAATATGTGCTTGTATAAAGCAGAATATAAAGAAGGAATTAAGGGGAAAGGAAATATTGATCTAGATGAAGAATCAGGGAATAAATGTAGGACAATGGTTTATTGGGGCTCGAGAAAAGATAAAGTACACAGATTAAAGAGAGGTACAAAAGGAAGAATGTAAAAAATGATAAACACAAATAACTTTTTTAGATGAAGTTGGGGTAGATGAAAATACATTTTCTGTATACTTAATAAAGAAAGATTTGAGGTCATCACCTTGAAGGACAGGGTAAGTAAATGGGATTTAAGGGGGAAAAGATATTATTGTCATTGTGAAACATAAGCCAATGAGAAGATGAGGCATGTAAAATAGGATTGCTAAACTATGGTCAAAGCTAAGATTTAGCTCAAACACAAAATCTTGGACTATACTACATTTTTCCACTTTTAGGATGATATTCTAAACAATATTCTAACAAAGATGTGAAGAAGCAGAAGGGGATTAGTACGTGTTAAATCCCTCAAAACCTGAAGGGTAAGTACTGTTATTATTCACATTCTACAGATGATGAAATTGAAGCTTAGAGTCAATAAGGAATTTTCCTACAGACACTCTCCTAGAAAATGGTAGAGTCAGAATTCAAACACAGGTTGATCTGACTCCAATGTTCATGTTCCTTATCACCAAGCCTGGCACATAGAAGGCATTCATGGAGTACTTTTGGAATGACTGTCCACTAAGAATATAAATAATAAATTATGGAAATAAACAACATTGGAGAATGGGCAGTCAGAATTAACAAATAGCAAAAGGTAATACAAAAAGTTGATTTGTTGGAGAGTAAAACACTGAAATACTGCTAAAACATTCATCAAATATTTAAATCACTTTCCAAATCTCTACTGGGACTTGAAAATGCTGAGATAATGTTAGGTATATTTAGAAAATAATCTGTGAAATCTATATAAAAAATCTGTCAAAGTAAAAATATATATTGCCTTAAGGATTGAAAAATTTTATACTTCTCCTAAACTTATAAAATAAAATATCTTATATATAATCAGCAATTATAGAGTACAATAACTGTATGCATGCTCTTATCAAAAACAGAAAATATTGAAGACTTACTTGGTTGATATGACATACACACATATAAATTGGAAACATGGTGAAAACAATTATTTACACACAGACACACAAACATGCAATCCTCTACATATGTATGTGAATAAACACACAGAAACTTATGAACCTTTTGAAAGCATCAAAAGAACTATTGTTCAGAGGCAGGTCTTTCAGGCTGTACTTGCACAGAGATATAACATTTATCCTTAGTAAATTAAGCTTCACATGCAAATAAAACTGTTCATCTGCTACTTGGAAAAATAGAGAAAAATCATTAAGCTTTTCTCTGGGATTAAACTGGACACTTTCATTAAAAGTACAATATGTTAGATCACTAAAATGATTAACACATGTCCAAGAATCACATCACATGGCCAAAGTACCATAAGAATATTTTTAGTTTCATTGCCCTTGCTTTTGGAGTCAGATCAAAAATAATCATTGCCAAATTTATGTGAAGGAGTTTATTGCCTATGTTTTCTTTTAGGATATTATGTTTTCAGGTCTTATGTTCAAGTCCTAATTCCATTATGAGTTAAGTTTTGTGTATGGTGTAGTTTTGTGGTCCAGTTTCATTCTTTTCATATCCAAATTTTCTAATATAATTTATTGAAGAGACTGTCCTTTCCCCATAGATTATAATAGGCTACTTTGCTGTAAATTAATGACCATATAAGGGTGGATTTATTTTTCAGGTTTCTCTATTCTGTTCCATTTGGTCTATGTGCCTGTTTTCATGCAAGTAATATACTGTTTTGAGTATTATAGATTTGTAATATAGTTTAAAATAAATATATATATATATATATATGCCTCTGTTTTTTTTTCTACCTTCTCAAGATAGCTCAGGGTATTTTTTTCATATATAAGTGTTCACAGGAACTTTATTTATAATAGTCCCAAACTGGAAACAGTTTAAATATTCACTAAGAGATGAATGGACAAACAATGGTGATATAACAATACAATGGAAAACCACTTGCCAAAAAAAAGAGAGAAATGATGAGGCAACAAACATGGATGAATCTCAAAAATATCATGCTAAGTGAAAGAAACTAGATATAGGAGAGAATCTGCTGTATTATTCCATGTATATCAAACTCTAAAAGAGACCAATCTAATCTGTTGTAAAATAAATCAGAGTAATGATTGCAATTTGGGAGAAAAGATAGACCTGAAAAGGGTGTGAGGGAACTTGCTAGAGAGATAGAAATTTTTTAAAATCTCATTTTGGGGCTATGGTTACAAAGTAATTTAATTGGTCAAAACACATTGAATAGAACACTTAACATCTGTGCATTTTATTGAATTAAATTATACATCAACCAAAAATGAGATGGAAATATAAGTGCCAATATCTAGATATTAGGAGTCTTAGGAGAGTAAAATAAATCAAGGGAGGAGATATTTGAAGAAATAATGAAGATAACCTTGGAACTGAAGAAAGAAGAAAGATCTCAGTTTCAAAGAGTGCCAAATACACCAAACAGGATGGGTAATGAAAAATGCACACTTAGAAATATTAGAGTGAGTATCAGAAAACAAAACATTCTAAAACTCTAAAAAAAGAAAAAAGAAAAAGAGACCACTTACAAAGGAATAAGCTTCAAAATGAATTGACCAAAACAACAAAGGAAAAGAATTTGAAGTGAGAATTTTATATCCAGCTAAACATCCATTCAAATGTTAAAGGCTAAAAACAGTCAGAGCATTCAATGGCTCAGGTTTCAACAAAAATACAGTCCTCCCTCGAAAAACATTTTTTTTTTTTTTTGCAGTATGCAGGCCTCTCACTGTTGTGGCCTCTCCCATTGCAGAGCACAGGCTCCAGACGTGCAGGCTCAGCAGCCATGGCTCACGGGCCCAGCCACTCTGTGGCATGTGAGATCTTCCTGGACCGGGGCACGAACCCGTGTCCCCTGCATCGTCAGACAGACTCTCAACCACTGCACCACAAGGAAAGCCTGAAAAACAATTTTTGAAATAACTAGCTCAGTAATGGAAACAAATTCCACAGATAATACTAGAGATTTGTGAAAGCTGAACAAATAACTTAGTACAGTTTAGTGTTTTAAAAAAATTACCAGATCAAAGAAAAAAACAAGTATATATATATATATATATATATATATATATATATATATATATATATTTAAACAACTCAGAACTGAAAAATCTAGACAAATTTAATGTGCTGTCATGGGAGCTCAAGATCATGTCATTGAAGAGTGTAAGGGCTGAAAGGGAAGAGAGAGACCAAGGGGTAGGAGAAGATGCTAATTTTGTCTTTGTAAGGAAAAGCTACAGCTAATGGTTTTTTTTGTTTTTAAATTTTTATTTATATTTTACATATACATGTATCTACACTTTTTCAAATACTTTTCCCATTTAGGTTATTACAGAATATTAAGCAGAGTTCCCTGTGCTATACAGTAGGCCCTTGTTGGTTATCTACTTTAAATATAGCAGTGTGTACATGTCAATCCCATACTCGCAATCTGTCCCTCCCCACAACCCTTCCCCCTGATAACCATAAGTTCAATCTCTTAAGTCTGTGAGTCTGTTTCTGTTTTGTAAATAATGTGGTTGGTATTATTTTTTTAGATTCCACATATAAGTGGTATATGATATTTGCCTTTCCCTGTCTGACATACTTCACTTAGCATGATAATCTCTAAGCCCATCCATGTTGCTGCAAATGGCATTATTTCATTCCATTTAATGGCTGAGTAATATTTCGTTGTATATATGGAGAATATCTTCATCAATTCATCTGTCGATGGATATTCAGGTGGCTTCCATGCCTTAGCTATTTTAAACAGTGCTACAATGAACATTGGGGTGCCTGTATCCTTTCGAACCATGTTTTTCTCCGGATATATGCCCAGGAGTGGGATTGCTGGATCATATGGTAACTCTATTCTTAGTTTCTTAAGGAACAACCATGTTATTATTCTCCAGAGTGACTGTACCAATTTACATTCTCACCAGCAATGTAGGAGGGTTCCCTTTTCTCCACACCCTTTCCATCATTTATTGTATGTAGAATTTTGATGATCTGACTGGTGGAAGGTGATATCTCATGTAGTTTGATTTGCATTTCTCTAATAATTAATGATGTTGAGCATCTTTTCATGTGCCCCTTGGCCATCTGTATGTCTTTTTTTTGTAGAAATGTCTGTTTAGGTCTTCTGCCCATTTTTTGATTGGGTTTTTTTTGATATTGAGCTGCATAAGTTGTTTGTAAATTTTGGAGATGAATCTCTTGTTGATCTCATCGTTTGCAAATATTTTCTCCCATTCTGTGGGTTGTCTTTTCATTTTGTTTATGGTTTCCTTTTCTTTGCAAAAGCTCTTGAGTTTGATTAGGTTGCACTTGTTTTTGTTTTCATTTCCCTTAAGAGACAGGTTGAAAATGATATGCTGGGATTTATGTCAGAGAGTGTTCTGCCTATATCTTACTGTAAGAGTTTTATAGTATCCAGTCTTACATTTAGGTCTTTAATCCATTCTGAGTTTATTTTTGTGTATGGTTTTAAAGAATGTTGTAATTTCATTTATTTACATGTAGCTGTCCAGTTTTCCCAGCACCACTTATTGAAGAGGCTGTCTTTTCTCCATTATATATTTTTGCCTCCTTTGCTGTATATTAATTGGCCATAGGTGCATGGGTTTATCTCTGGGATTCAAATCCTGTTCCATTGATCTGTATTTCTGTTTTGGTGCCAGTACCATACTGTTTTGATTACTGTAGCTTTGTAGTATTGTCCGATGTCAGGCAAACTGATTCCTCCAACTCTGTTTTTCTATCTCAAGTTTGTTTTGGCTATTAGGGGTCTTTTGTGTCTCTATAGAAATATTAAGATCCTTTAAATCTAGTTCTGTGGAAAATGTCATTGGTCATTTGATAGGGATTGCATTGAATCTGCAGATTGCTTTGGGTAGTATAGTCATTTTAACAATATTGATTCTTCCAATCCAAGAACCTGGTATATCTTTCCATCTGCTTGTGTCATCTTCTATTACTTTCATCAGATCCTTATAGTTTTCAGAGTACAGGTCTTCTGTCTACTTAGGTAGGGTTATTCTTAGGTATTTAATTACTTTTGATGCAGTGGTAAATGAGATTGTTTCTTAATTTCTCTTTTTGATCTTTCATTGTTAGTGTATAGGAATGTAAGATATTTCTGTGTATTAATTTTGTATCCTGCAAATTTACCATTCATTGATGAGCTTTAGTAGTTTTCTGGTAGCACCTTTAGGATTTTCTATGTATATTATCATGTCATCTGAAAACAGTGACATTTTTACTTCTTCCTTCCAATTTGGATTCCTTTTATTTCTTTTTCTTTTCTGATTGCTGTGCCTAAGACTTCCAAACTATTTTGAATAAAAGTGGTGAGAGGGGACATCCATGGTGGTGCAGTAGTTATGAACCTACCTGTCAGTGCAGGGGACATGGGTTCAAGCCCTGGTCTGGGAATATCCCACATGCCACAGAGCAACTAAGCCTGTGCATCACAACTACTGATCCTGTGCTTTAGAGCCTGAAAGCCACAACTACTGAGCCTGCATGCCACAACTGAAGCCCACATGCCTAGAGCCAGTGCTCTGCAACAAGAGAAGCCACCGCAATGAGAAGCCCATGCACCAAAACAAAGCATAGCCCCTGCTTGCTGCAACTAGAGAAAGCCCACACACAGCAACAAAGACCCAACACAGACAAAATAAATAAATAAATAAATAATTAAAAAAAAAATTGTGTGAGTGGACATCCTTGTTTTGTTCCTGATCTCAGAGGCAATGTTTTCAGCTTTTCACCATTGAGTATGATGTTAGCTGTAACTTTGTTGTAAATGTCCTTTATTATATTGAGGTATGTTCCCTCTATGCCCACTTTCTGGAGAGTTTTTATCATAAATGGTGTTGAATTTTGTCTCAAGCTTTCTCTGCATCTATTAAGATGATCATATGTTTTTTATTCTTCAATTTGTTGCTGTGGTGTATCACACTGATTGATATTGAAAAATACTTCTATCCCTGGGATAAATACCACTTTACCATGATGTATGATCCTTTTAGTGTCTTATTGGATTCCAATTGTTAGTATTTCATTGAGGATTTTTGCATCTATATTCATCAGTGATATTGGCCTATAATTTTCTTTTTTTGTGTGATAACTTTGTCTGGTTTTTATATCAAAGTGATGGTGCCCTCATAGAATGAGTTTGGAAGTATTCCTTCCTCTGAGATTTTTTGGAATAGTTTCAGAAGGATAAGTGTTAACTCTTCTCTGAATGTTTTCTAGAATTAGCCTGTAAAGCCATCTGGTTCTGGACATTTGTTGGGAGTCTTTTAAATCATAGTTTCAATTCCAGTACTTCTGATTGGTCTGTTCATATTTTCTATTTCTTCATGGTTCAGTCTTGGGAGATTTTACTTCTCTACGAATTTGTTCATTTCTTCTAGGTAGTCCATTTTATTGGCATATAGTTGCTTGTCATAGTCTTATGATCCTTTGTATTTCTGTGGTGTCTGTTGTAACTTCTTTTTCATTTATAATTTTATTGATCTGGGCCCTCTCCCTCTTTTTCTTGATGAGTCTGGATAAAGGTTTATCAATTTTGTTTAACTTTTCAAAGAATAAGCGTTTAGTTTCATTGATCTCTTCTACTGTTTTCTTTGGCTCCATTTCATTTATTCCTTTTCTGATCTTTATGATTTCTTTCCTTCTCCTAACTTTGGGTTTTGTTTTTCTTCTTTCTCTAGTTGATGTGTAAGGTTAGGTTGTTTATTTAGATTTTAGATTTTTCTTGTTTCCTGAGGTAATACTGTATTGCTATATTCTTCCCATTTTGAACTGATTTTGCTGCATCTCATAGGTTCTGGGTCATAGTGCTTTGTTTTCATTTGTCTCTAGGTATTTCTTTAAATTTCCTCTTTGATTTCTTCAGTGAAGAAATGTTTGTTTTTTGCTTTTTTTTTTTTTTTTTTTTTTTGTGGCGGTATGCAGGCCTCTCACTGTTGTGGCCTCTCCCATTGAGGAGCACAGGCTCCGGACGCGCAGGCTCAGCAGCCATGGCTCACGGGCCCAGCCGCTCCACGGCATGTGGGATCTTCCCAGACTGGGACACAAACCCATGTCCCCTGCATCAGCAGGCAGACTCTGAACCACTGCTCCCCCATGGAAGCCCTCTATTGGTTATTTAGTAGCATATTGTTTAGCCTCCACGTGTGTTTATTTTTTTTACCATGTTTTCTTGTAGTTGATTTCTAATAGCATGTAGTTGGCAAAGGTGCTTGATATAATTTCAGTCTTCTTAAATTTACTGAGGCTCAATTTGTCACCTAGCACGTGATCAATCCTGGAGAATATTCTATGTACACTTGAGAAAAATATGTATTCTGCTACTTTTGGATGGATTGCTTTAAAAATATCAATTAAGTCTATCTGGTCAAATCTGTCTTTTAAGTCCTGTGTTTCCTTATTAATCTTCTATCTGGATGATCTGTCCATTGATGAACATGGGGTGTTAAAGTCCCCCACATTATTGTGTTACTGTTGATTTTTCCTTTTATGGTTGTTAGAATTTGCCTTGTATATTGAGGAGCTCCTATGTTGGTTGCATATATATTTACAATTGTTATATCTTCTTGTTTAATTTATCCCTTGATCATTATGTAGTGTCCTTCCTTGTCTCTTATAACAGTCTTTAATTTAAAGTCTATTTTGTCATATGAGTATTGCTACTCCAGCTTTCTTTTGATTTTCATTTGCATGGGATAACTTTTTCCATCCCCTAACTTTAAGTCTGTATGTGTTCCTTTATCTTAAGTGGGTCTCTTGTAGACAGCATATATATGTTTCTTGTTTCTGTATCCATTCTGTCTTTTGGTTGGAGTATTTAATCTGTTTATGTTTAAGGTAATTATTGATATGTATGTTCTTATTGCCATTTTCTTAATTACTTTGTATTTGTTTTTGTAGGTGTTTTTTCTTCCCTTCCTCTTTTGCTCTCTTATCTTTTGATTTGATGACTAACTTTAGTGTTTGTTTGGATTCTTTTATTTTTTTCTTTTTTGTGTGTGCATCTATTATAGATTTGTGGGTTTTGGTTACAGTGAGGTTTTGATATAGCAGTCTGTATATAAACAAGATTGTTTTAGGTTGCTTGTCTTTTAATTGCATATGCCTTTCCAATATTCTACATTTGTGTTCTCTTCTCACAATTGCTGGTTTTGATATCATATTTTTGTGCAGTTGATTTCCTACCTTTACTGTATGTTTGCCTTTACTAGTGAGTTTTCCCATTTGTAATTTTCTTGTTTCTAATTTTGGCCTTTTCCTTTCCATTTAGAGCAGTTCCTTTAGCATTTGTTACAAAGCTGGTCTTGTGGTGCTGAATTCTATTAGCTTTTGCTTATCTGTAAAGCTTTTGATTTCTCCATCAAACCTGAATGAGAGTCTTGATGGGTAGATTATTTTCTTCCTTTTCATCAATTTAAATATATTGTGCCACTCCCTTCTGGCCTGCAGAACTTCTGCTGAGAAATCAGCTGATAACCTTATGGAAATTTCCTTGTACATTTTTTGTTGCCTTTCCTTTGTTTCCTTTAATATTTTTCTTTGTCTCTAATTTTCATCAATTTGTTTATTATGTGTCTCAGTGTATTACTCCTTGGATTTTTTTTGTCTGGTACTCTATGAGCTTCCTGGACTTGGATGATTGTTTCCTTTCCCATGTTAAGGAAGTTTTCATCTATTATCTCTGCAAATATTTTCTTAGACCCTTTGTTTTTCTCTTCTCCTCCTGGGACCCCTATAATGCAAATCTTGGTGCATTTAATGTTTTCCCTGAAGTCTCTTAGTGTGTCCTCATTTATTCTTCATTCTTTTTTCTTTATTCTGTTTCATGGCAGTGATTTCCACCATTCTGTCTTCCATGTCATTGATCTGTTCTTCTGCCTTAGTTACTCTGCTATTGATTCCTTTTAGTGTATTTTTCATTTCAATTATTGTATTGTTCATCTCTTTTCATTTGTTCTTTAGTTCTTCTAGTTCTTTTATATACATTTCTTGAATCTTCTCAATCGGTGCCTCCATTCTTTTTCTGAGATCTTGGATCATTTTCACTCTCATTACTCTGATTTTTTTTTTTATTATTATTGTAGATTGCCTATCTTCACTTAACTTAGTTGTTCTTCTGGGACATATTCCTCTGCTGTCTCATTTTGTCTAAATTCCTGTGATTGTGGTTTCTGTTCTGTAGGCTGCAGGGTTGTAGTTCTTCTACTTTCTGCTGCCTGCCCCCTGGTGGATGAGTCTCTCTAAGAGGCTTGTGCAGACTTCCTGGTGGGAGGTACTTGTTCCTGCCCACTGGTGTGTAGAGCTGGGTCTTGTGCCTCTGGTGGGCAGGGCCATGTCAAGATGTGTGTTTATTATCCGGCAACTGTTTATTCAGGAAGACTCTAAGCAGCCTGTCTGCTGATGGGTGGCGCTGTGTTCTTACTTTGTTGGTTGTGTGGCCTGATGCATCCTAGCACTTGAGCCTACAGGCAGTTGGGAGGGGCCATGTCTTAGTGAGAAAAGGACAGCCTCCTAGAGGGCCCACACCAATGAGCATATGTCAGAGCCACCACTGCCAGTGTCCTCACAGTGAGCCACAGCCAACCCCTGTCTCTGCTGGGGACCCTCCAACACTAGCAAGTATATCCAGTGTCTTACGTGGTCATTGCTTTATTCCCTGGGTCCTGGTGCACATGAGATCCTGTGTGTGCCTTCCAATTGTGGAGTTTCTGTTTCCCCCTGTCCTGTGGAATTCCTGTGGTCACCCCCTGCTGGCCTTCAAAGTCAGACTCTCTGGGGACCTCCTCCTCCCATGGACAGACCCCCAGGCTGGGGAGCCCAACATGGGGCTCAGAACTTTCACTCTTGTATGAGAACTTCTGTGGTATAATTATTTTCTAGTTTGTGAATTGCTCATCTGTCATGTATGGGATTTCATTTTTTCACAATTGCACCCCTCCTACCATCTCTTCTTTGTCTCTTCTTTTGGCCTCTTCTTTGTCTTTGGATGTAGCTTATCTTTTTTTGGTAGGTTCCAGCATTTTTTTTATCAGTGTTTGTTTAGCAGTTAGTTGTGATTTTGGTGTTTCCATAAGAGGGGGTGAGCTCAAGTCCATCTACTCCACCATATTGCTTCCTTCCTCCTTACTTACTTTATTTTTAAATCTTCATAGCAAAAGCATTCTGAATCCACTACACACAGGAGCCAGGAAGATTTTCCTAAAACAGTGAATAGAGCTATGTTATTTTTCAAGTCAGTCAAATTTCTTATGGCTCTTCTTCCTAAAGAAGGGTCTGTATACTCCATGTAGATAGATATCTTTCTTGGATGTCTGAGCCAAGGGACAGCTGAGTCTAGAAGCACTTTCCCAGCCTGAAGAAATGAGGAGCAGGGCCAGGCTTTTCTTTTGTTTTCCAGTAGGTGTTATTATAACACAAGTTTTTTATTCCTTTTACCTGAGCTGTCTCTAGGTATATTTGGCATTCTACCTCCCACTGCCTCTGTCAGAGGTGCTGCTCTACGACCTCATAATTGCTTCTTTTGCCTCCATGGTCATTGTTACCTTGCTGCTGTCAGTGTTGCCTGCGTCACTCTCTGGGGCGCCAGGACAGTGTGCTCTTCCACCAAGACTGGGATCCTTTGAGTTGCAGACTCCACCACCACATTGGCTGGGGAGAGTCTGTGGGAGCTGGGCTCACATGGATACCTCTGCTCTGTCAGGTGTTGTAGGGTTCATGGCCTCTGCTGTTGTAAATGGGGTGTAGGGGGCAGGAATCATGAAGGTCTTTGCAGCTTGAGGGATAGGATCTCAGACCACACTGTCACTGTTTCCCAGCTACCTGTGGCTGAGGACACCACTGGATGGGAGGCTGGGGGTTATGTGTGCTACCTCCCCTGCTGTTACTGGCTTCTCTGGGGCTATGAGCTCAGCTGTTGTAGCCAGAAGGCTGGGAATGCCAGCATGGTCTCCATCCTTCCTCTGGTTCTGCCTCCTCTATGTGTTCCACTCCATCCAACTTTAGATGTACAGATATATGGACTTCTCCGGCATCCTGGTGTCTTGGGGACAGGTACCTTTGATGAGTTCTGGATGTTTTACTGGTTGTAGCTTTAAAGGAAGAGAGCCACACACAAATTTGCCATGACCCTGACATCACTCATGACATCAAAGCTTGATATCACTTTGTTTCCGACCATGATTTGTTATTAGTGCTTGATGTTGGTCATTGTTGTTTGCTTGTTTAGTTATTTTTCTAAACTAGTTTTGTAAAGACTGAATACTTTGTAATATGTGGCCACTGAAGTCTGTGATTCATTTGCAAACTGGTCAAATAGTTATTAGGTAGTGGTCTTAAAAACACCTGGAACCAAAAAAGAAAAAAAAAGGGAATAAAAGAAAAAAAAAATCTCAGCCTTTGCAGATTGGCTTTGTGTTGAGACAGTACTTCACGTCAAACTATTACATTTACAATTATGCCTTAGCCAAATTTAATTCCTGCTTAAGAGAGCCTAAAGATAAAGGCAAGGTATAAAATCTTAGAGTCTTCTCAGGCCTTTTGTGAACATGCTCTCACTGTCAAAAGCAACTAGCACCAGGAATGTGAGCTGTTATCTTCATAACCACTGTCTATTTGGAGTTTGGGAAGGTAGTTGTGCAGTTTAAAAGCCATAGAGCTTTTTATCATAAAGCACCATCTTCTTTATTCATCAGGCATACCTTTAGTTCTTTTGAGTTTTTGACTAGATTCAGAGCTATGCAAAAATTTATTCTGACATAATTTGGGGGATGGACCAAACTCTGGAATTACCTAGTCTACCATTTCTGATCATGTCACCAGCTTTATTCTACCATTACTTTTATGTTGGAAAAATAATTCTATCTAAATCATATAAGGGGGAAAAGAAGTAATATCTGTGTAGCCTACAGCATGCATATGTACTGTAAGTTAGTGATTGTAAATTCAATAAATTAATATAATTTAAACAAAGTCTGTAAGTAGATGAATTGCCTTACTTAAACACTTTCTCCAGTTTTTTTTTTACTTTAATTTTCTTCATTTAGTTGAAGTTGAACTGAACTTAGTTATTCTTGCTTATCATAGTTCAAAAATAAATTAAAAAGAAAGCCTATAATTTCAAGTTTCTTTTTCTTGGCATAAGAACTATTTGGAATAACTGAATATGCTAGTAGTAATCATTCTATCTCGATCAAACTGCATAGAACAACTGTTTTCTAGTGGAGTCTTGGACCATGAGAAGTATAGACAGGGATTCAATTATTTTAGGACAAAGTTATGGTTGAAAATAAAAGATAAAACTCTATAATTTTATTTGAAATGTGCAGCCAAGATTTCTTTGAATGTTTTATTTATGTAGCTTTATATTCATGTGTATATCCATGTGTGTGTGTGTGTGTGTGTGTGTGTGTGTGTGTGTGTGTGTATATATATATATATATATATATATACCCAAACTGGTATTTATATATATACCAAATCTGACATATGCAAGAAATAGAATATCATCTAGAGCTTCAGGAGAGCACAGCTCTACTGACACCTTGATTTTGGACTTCTAACTTCTAGAATTGTTATGAATAACGTTCTGTTACTTTAATCCATCCAGACTGTGGTAATTTGTTATGGTAGACATAAGTAATTAGTACAACCACCAACCTAGAAATTAACATTCAAATAAATAATCCATCAAAAATGGAAGTGATATAAAGACTTTCTCATAGAAACAAAAACTGATGGCATTTAAAACCATCAGAGCTGCCCTAAAAGAAATGGTGAAAGACAGTCTCCAAGTAAAGGAAATATTGTATACATCAGAAAATCAGATATAAAAAAAGAAAGTAAAAGCATTGGAAAGTAAATGAATGTAATGGAAGTAAAGTATTTATGATTCTTAATTTCTCTAGTAGATAATGTTCAAATTAATAATAATAACATTTTTGTTGATTACAGCATATGAATAAGTGAACTGAATGATAGCAATGTTATAAGAAATTGGATGAAGGGATAGGGAATAGAGTATTATAAGGAACTTACTCTACCTTTGAAGTTTTATACTATTATTTGTGAGTGGCCATAGATTAGTTAGAAATGTACATTGCATACTGCAGGGCAACAACTAAATACTTATAAAAAGAAATATAGTCAGTATGCTCAGAGAGGAGAAATAGATTTATCTAAAATGCTCAATATAAACCAAAAAAGGTAGAATAATAGAGAAAGAAAAAAAAATCAAACAAGTGCAAATAATAGGAAACTATTACAAGCATGGTAGAAGTTAATCAAACCATATCAATAATCGCTTTGTGAAAAATCCAAATTCACCAGTTAAGTGATAGAGATTGTGAGTGAATAAAAAACAAAACCTAAATATAGATTAATTATTAGTACTTTACCTAAAATATAAAAACAAAATAGGTCAACAGTATGGGGGATAAAATACTTTATATTCTTTTTCAGAAGATAGATGTGGAGAGGAAGAATCCTAACTGATTCTATGAGGCCAGTATTACTTTAATACCAAAACCAAAGACATTATAAGAAAACTACAGAACACTATTTACATGAACTAGATGCAAAAATGCTCAAAACAATATTAGCAAATCAAATTACAGAATGTAAAAAAGAATTATACACCATGAACAAGTGAGATTTATGCCAGGTATGCAAAGCTGGTTCAACATTCAAAAATCAATTACTCCTGCTACTTTAACAACTTAGCTTCAGTAGTTTTCTGATAGCATCCTTAGGATTCTCGATGCCTAGTACCATGTCATCAGCAAACAGTGACAGCTTTACTTCTTTTCCAATTAGGATTACTTATTTCTTTTTATTCTCTGATTCCTGTGGTTCAAACTTCCAAAACTATGTTGAATAATAGTGGTGAGGTTGGACAACCTTGGGTTCTTCCTGACCTTAGAGGAAATGGTTTCACTTTTTCACCATTGAGAATGATGTTAGCTGTGTGTTTGTCATATATGACCTTTATTATGTTGAGGTAAGTTCCCTCTATGCTTACTTTCTGGAGGGTTTTTATCATAAATGGGTGTTGAATTTTGTCGAAAGTTTTTTCTGCATCTGTTGAGATGATCATATGGTTTTTCTCCTTCAGTTTGTTAATCTGGTTTATCACATTGATTGATTTGCGTATATTGAAGAATCCTTGCATTCCTTGCATTCCTGCACACTAATGATGAAAAATCTGAAATAGAAATTAAGGAAACACTCCCATTTACCATTGAAACAAAAAGAATAAAATATCTAGGAATAAACCTACCTAAGGAGACAAATGACCTGTATGCAGAAAACTATAAGACACTGATGAAAAAATTAAAGATGATACAGATGGAGAGATATACCATGTTCTTGGATTAGAAGAATCAACATTATGAAAATGACTATACTAACAAAACAATCTATAGATTCAGTGCAATCCCTATCAAACTACCAGTGGCATTTTTCACAGAACAAGAACAAAAAACTTCACTATTTGTAGGGAAACAAAAAGGACCCTGAATAGCCAAAGCAATCTTAAGAATGAAAAATGGAGCTGGAGGAATCAGGCTCCTGGACTTCAGATTATGCTACAAAACTAAAGTAATCAAGACAGTATGGTACTGACCCAAAAACAGAAATATAGATCAATGGAACAGGATAGAAAACCCAGAGATAAACCCACAAATGTGTGATCACTTTATCTTTGATAAAGGAGGCAAGAATATACAATGGAGAAAAGACAGCCTCTTCAATAAGTGGAGCTGGGAAAACTGGACAGCTACATGTAAAATAATGAAATTAGAACACACCCTAACACCATACACAAAAATAAACTCTAAATGGATTAAAGACCTAAATGTAAGGCCAGACAATATAAAACTCTTAGCAGGAAACATAGGCAGAACAATCTATGACATAAATCACAGCAAGATCCTTTTTGACCCACCTCCTAGAGAAGTGTAAATAAAAACAAAAATAAAAAAATGAAACCTAATGAAACTTAAAAGCTTTTGCACCTCAAAGGAAACCATAAACAAGACAAAAAGAAAACCTTCAGAATGGGAGAAAATATTTGCAAATGAAGCAACTGACAAAGGATTAATCTCCAAAATTTACAAGCAGCACATGCAGCTCAATACCAAAAAAACAAACAACCCAATCCAAAAGTGGGCAGAAGACCTAAATAGACATTTCTCCAAAGAAGATATAAAGTTTGCCAACAAACACATGAAAGGATACTCAATATCACTAACCATTAGAGAAATGCAAATCAAAACTACAATGAGGTATCACCACACTCCAGTCAGAATGGCCATCATCAAAAAATCTGTAAAGAATAAATGTTGGAGAGGGTGTGGAGGAAAGGAAACCCTTTAGCACTGTTGGTGGGAATGTAAATTGATACAGTCACTGTGGAGAACAGTATGGAGGTTCCTTAAAAAACTACAAAGAGAACTACCATAGACCCAGCAATCCCACTACTGGGCATATACCCTGAGAAAACCACAATTCAATAAGAGTCATGTACCACAATGTTCATTGCAGCTATATTTACAATAGCCAGGATATGGAAGCAACTTAAGTGTCCATCAACAGATGATTGGATAAAGAAGATGTGGCACATATATACAATGGAATATTACTCAGCCATTAAAAGAGATGAAACTGAGTTATTTTTCATGAGGTGGATGGACCTCGAGTCTGTCAGACGGAGTGAAGTAAGTGAGAAAGAGAAAAACAAATACTATAGGCTAACACACATATAAGGAATCTAAAAAAAAAAAAAGGTTCTGAAGAACCTAGGGTCAGAACAGGAATAAAGGTGCAAATGTAGAGAATGGCCTTGAGGACATGGGGAGGGGGAAGGGTAAGCTGGGATGAAGAGAGAGTGGTATGGACATATATACACTACCAAAGGTAAACTAGATAGCTAGTGGAAAGAAGCTGCATAGCATAGGGAGATCAGCTCAGTGCTTTGTGACCACTTAAAAGGGTGGGATAGGGAGGATGAGAGGGAGATGCAAGAGGGAGGAGATATGGTGATATATGTATATGTATAGCTGATTCACTTTGTTATAAAGCAGAAACTAACACAACATTGTAAAGTCATAATACTCCTATAAAGATGTTAAAAGTAAACAAATATATAAATAAATAAGACTAAAGTCTAAAACAACAAGAAAAAAGACTCCAATAAACACAAAAGAAAGTTTAAAGAAGAAAATGAGTGGGTGGGGGGAGTCATGACATACAGAAAAAATAACAAAATTGCAAAAGCAATTGCTTCATTGTCAGTAACTACTTTACATGTAAATGGATTAGGCTCTAAATTCAAAAAGCATAGATTGGTACAATAGATGAAAATACATTAGCTAACAATATTCTGTCCAAAAGAAACTCACTTCAGGTTAATGAACCAAATGGTTTGACAGTGAAAGGAATGAGAAATATATTCCATGTAAGTAGTAACAAAAAGAGTTGAGGTGCCTATATCAATATACAAAAGGGACTTTAAGTCAAAAACTGTTACAAAACACAAGGAAGGACACTATATATTGATAAAAGTGTCACCTCAATAATATAATACAATTATAAACATATGTACTGAATATCACAGCTCCAAAGTATATGAAGTAGACATAATCAAAGGGACAAGTAGACAGCGGTTAAAAAATGGAAATTTTATTACTTCACTTTCAATAATGGATAGAATAACCAGATAGAAGATCAGTATGCTAACAGAACATTTGAACAACATTATAAACCTATTAGACCTGACATATATATATAGGACACTTACTTCATAACAGCAGAAAACACATTTTCTCAGTGCTAATGGAACATTCTCCAAGATAGGCAATACTTTAGGCTACAAAACAAACCTTAATACATTTTGAATATTAAAATCATACAGAGTAAAATTTTTCTAATAACAATGGAATGAAGCTTGAAATCAATAATAGAAGGAAAAGTGGAAATTTCACAGATAAATTAATTAATATTTATTTAATAAAGAATCAGCTTAAAGAAAAAATCATAAGGGAAATTTAAAAGTATCTTGAGACCAATGAAAAGGAAACTACAACATAAAAAATAAAACTTGTTGGGATGCAGCAAAAGAAGTATTACAAAGGAAATTTACATTTGTAACTGTATACAGTAAAAACAAGAATAATGTCAAAGAGTAACCTAACTTTACATCTTAAGGCACTAAAAAAGAAAGTGCACACTAAACTCAAAAATATCAGAAGGAAGGAATAATGCATATTAAAGTGGATATAAATAAAAGGGCATAGAAAGGAAACAGAGAAAATCAAGAAAAGCAAAAACTCGTTCTTTGAAAAGATAAGTAAATTGACACGCCATTAGTTATATTGGCTAAGGAAAAACAGAAAAGATTCATATTATTAACATTGGAGATAAATGTGGGAACATTATGGAAATAAAAAGGGTTATCAGGGAATAAGAACATGCATTGGAGATGCATTGGAGAATTGTACATGCATTGGAGAATTGCATCTAGGGGACATGGACAAATTCCTAGAAACAAACTATATTAGTCAGCTCAGGCTGTTATAATGAAATACTATTTACTGGGTGACTTAAACAACAGACATTTTCTCATAGTTCTGGAGAAGGGAAGTATAAAATCAGAGTGCCAACATGGCCAGGTTCTAGTGAAAGTTCACTTCCTGGCTTGCAGATGGCCATCTTTTAGTTTTACCTTCATATGGCAGAGGGAGAGCTTGCTCTCTTCCTCTTCTTAAAAAGCCAGAAATCCTGGGCTTCCCTGGCGACACTGTGGTTGAGAGTCTGCCTGCCGATGCAGGGGACACAGGTTCGTGCCCCGGTCCAGGAAGATCCCACATGCCATGGAGCAGCTGGGCCCGTGAGCCATGGCTGCTGAGCCTGCACGTCCGGAGCCTGTGCTCTGCAATGGGAGAGGCCACAACAGTGATAGGCCCACGTACAGCAAAAAAAAAAAAAAAAAAAGCCAGAAATCCTAATTACCTCCTAAAAGCTCTATCTCCAAAGACAGTAACATTGGAGGTCAGAGCTTCAACATATACATTTTGGGGGACACAATTCAGTTCATACCACACACTAGCTATCAAAGATGAATAAAGAACTAGAAAATCTCGGTAAAGAAATAACTAGTAAGGAGGTTGACTCAGTAATCAGAAACCTCTGAACAAAGGATAGTCTATACCAGATGGCTTCACTGTTGAATTCTACCAAATATTTAAAAAAAAATAATGCCAATTATTTTCAAATTCTTTCCCTAAATAGAAGAGTAGTGGACAATTTTTTTGACACCTCTTAACTCATTCTATGAGGCCAGTATTATTCATATCTCGAACCAGACAAATATATCATAAGAAAATTATAGACCAATATTTATGATTTGTGATGAAAAAATCCTGAGCAAAGTACTGGTAAACCAAATTCAGCAGCACATTAAAAAGATTAAACACCATGAAGTGAGATTTATTCCTGAAATGGAAGGATAGTTCAACATACGAAAAATTATCAATGTAATATACCATGTTAACAGAATAAAGTGGAAAAAATAAACATCAAATGATCACCTCAATTAATGCAGAGAAATGATTTGCCAAATTCAAAACTACTTTCTGTTATCAAATACCAGAAATAAACCAGCAATAGAAGGTGATGTCATCATTATAGTAAAGCTCATTTATGAAAAGCCCACAGCTAACATTATACTCAATAATGGAACACTGAAATCTTTTCCCCTAACATAAAGAATTAGACAAGGATGATCACTTTTTCCATGTCTATTCAACATAGTATTGAAAATTCTAGTCAAAATAATTAAGCAGGAAAAGAAATAAAGACATCAAATTACAAAATTATAAAAGTAGTGTTAAAATAATCTGTTTGCAGATAACATGATCTTATATGCAGAAAACACTAAATAGTTCACAAATAAATGTTAAAACTAATAAACAATTTCAGCCAAGTTACAGTGTACAAAATCAGTACCTAAAAATCTGTTGCTCTTTTATACAGTAACATGAAAACCCCAAAAAGAAAACAAATAATTCCATTTATAATAGCATCAAAAAGAATAAAATATTTTTGAATAAAATTAACCAAAGAAGAAAAATCAGTGTACACTAAAAATTTCAGAAAATTGTTGAAAGAAATTAAAGAAGACATTAATAAATGGAAATATGTCCTGTGTTCATGAACAGGAAGATGTAATATTGTTAAGGTTGCAATACTATCAACAGTGACCTACAGATTTAATGCAATGTTTATCAAAATCCCAAAAAGCAGTTTTTATTTAAAAATTTATACTAAAATCCATAAGGAATCTCAAAGGACCCCAAATAGATAAAACAGTATTGAAAAAAGAGAATGAATTTGAAGCACTCACATTTCTTATATTAAAAATTTATTACCAGGCTTCCCTGGTGGTGCAGTGGTTGACAGTCTGCCTGCCAATGTAGGGGACATGGGTTCATGCCCGGGTCTGGGAAGATCCCACATGCTGCAGAGTGGCTAGGCCCGTGATCCATGGCTGCTGAGCCTGCACGTCCAGAGCCTGTGCTCCACAACGGGAGAGGCCATAACAGTGAGAGGCCTGCATACCGCAAAAAAAATATATATATATTACTAAACTACAGTAATCAATACAGTGTTACTGGCATAAAAATTAATATATAGATCAAGCAACTAGAATTTAAAAAATCACAAATAAACCCTTGCATATACAATCAATTGATTTTTCTATAAGAGTGCCAAGGATATTCAAATGGGAAAGGAGAGTCTTTTTAACAATTGGTGCCTGGAAAACTAAATATTCACATGGAAATAATAAAGTTGGGTTCTTACCATACACCATATGTAAAAATTTACTTGAAATGGAACCAAGACTTAAAAATAAGAGCTAAAACTATAAAACTCAGAAAAAAACCTTGAGAATTCTCCATGGCATTGGATATTATGAAAATTTCCTGGATATGACATCAAAAGCACAAGAAACATGAAACAGAGATGTTTCATTTCACCAAGCTTAAAACTTCTGTGCCTCAGAGAACTGTATCAATAGAGTGATAAGACAGCCCACAGAATTGGAGAAAATATTTGCAAATCATATATTTAATAAGAAATTAACATCCAGGTTCAGTTTTGGAAGTTTGTGCTTTTCTAAGAATGTCCATTTCTTCCAGGTTGTCCATTTTATTGGCATAGAGTTGCTTGTAGTAATCTCTCATGATCCTTTGTATTTCTGCAGTGTCAGTTGTTACTTTTCCTTTTTCATTTCTAATTCTGTTGATTTGAGTCTTCTCCCTTTTTTTTCTTTTTTGATGAGTCTGGCTAATGTTTTATCAATTTTGTTTATCTTCTCAAAGAACCAGATTTTAGTTTTATTGATTTTTGCTATTGTTTCCTTCATTTCTTTTTCACATATTTCTGATCTGATCTTTATGATTTATTTCCTTCTGCTAACTTTGGTTTTGTTGCTCTTCTTCTTTCTCTAATTGCTTTAGGTGTAAGCTTAGGTTGTTTATTTGAGATGTTTCTTGTTTCTTGAGGTAGAATTGTATTGCTATAAACTTCCCTCTTAGAACAGTTTTGCTGCATCCCATAGGTTTGGGGTCATCGTGTTTTCATTGTCATTTGTTTCTAGGTATTTTTTTGATTTCCTCTTTGATTTCTTCAGTGATTCCTTGGTTATTTAGTGGCATATTGTTTAGCCTCCATGTGTTTGTATTTTTTACAGATTTTTTTTCCTGTAATTGATATCTAGTCTCAAAGAACTGTGGTGGGAAAAGATACTTGAGACTATTTCAAGATAGCTAGTCAGAAGCAGCTGCATAGTGCAGTGTGATAGCTCGGTGCTGTGTGATCACCCAGAGGGGTGGGATAGGTAGGGTGGGAGGGAGACTCAAGAGGGAGGGGATATGGGGATATATGTATGCATATGGCGGATTCACCTTGCTATACAGCAGAAACTAATACCACATTGTAAAGCAATTATACTCCAATAAAGATGTTTAAAAAAAGAAATTAACATCCAGAATACATAAAGAACTCCTACAATGCAAGAATAAGCAAAAGAAATCAAAAACCCAATTCAAAAATAAACAAAATACTTGAATAGACATTTCTCCAAAGATATTACAGATGGTCAATGAGCACATAAAACATGGTCAATATTACTAATCATCAGGGAAATTCAAATCAAAGTCACAGTGGGATAACAGTTTATTCACACTAGGATGGCTATTATGAGTTAATGGAAAGTAATTGTTGGTGAGAATAAGTGCTGTGAGGAAATGGAAACTCTTGTGTATTGCTGGTGGGGATATAAAATGGTGCAGCCACTGTGGAAAGTATACTGTGATTCCTCAGAAAGATAAACATAGAATTGCCATGTCCAGTAGTTACATTCTTGATATATGCTCCAAAGAATTGAAAACAGGGAATCAAACAGATATTTGTACAACAATGTTCCAAAGATGAAAACAACTCAAATGTCCTTCAATGGATGAATGAACAAAATGTGGTACACATACAATGGAATATTATTGAGCCTTATAAAGATGAAACTCTGACACATGCTCCAATATAAATGAACTGTGAAAACAATATGTTAAGTGAAATAAGTCATACATAAAAGGACAAATACTTTATGATTCCATTTAACAAAGACTCCCTCTTTGACCAAATTTTAGTCAGGATCCTCTGAATCCTCATCCCAACTAGGCCTCAGCCTCTGGACTTCTGTGTCCATCTTTGTGTCACCCAACTTTATTGAGAATCTTGCTGACTTATTATAGTAAGAATCCTCTAGCCTTATTACCCACCATATCTGATCAAATTCCCTATGATCCATCATTCTGCAGGGCATATCTGATCACCTTGGCTTGCCTTCAGCAAAAATTCTGTGAAGTTGGTTTATCCAGAAATGTCCCTTAACCCTGATTTTTCCCCATATTAATTATTTATCCAAAGACACTCACTCTAATCCTTGGCTATAAATCTCTACTCTTTCATGCAGTATTCAGAACTGAGTCTAGTTCTATACTGAGGTCTCTTTTGATCTATTTTTATAGTTCTGAACTAAAATCTGTTTTTAATCCCTTTAACTACCATCAGGCTCTGGTTTATCTTAGATACACTTATATGAATATCTAGGATAATCAAATTTATAGGTACAGAAAGCATAATAGAGGTTTCCAGGGTTTGGGGGAAGGAAGAATGGGGAATTATTTTATAACGGGTACTGAGTTTCTGTTTGGGTTGATGAAATTGTTCTAGAAATGGATAGTGATAATGGTTTCACAGCATTGTAAATGTATTTAATGCCACTAAACAGTACACTTAAAATGGTTAAAATGGTGTATATTATGTATATTTTTTAAAAGAGTGGATACAGGGCACAGGGAAGAGGAGAAAATCAAAAAATGTTATCACTGGGCAAAGCTAAGACAATTTAAACATCAATATTAAGTACCATTAAATTATAACCCAAAGTATAAAATAAATATCTATAATTCAATACTTAATACAAATAAATTATTTAATGCATGAATGAGTGAATGAATAAATAATAAATAGATGAAAGAGAAAAAACAAATCTTCCATGAAGATGAAATCCAAATAATTTATATATGCTCTCTGCCCTCAAGGAGGGGAAACATAATTCACCACATAGTACCTTCCTGCCAAAGATTAAAGTATAGAAATGGAGAATACGCATAACTTTACAGCAGAGAAACCTGATAAACATTACTTCAGTCAGGTGACCAACATTAAGATAAACATTGATAAATCATCTTGGAAATATGTACCCTTGATATTATGTGATAAAAATGAGACTTTTCTTCTGTTCTCCTCCCAAATGTTCAATGGTACTTTTCTACTGTTCTCCTCCTAAATGCTTATAATCTCTTTCTAACTTTAGTGGGTTAAATGCCAGTTGAACTTCAAATCTATGAGAGAATAGATGCCTGCTGTTTTAAGATACCAAGTTTGTGGTAATAATGTTATGGCAGCCATAGAAAACTAATACATTAAACATGACAAAAAGTTAAGAAAGTTCAAATCGAAGTACATTTTACAAAATACCTGACTAGTAATCTTCAAAACAGTAAAAGTCATCAAAGACAAGGAAGGTCTAAGAAACTGTCACAGCCATAAGGAGCCTAGGGAGACATTAAGACTAAATGTAATATGGTATATTAGATAAAATCCTATAATACAGAAAGGGTATTAGGGAAAATGTAAGGGAATCTAAGGTGTGGACATTAAGGAAGTTGGATCAAGATGGCAGAGTAGGAGAATGTGGAACTCAACTCTCCCCATGAGCACATCAAAAATACATAGATGTGTGGAAAAATTCTCACTAAAAGCTAACTGGAAACTGGCAGAAAGACTGTTCTACAACCAAGGCTGTAAGAGAGATACATGTAGAATTGGGCAGGAGGGGAAGAGAAGTGATTGGGTCGGGACCTGTGCCCCTGGGTGGGCACTCAGAGGAAAAGGTAAAATAAGTGGGTGGAGACCCTCTCTGAGGAGTGGGCAGCTCAAGCCACATATTGGGCACCCCAGTTCTGGGGTCTGACACTGGGAAGACAACCCCCCTTGGCTTGTTGGAGGACCAGTGGGCATAACACAAGGTATGTGGGATGCCTGGACTCTGCTCGCGAGGAGAAAATGCATACTGGCTTGCTCCTGAATCAAGACAGAGAAGGCAGATTGAGGACTGCGCTAGTGGCTGCCTGATTTCCCGTGATCATATTGCTGAGTCTGAGCCTGAGCTGAGCAAATGCTCCAGCTCTGCTTACTTCATGTCACAGCACCACACTTGAGTGAGGGCCACCCTAACTGGGAGGAGAGCTTGGCAATGGATGCAGAGGTTACTCAGACCTGAGGCTGCATATTGGTGGGGTGGGGTTGGCCATTGCAGGCACCTACATGTTCAGTGCATCAGGAGAAATGCTGATCTCTGACAGAGACCAGACCACCACAGACTGTGCCCCAACAGGAGCCAAAAGCATGCATTGGCCCCTCTTGCACTAACATTGCTACCATTTGGGGTAAGCGTGCTTGTGCTGGAAGAAGAGAGAGCCAACTCAGACCTGATACTCAGGGCTTCTGCTCCAGCAACTTGGGGTCTAACACTGCCTTCCATAAGGTGATGATGGCCACTGAGCATAGGGGAAGACCCACCACAAACCTGACTCTGGCCCTAGCCCCTTCATCTCCAGCCCCAACTACTACCAAGGTGATAGCTGCCAGCACACCATGAGGAAAGATGTGATTTCAGTTTACATTAAATCCATCTCTCCAACCAAAGGCACTGCTCACATGCAAACTGTACATGGATGCTCCCACATAAGGACACCAATGCAAGACTGCAATGAGTAACTGTTTTACTTAAATTCATAGGGACATAGTTAAGCAAAGTGAAAACAGAGGAACTATTCTCAATTGAAAGAGCATGAGCAAACACCTGAAAAAATAAATAATGAAAGACAAATAATTTACTGGATAAAGAATTCAAAGTATTAGTAATAAGAAGGCTAACTGAATTAGGGAAAATAATAGATGAACATGGTGAGAATTTTAACAAAGAACTAGAAAATTAAAAAAAAAATAAAAGAACCAGTCAGAACTGAAGAATAAAATAACTGAAATGAAAAACAGACTAGAAGGTATTAACAGCAGACTAAATGATATGGAAGAATGCATTAGTGACCTGGAAGATAGAATAATGGAAATCACTAAAGCAGAACAGGAAAAAGAAAAACAAAAATGAGAAGAGTTTAAGAGATCTCTGGTATAATATCAAGTATGACAACATTTGCATACTAGGGGTCCCAGAAGGAGAAGAGAGAGAAGAAGGATAAAAATGTATTTAATGAAATTGTGGCTGAAAGCATCCTAAAATTGAAGAAGGAAACATATCAAGGTACAGGAAACACAGAGGGCTCCAAAAAAGATGAACCCAAACAGATCACAACAATATATATCATAATTAAAATGGCAAAAGTAAAGATAAACAGACAGTTCTAAGGGCAACAAGAGAAAGAGTCATGTACAAGAGAACTCCTAAAAGGCTATCAGCTGGTTTTCTTTTTTACTGAAGTATAGTTGATTTACAATGTTTCAGGTGGACAGCAAAGTGATTCAGATATATATTATTTTTCAGATTCTTTTCCATTATAAGTGATTGTAAGATATTGAATATTGTTCCCTGTTCTATAGAGTACGCCCCTGTTTATCTATTTTATATAGAGTAGTGTGTATCTGTTAATCCCAAATTCCTAATTTATCCCTCCTTCCCTTTTCCCTTTGGTAACCAAAAATTTGTTTTCTATGTCTGTGAGTCCATTTCTGTTTGTAAACAAGTTCATTTATATCATTTTCTTATATTCCACATATAAATGATATCATGTGATATTTGTCTTTCTCTGTCTGACTTACTTCACTTAGTATGATAATCTCTAGGTCTATTCACATTGCTGTAAATGAAATTATTTTGTTCTTTTTTATGGCTGAGTACTATTCCATTGTATATATATATGTGTGTGTGTGTGTGTGTGTGTGTGTGTGTGTGTGTGAATACCACATCTTCTTTATTCATTCCTCTGTTGATGGACACTCATGTTGCTTCCATTTCTTGGTTATTGTAAATAATGCTGCTATAAACATTGTGGTGAATATATCTTTTTGAATTAGAGTTTTCATCTTTTCCAGATGTATGCCCAGAAGGGGGATTGCTGGATCATATGCTAGCTCTATTTTTAGTTTTTTAAGGAACCTCCATATTGTTTTCCATAGTATCTGTGAAATTTACATTCCTACCAACAGGGTAGGAGGGTTCTGTTTTCTCTGTACTTGTTCCAGCACTTATTATTGAACATTTTTTCATGTGCCTCTTGGCCACCTGTATGTCTTCTTGGAGAAATGTCTATTTAGGTCTCCTGCCCATTTTAGATTGGGTTGTTTGTATTTTTCATATTGAGCTGTATAAGCTGTTTGTATGTTTTGGAAATTAATCTCTTGTCGGTTGCATTGTTTGCAAATATTTTCTCCCACTGCATTGTTTCCTTTACTGTTCAAAAGCTTATAAGTTTAATTATGTCTCATTTGTTTATTTTTGTTATCAGATGATTTTTCTGCTGAAACTACAGGCCAGAAGAGAGTGGAAAAATATATTGAGTGTTGAAAAGGGGGCTCCCCTGGTGGCACAGTGGTTGAGAGTCCACCTGCCAATGCAGGGGACACGAGTTCGTGCCCTGGTCCGGGAAGATCCCACATGCTGCAGAGCGGCTGGGCCCGTGAGCCATGGATGCTGAGCCTGTGCATCTGGAGCCTGTGCTCCACAACAGGAGAGGCCACAACAGTGAGAGGCCCGTGTACTGCAAATGAAAAAAAAAATTAAAAAGTGTTGAAAAGGAAAACCCTGTAACCTAGGATACTCTACCTGGCAAGATTATTATTTATAATTGAAGGAGAGAGAAAGAACTTCTCAGATAAGCAAACACTAAAAGAGTTTATCAATATTAAACCTACCCTAAAAGGAATATTAAAGGGTTTTCTCTAATTGGAAAAGAAAAGTTTATAGCAAGAAGTAAGGATCTATAGGAAATGAAAAAGGCAAATATATAGTAATGGCTGTGGATCAAACACTTAAATAGTATAGTATGAAGATTAAAAGACAAAAATTATAAAATAAATCAATTATAACTTCAGTAATGTTAAGTATACATTAACTATATTTTACATGGAGATGTAAAATATAACATCAAAAACACAAAAGGTTGGGGAAGGGAATAATATACGTAGATGTTTTAGAATGTTTTTGAACTGAAATGACTACCAGTTTACCAAAAAAAGTACATATAGTTATAGGTCAACATATATGACCCCCGTGGTACTCACATACCA